>NC_133331.1:232591596-232899321 GCF_042186555.1 Aquarana catesbeiana | reverse complement strand
GTGTTGGCACCCTTCTGTGTCAACGCCCTACCTCTGAGAGCGATATGCATCCTTGTGGCTACTTTTCCAAGAAATTGAAATTGTCACCTGTGGAGTGCAATTATGAGATTTGTGACAGAGAGCTGTTAGCGATCATTTTAGACCTGAAAGAATGGAGACATCTCCTCAAAGGTACCACTGTGCCGGTTCTCATTCTTACTGACCATAAGAATCTCACATTCTCGTCTGAGGCTAAAAGCCTCTCTCCCAGAAGGGCGTGATGGGCTCTTTTCTTGTCAAGTTTCAATTACTTTGTCTCATTCTTACCCGGCACTAAGAATGTAAGGGCTGACGCTCTGTCACTACAATTTTCCTCCACTTCCAAGATGGAGTCGGTTCCAGTTCCTGTGATTCCTCCTGATCGTATTCTGGCTACGGTTCGCACCAGTCTCACTTCTCCTTTGGGTGACAAAATTCTTGCTGCTCAGGTTCATGTTCCTCCTGAGAAACCTTGTGACCACTGCTTTGTCCCAGAGAGTCTCTGTACTGCCGTGCTCCAGACTTACCATTTTGCCAAGGCTGCTGGCCACCCTAAGAAGAATCAACTCTTTTGAGCAATTTCTCAACAATTCTGGTGGCCTAGTCTACGTGCTGTTGTAACCGCCTTCGTAGCTACCTGTTCCATGTGTGCTCAGAGTAAGACTCCACGACACGTTCCAGTGGGGCTCCTACAACCCATACCCAATGGAGAGAGGCCCTGGACCCACCTGTCTATGGATTTCATTGGGGAGTTACCCAACTCCCAGGGCAACACAGTTATCCTTATGGTGGTTGACCGGTTCTCAAAAATGTCTCATTGTATTCCACTTAAGAAGTTGCCAACTTCTAGGAAACTGGCTTCCATTTTTGCTCGGGAGATCTTTCACTTACATGGGCTACCCAAGGTGATTGTCAGGGACATGGGTAGTCAGTTTTTGTACCGGTTCTGGCGAGCCTTTTGTGCACAGTTGAGAATTCCGCTTGCTTTTTCCTCTGCGTCTAATGGGAACGAGCCAATCAGTCCTTGGAGCAATTCCTACATTGCTATATTTCTGACCATCATAACAACTGGTCAGACCTATTACCATGGGTAGAATTTGCTCACAATAGTGCCTTGAATTCTGCTTCCTGATTGTCCCCATTTATGGCGAACTATGGTTTCCAGCCTTCCATGTTGCCTGACTCATTTGTTCCATAGAGTATTCCTGCGTTAGAGGAGCATCTCCGTGGTCTTCGTTCCACTTGGGCACAAGTCCAGGAGGCTTTGCGACATGCTAATGATAGGTACAGACTCTATGCTGACTGCAGACGCCTGCCTGCACCTTCCTACCATGTTGGGGACAGGGTTTGGCTGTCATCTCGCAACCCCTGACTTTGTGTTCCCTCTCTGAAGTTCGCACCTCAGTTTATTGGGCCTTTCCGTATTCTTCACAGGATTAACCGGTGGCTTATGCCTTAGACCTTCCTTCTAGTATGCATAGCTCAAATGTATTTCATGTCTCCTTATTAAAACCTTTGGTCTGCAACCGCTTTGCCACCTCAGTTGACTGACAGCTGACTGTTGTCTCACACAGTTGGAGACAGCTACAATCCTTTGGACAGCACAAGGCAACTCTCTGATAAGAGGTATATAGAACCCACACTAAAGCAACTGCCTCCTGTTCTTGAATTGATGCATGCAGGCTGCAACATCTTTACACACTCAGATGTACATGTACA
This sequence comes from Aquarana catesbeiana, assembly GCF_042186555.1. Classification (NCBI taxonomy): domain Eukaryota; kingdom Metazoa; phylum Chordata; class Amphibia; order Anura; family Ranidae; genus Aquarana; species Aquarana catesbeiana. The sequence goes on along the minus strand of NC_133331.1, from coordinate 232,897,584 downwards.
CTACCCCCTCCGTGTGACAACCGATAAAGTCCTTAATCGGATAGTTTTGTCCTGTTTTAATGGTAAACTGTGTACATTTTATTTGTGGTTTCTTAGAGTGTTTACACACAAAGCAATAGTTGCAAGGGAAAAACCCTTTGCCATTAAAAAAGGAATAACCCTTAGTTTTAGGTGGTTCAATAATGTTTTTTTACAATAATGTCTCTTAAAGTTGGTGCTCTCTTATAGAGTATGTTCGATTTTTCAGGAAGAATTTCATTGAGATGTCTGCCACTCAATTTTTCTATCTCTCTATGTTGAATGTTGTAGTTTAATATTAAAAAAGGTGCTTCCGATAGTCGTTGATGATCGTCCTTGTTTTTATTTTGTAGCATGGCAGTCATTATCCAAGTTTTTTACCTTATCAATTAGATTTTGGATGAATTCTCCAGTGTAACCCTTGTCCTTGAATCTGTTACTTATAAACATGGCTTGGGTTAGAAAACCTTCTTCAGTTGTGCAATTTCTCTTAATTCTTACCAATTGGCTCTTTTAAATATTAAAGAACAATGGTTTAAAATGACAGCTGTTCATAGGGAGGTAGCTATTCACATCAGTGTTTTTGAATTCTGTCTTGGTAATTAGCTTTTTCTCTATGAGGGTGATATTCAGATCTAAGAAGTTGATTTGTTTGTTGCTGATGTTCCACGTAAGTTTGATGTTTTTATCGTTATTGTTCAGTTTTTCCAAAAAAATTTCCAATGTTTCCTTGCTTCCATTCCATACAATGATAAGATCGTCTCTAAATCTTTGGTAAAGAGTTAATTCAGCTGGTGGATTAGTGTAGACCATACTTTCCTCCCATTTTGCCATAAAGGCATTTGCTACACTGGGTGCAAACTTGGTACCCATAGCCATGCCTGTGATTTGCTTGTAATATGCTTGGTTGTGGCTAAAGTAATTATACTTAAGGCAGAACTCTAGGCATTTAATCAAATAATTTGTTTACAAATAAGAGTGCTGTGATTGCGTAACAGCCATTTTATTGACTCACAGGCCTCATGGTGTTGTACAATGGTGTACAGAAAAGATACATCCGCTGTCACCAATAAGCATCTACCTTCTAATACTGGGGTGGTTTCTAGTAACTGGAGAACATGTTTGGTATCCTTAAGATATGCTGTGGTTCGTTGCACCACTAGCTGTATAAAGTTGTCCAGGTATTGTCCCATTCTTGAAGAAAGTGAATCGATCCCATTCACAATGGGTCTACCTGGGGGTTTATCTTTGTCTTTATGTATCTTAGGGATAGTGTACAGGACAGGTATTCTACACGATTCCAGTATGAGAAATTTAGCTTCTTTTTTATTTAGGATATCTTTTTTTATACTAAGATGTACTATTTTTTCCAATTCCTTTCTCTATTGGATTGTAGGATTTCCAAATAGTTTTAAATAAGTTGATTCATCTTGAAGCTGATGGTGAATCTCTTCCTGATATTGTTCTTTAGACTGGATGACTACTGCTCCCCCTTTATCGGCGGAACATATCACGATATCGGTTTCTGACACATCTGCAGCAGATTGCACTGTTGCTATCTGCAAACTGTGTCTCAGGCACATCAAATGTGGCAAAAACACCAACCATTTGGGTACCACATGCTTAACAAGGCATTTAACATCCAACCACTCAGCCCGTTGGCAAGAGCACCTAAAAGCCACACAAAAGGGGCACAAATATGTCCCTCCTCCTCCTTACCCACTTCAGTCTGCCCCTGTGATACCGAGTCATTACCTCTCAGCAGCCTTCACTGACAGGGATGATGGTATAGCACAGGGTGTCCCCGGTCCTAGCAGCACATCTGCCAGCAACACACCACCAGCTGTAGACTGTAGCCGGCAAATTTCTCTGCCCCATCTGCTGCAGCAGAATTTGCACAATGTGCTGTACCACAACGGCAGGTTCCCGTCGCTACTACTTTTCATGTAAGGCCATTCCATCTCTCTACCATCACATGGAAGGGAATGTTCTGGCATCGTTGGGCAAGGCAGTCAGCCATAAAATCCACCTTACTGCTGACACAGGGTTCAACAAGCATGGGCAGGGACGATATATTAAGTTCCCAGCACACTGGGTAAAACTGCTTGCAACTCGAAAGGATGCAGGACAGGGCTCGGTGCTACAGCTTGTTGTGCCCCTATGTCTCCATACAGCTGGTGGTGATGATGCCAGACCTGTGAGCTCTACTCCCTCCTCCTCCGCCATCTCCATGCCGTCCTCTGCAGAATTGTCCTATTAACATCAGGTACAAAGGGCTATTCCCAGAGTCAGGCTAAAAGGTGCCATGCAGTGCACTTCAGCTGTTGTGTTTAGGGGACAGGAACCACACTGGAGCAGAGATTCTTGCAACTCTGAAGGGACAGGCCCACAGGTGGCTAACACCACACCAGCTGGAGCCAGGAATGGTGGTGTCCAATAATGGCTCAAACCTCCTGTCCACCCTTAGACAGGGAAAGTTGGCACATGTCCTCAATTTGGTGGTGCAGCGTTTCCTAACTACATACCCAGGGTTGCAAGATGTACTAAAGCAGGCCAGAAAAGTCTGTAGCCATTTCAGGCGGTCATACACAGCCAGTACTCGGTTGGCTGAAACTCAGCGGGAATTCCACCTGCCCATAAACCACCTGATTTGTGACATGCCCACCAGGTGGAACTCAACTTTGGGAATGCTGCAGCAGCTATACATGCAACAGAAGGCCATCAACGAGTACCTGTGCCAGTACGGCACAACGACAGGCTCAGGCCACCTCTGATTTTTTTCCCCACCCCAATGGCTGATCATTAAGGATGCATGCACTGTATTGTTACCATTTGAGGAGGCCACAAGGATGGTGAGCAGTGACAGTGCATGCATCAGTGACACAATCCCTGCTGTGTTCCTGCTGGAGCAGACTCTGCGTGGCATTATGGACAGGGCACTGGAGGCAGAGCAGCAAGAGGAAGAGGAGGACTTTCCTCTCAAGGCCACTTTATCCAGACACCATCATTCCTATGTCACAGAACACACAGGGGGAGAGAGGGGAGGAGGATGAGGAGGAGGATTCTGGCACTTTCATAGGCTTCGAAGTAGAGGAAGACATGCGTCAATCTGTAAGTGATGGCTTTCCAACCCCAGGACCCTTGGGATTAGTACGTGGCTGGGAGGAGGAAGCTCCAGATGCTATCATCGTGAGTGACCCCGAGGAGACTGCTTCTCATGCCTCAGCAAATTTAAGGCGCATGGGCAACCTCATGCTTCAATGCCTGCGAAAGGACCCAAGAATACGTGGCATAAAGGAGAAGGATGATTACTGGTTGGCAACCCTCCTTGACCACTGTTATAAGGGGAAGGTCTCAGAACTCATCCCGTCTGCGCAGAGAGTGCAGAAGATAAAATCTCTTGAGAACAACAGGAATTTATTGAACGTTTTTGCTGACTCCAGTGGGTTACAGTGTCCCGGAAAACGTAGCAGAGCAGAGATTCTTGGAACTCTGCAGGGACAGGCCCAGAGGTGGTTCACACCACATCAGCTGGAGCCAGGAATGGTGGTGTCCGATAATGGCTCAAACCTCCTGTCTGCCCTTAGACAGGGAAAGTTGGTCAAGAGAGGAGCTTTGGAGAAGGCGACCGCCTAAGTGAGGCATTTCAGAATTTTTTTAGTCCTCGCCGCCCAGGGCTGTCAGCTTCCACATCCCATCAGCAGCGTCGGCATCACATGGTGGATGATTACCTCTGTGCCAAAACAGAGATGGAGTGCTTTCCAGCTGACGATCCACTGACTTACTGGGTCATGAGAATAGACCACTGGCCAGAACTTGCCCAGTATGCTATTGAGTTGTTGGGCTGCCCTGCATCAAGCGTGCTTTCAGAACGGGCATTCAGTGCTGCAGGAGGTTTAGTTACTGATCATAGAATGCATCTGTCCACAGACTCCGTGGACTGTTTGACTTTTATAAAAATGAATCAGTCCTGGATTACCAGCTATGAAGCCCCTGATGCCGATGTCACTGATTAAGTCTTTTTGGGATGTGGAGTCTCTGCAGGACTTTGAGGCTGCCTAGCTTTGAGGGCGTTTAATCATTTCATCTGAAAGAATGTTTTTGGTATAGGTTTTATGGGCACAATTAACACCCAAAGACCAATTTTTTAGCACCTGTTTGACAGGTGCATACCATTGCAATTTTTTACAGCAAGGCTAATTCAGGCTTTCATCAAGATTACCCCTATAGGGTTACGGTGGGAAGGCACCACCGACACCCAAAGACCAATTTTTACGCACCCGTTACTTCTATCCAAAGTCAAAGTGACACCAGCATGTATCCAAAAAATCTCTAATCTTGATCCCAGTGCACTACATTGTGGCCTCATCATACACACGGGCTCCCCAGCTGTTGCTGAGCAAAATAAAGGCAGCTTGCAGGGAAAATGTCATTTTTTTGGCTTTGTAAATGCAATTATTGCTGCAGCAGATTCTAGACATGGTACAGATATAGAGCTCAGCATGACAATCAGGTAGCCTCTGAGACAGAGATCAGATGTGCAATCAGAATGCCTTGCCTTGGCCACTGGCAAGGGAGCGTATATGAAAATGGAAGCAGGACACTGGAAAGTTGAAGCCATGGATGGAACATGGGGCCCAGGGAATGAAGCCACCTTATGTAGTAGGAAAATCCTGGAGCTGGAACCAGAACACGTTTCAGAGCAACCTTGCTTCTTCTTTAACCTGTCTAAAAATGGGCTACCCACAAGCATTTATATGATCAGGAAGAGGCAGGTCCCAGGGAGCCAGAACACACCCTCTGAAACACTGATTATGACAGCTGTTATGCCCCGTACACACGGTCGGATTTTCCGATGGACAGTGTCCGATCGGAGCGTGTTGTCGGAAATTCCGACCGTGTGTGGACATTTTCCATCGGATTTTCCGACACACAAAGTTGGACAGCAGGAGATAAAATTTTCCGACAACAAAATCCGATCGCGTCAATTCCGACCATGTGTGGGCTGTTCCGACGCACAAAGTGCCACGCATGCTCAGAAGAAATTCCGACAGGGAACAGCTCGTTCTGGTAAACTTAGCGTTCGCAATGGATACAGCACTTTCGTCACGCTGCAATGTTAAAAATGGTTTAATACAGCGCACTCTCTTCTTCTTTATAATGTGACAAGAATTAAGTCGTTTTGCTGCTCATATTCACACACACTTCTCACAAACTTTTATTTGTGTTTTTTTAGTGGGATTCCCTCAATATATTGTTATTAGTTGTCACATCTGACAGTTTTATTTTTTTTTTTTTTTTGTTTTTGGATTTTCAGCCTTTTTTTTTCTTTAATGTTTGGATTTTTTCCAAGGCTGATCTTTGCTCAATGTTATTTTTACTCCAGAATATTTTTGTGTGTGTTTTGTGTGTCAAGTTACCCCAACACCATTGATATCTTTTATTATTTAATCTCCAGGAGATTGTTTGGTGTTGGTGTCCCTTGTTCATTTCACATTGTATATTTGAAATGTACCTGAATCCTCACAAACAAACTGTCATTTTTGAAGTAAAACACATAGGAGAGTATAATTCAAAACAAAAATCCTTTATTAAGGGATCAGAACCAAACAAAGAGGAAGACAACACTGGATCAACATGAGAAATTAGCGAAGCCTTGGACCCCCACAGCAGACATCAATTCTTCAACATCAAAATTGGTGGCCTGGGGAGTCCATATGTAAGGGAGGGCAGTCTGGTCCAGAAGTCCCAGAGATCCGGATAGCAGCAGATGACATCTGTGTCCCCAGGCTGTGGTACCACAAGAGGCTGCATCTTTTGGCCAACCAGACTGAACCCAGGGCAATCACTGTCTGGTCTTCCTTTCACGCTTCCTTCCGGGCTGTGGCTGTGCAGTTGGAGATGTGGCAGGAGGAGGAGTAGGACCTGGAGGAGGAGGAGGAGGAGGAGGACTGGGAGGACCTGGAGGAGAGGGAGGAGGAGGAGGAGGACCATCCCAAAGCTGTGTGTGAGGTGTAATTTGGCCCCTCATACCTTTCTCCAGAGCCTCTGATATGAGGGCCTCACACATGGCTTTTTGGCCCTCCTCCATCCTCTGCATATTATATGCTATGAAGGCAGCAATGTTCTCCTGCCTGGTGTGGGGTGCTCCCAGGACCTCTGTAGCCCTCCAAAAGAATGCTATAGCAGCCTCCTCTAGGGCACTCATCCTACTGCCACTTCCTGTTTTCAGGTGTAGGGGAGGGACCTTGATATCAGCCAGCCGGCTCGGCCCGGCCACCTCCTGGCTGAGACTTCCCTGTGTATGAAAAAGGGACATGGTTGTAATGTTTTGCATCATCAATCACAATCCTAAATTAGTACTCCCAACTAACATCTAGTTAACATCATTGATTGGACAAGCAGAAATATTTCGAGGAATGCTATACCTGGCTCAATCTGGGCTCCTCCACATATCGCCTGGAAGGCCCAGGTTGGGCGTCAGAAGCCTCAGCCGGGGGGGAAGGAAGCGTGGAAGGAAGACTGGAGAGGGATGACCTGGGTTCAGTCTGGCCTGCCAGAAAGTGCAGCCTGTCGTAGTACAACATCCTGGGGACATAGATGTCATCTGCTGCTCCGGATCTCTGTGAATCCAGGACTTTCTTGCGCTCCCTCAGATATGTGCTCCTCAGGCCACCAATTAATATCTTTAAATAGGTGATGTCTGCTGTGGGGATCACCTGCTTCACAATTTCACACAATTGCTCCAGTGCTGCCTTCCTCTTTGCTTGGTTCTTGAAATGGGGGTGGGTAATCTCCCACAGACAGGGCAGCTCACTTAGCATATCTATGAATACTGACATGAAGTCATTATCTTTCATTAAGATATCCATGTTCACTGCAAGACACAACACAAGACAAAGCCTAATGTCAGACAAAACTCTCCTAATCTTGTTACAGTATAGGCCTCAATCTAGAAGCAGTATAGGCACAAGTTTGGCTCTTACCTTCGTTCTTACGATCGGCGCGTCCAATGCTCCTTCCTCCGCTCACAGATCGTACGTAATACGCACGCGTGTTACGCTTTATACACACAGCGCATGCGTGTAACTCCGCCCGCCCCTGACGTTCTTTCTAGTCTATTCCCCGCCCCTTTTCGTTCGGCGCAGTGGGTGAAGAGCACATGGCGGAGTTACAGCAGGTGCGTGCTAATTCGAACAACGAGGAGGAGGAGGAGGAAAGCCCGGATCCAGGCACGTCCCGATCCAGAAGGAGACGTTTTAAGGCCACAAATATGTCGTTTGGGGAGATGTTGGAGATGGTCGACATCATGAAGAAGTCCGACTATGATGGAAAATATGGGCCTTACCCCAACCCCAACATCAGAAAGGCCAAGATCATGGCGAAAGTGGTCAGGAGTCTTGAGCGGAATTTCGGGGTACGAAGGTCTAAAGATCAGCTCAGGAAGCGGTGGTCGGACCTGAAGTTGAGAGAGCCAGAGCAGTACCGAAAGATCCGGAGAGTGCTGCAAAAAAGTAAGTAGTTGTGCTGTGTTCCTATTCTTTCTGTCTTTATTCCGTTCGTTCTGCTCCATATGCTTTTATTAATTGTAACGTTTAAAAGGGCAACTTCAATGTTCATGGGCCCATTATTCGTTCGTATCAAACATTTTTCTTTCGGCCTCTAGAACACCATTGCATTTTCACACATTTTTGGGGGCCTACTTGGATGCCAAATATTTGTTTGTGTAGATGGGTTTGTTACTAGAACGAAATGCAAACTAGACTGTGTGTAAGGAGAGGACACTGAGCAGCTGTTTTCACATCTGGACACTGGAGCACTAGTGTGGGACCCCAGAACACCCTTTTTATTAGGGGGGCCACACAGGTGCTCCAGTGTATACTATAGGGGGGGCTACATCTGTGAAGCTTGTACCAAACAGGTAAAGTATTGCAGCTTGACAAAGGGCAATAAAAATTATACATCTTGGAACTCGGCTAAAATAGATAATTGTACCCCACTTCCAAGCAATGTTTCCTATTTCTGGTTCTGCCATCAAATATCTGTGTGCTAATTATACCATTTTTGTTTTACATAGGGGAGAAAAGACTCAGACACCCCTCATCCCAGGAGACCAGAGACCCCCCCCTCTGGAAGAAGGGGAAATACCAACCCAAGAAGCTGAGCAGGAGGAAGAAGAAGACGTGGTGGAGATTGGCACCACAACAGGTGAGTGTCTGCGACCACAGATTCAGGTAAAAGAGATGGATGGTGGCAGATTTTTGAGACCTTTTTTTTTTGTTCTTTATCGCATTTTAGGTGATCCTGATCCAGAACGCTTTACATCTGAAAGTGCCCAGATACTCATCGGGGAGATCATGGGGTGTAATCTCCAATTGCAAAACATCCAGCAACAAATCACTGATGTTATTAAAAAAAATAATAACATCATTGATGTTTTGGGGCGAATTTAAACCCCACAAAATCACCTGTTTTATGTTACTAAAATTTTTACAATGTTTAGAAAAGCCAAATTTGGAGGATGCACACAGTGTGCCAACATGTGCTATCTGCCATCACGGGAGATCAATGGACGCGTTTTGGGGGTGCAACCCCTTCCTCAATTATAAAGTCGCATTGAGGAAGGGCTTGCTCCCCCAAAACACGTCCCTTGATCCCCCCTGATGGCAGATAGCACATGTTGACATTCTGAACTTGGTGTGCATCTTCCAAATTTGGCTTTTCCAGGGGTGATTTCCCCCATCTGAACGCTATATCAAACACAGTTCCTAAATACTCATGTCTGATATAGCCTTCAGGTTTTACCATATGTGAACTTTGTAAGTTCAAGTTTTTTGGCTTTCTTGTTGGTTTTACACAGGCCTGTTTTATCTGAAATGGATATTTCGATTTTTGATAATGCTACTGCAAACATTGTTATACAACAAACATGTTGGTTTGTTTTAAAAACCTTGCGGAAATGCACATGTGATTGTGCAGCTATAAAAAAGTGCCTTACTCAAGAATGTGTGGATTATTGTCTCAACACTACAACACTTTTGGGGTGATGTAATTGCTGTTTTATGCACAAATGGGGGTTATTTCCTAAGGGCAATTACACTTTGCACTACAAGTGCAGGTTCAGTGCAGTTGCAAGTGCACTTGTAGTGAAATGTGTTTTGACATTTAGGAAGTACCAGCCAACACTATTTTTTATAAGGTTACCCAATCACGACATTTTCTGCACTCAAAACATTTCTGTCAGGGTCAGCTAAAACAAACACAAGCAGTAAATGTCCACCAAGAATTTCTTTTGTTTGTTTTTTATTTTACAAAGGTGTCACAGATTCTCTGGCATATTGATAGCCCCCCTACCCGCAAAGAACTCCAGGTAGCGTAACCGGACATCACGGGTAGGGATGAGCTTCGAGTTCGAGTCGAACTCATGTTCGACTCGAACATTGGCTGTTCGCAAGTTCACCGAACAGCGAACAATTTGGGGTGTTCGCGGCAAATTCGAATGCCGCGGAACACCCTTTAAAAGTCTATGGGAGAAATCAAAAGTGCTAATTTTAAAGGCTAATATGCAAGTTATTGTCATAAAAAGTGTTTGGGGACCTGGGTCCTGCCCCAGGGGACATGGATCAATGCAAAAAAAAGTTTTAAAAACGGCCGTTTTTTCAGGAGCAGTGATTTTAATAATACTTAAAGTCAATCAATAAAAGTGTAATATCCCTTTAAATTTCGTACCTGGGGGGTGTCTATAGTGTGCCTGTAAAGGGGCGCATGTTTCCTGTGTTTAGAACAGTCTGACAGCAAAATGACATTCTGAAGGAAAAAACTCATTTAAAACTACCCGCGGCTATTGCATTGCCGACAATACACATAGAAGTTCATTGATAAAAACGGCATGGGAATTCCCCAAAGGGGAACCCCGAACCAAAATTAAAAAAAAAAAATGACGTGGGGGTCCCCCTAAATTCCATACCAGGCCCTTCAGGTCTGGTATGGATATTAAGGGGAACCCCGGCCAAAATTTAAAAAAAAAAATGACGTGGGGTTCCCCCTAAATTCCATACCAGACCCTTCAGGTCTGGTATGGATTTTAAGGGGAACCCCGCGCCAAAAAAAAAAAAAAAAAACGGCGTGGGGTCCCCCCAAAAATCCATACCAGACCCTTATCTGAGCACGCAACCTGGCAGGCCGCAGGAAAAGAGGGGGGGACAAGAGTGCGGCCCCCCCTCCCTCCTGAACCGTACCAGGCCACATGCCCTCAACATTGGGAGGGTGCTTTGGGGTAGCCCCCCAAAACACCTTGTCCCCATGTTGATGAGGACAAGGGCCTCATCCCCACAACCCTAGCCGGTGGTTGTGGGGGTCTGCGGGCGGGGGGCTTATCGGAATCTGGAAGCCCCCTTTAACAAGGTGACCCCCAGATCCCGGCCCCCCCCTGTGTGAAATGGTAAGGGGGTACATAAGTACCCCTACCATTTCACGAAAAAAGTGTCAAAAATGTTAAAAATGACAAGAGACAGTTTTTGACAATTCCTTTATTTAAATGCTTCTTCTTTCTTCTATCTTGCTTCATCTTCTGGTTCTTCTGGCTCTTCTGGTTCTTCTGGTTCTTCCTCCGGCGTTCTCGTCCAGCATCTCCTCCGCGGCGTCTTCTGTCTTCTTCTCCTCGGGCCGCTCCGCACCCATGGCATGGGGGGGAGGCTCCCGGTCTTCTCTTCTTCTCTTCTTCTTTTCTTCTTTTCTTCTTTTCTTCTCTTCTTCTCTTCTTCTTCATTTTCTTCTCCGGGCCGCTCCGCAATCCATGCTGGCATGGAGGGAGGCTCCCGCTGTGTGACGGCGCTCCTCGTCTGACAGTTCTTAAATAACGGAGGGGGGCGGGGCCACCCGGTGACCCCGCCCCCCTCTGACGCACGGTGACTTGACGGGACTTCCCTGTGGCATTCCCCGTGATGTCACAGGGAAGTCCCGTCAAGTCACCGTGCGTCAGAGGGGGGCGGGGTCACCGGGTGGCCCCGCCCCCCGTTATTTAAGAACTGTCAGACGAGGAGCGCCGTCACACAGCGGGAGCCTCCCTCCATGCCAGCATGGATTGCGGAGCGGCCCGGAGAAGAAAATGAAGAAGAAGAGAAGAAGAGAAGAAGAGAAGAAAAGAAGAAAAGAAGAAAAGAAGAAGAGAAGAGCGGGAGCCTCCCCCCATGCCATGGGTGCGGAGCGGCCTGAGGAGAAGAAGACAGAAGACGCCGCGGAGGAGATGCTGGACGAGAACGCCGGAGGAAGAACCAGAAGAACCAGAAGAGCCAGAAGAACCAGAAGATGAAGGAAGATAGAAGAAAGAAGAAGCATTTAAATAAAGGAATTGTCAAAAACTGTCTCTTGTCATTTTTAACATTTTTGACACTTTTTTCGTGAAATGGTAGGGGTAAGAACCCCCTTACCATTTCACACAGGGGGGGGGCCGGGATCTGGGGGTCACCTTGTTAAAGGGGGGTTCCAGATTCCGATAAGCCCCCCGCCCGCAGACCCCCACAACCACCGGCCAGGGTTGTGGGGATGAGGCCCTTGTCCTCATCAACATGGGGACAAGGTGTTTTGGGGGGCTACCCCAAAGCACCCTCCCAATGTTGAGGGCATGTGGCCTGGTACGGTTCAGGAGGGAGGGGGGGCCACACTCTCGTCCCCCCCTCTTTTCCTGCGGCCTGCCAGGTTGCGTGCTCGGATAAGGGTCTGGTATGGATTTTTGGGGGGACCCCACGCCGTTTTTTTTTTTTTTTTTTTGGCGCGGGGTTCCCCTTAAAATCCATACCAGACCTGAAGGGTCTGGTATGGAATTTAGGGGGAACCCCACGTCATTTTTTTTTTTTTATTTTGGCCGGGGTTCCCCTTAATATCCATACCAGACCTGAGGGGCCTGGTATGGAATTTAGGGGGACCCCCACGTCATTTTTTTTTTTTAATTTTGGTTCGGGGTTCCCCTTTGGGGAATTCCCATGCCGTTTTTATCAATGAACTTCTATGTGTATTGTCGGCAATGCAATAGCCGCGGGTAGTTTTAAATGAGTTTTTTCCTTCAAAATGTCATTTTGCTGTCAGACTGTTCTAAACACAGGAAACATGCGCCCCTTTACAGGCACACTATAGACACCCCCCAGGTACGAAATTTAAAGGGATATTACACTTTTATTGTTTGACTTTAAGCATTATTAAAATCACTGCTCCTGAAAAAACGGCCGTTTTTAAAACTTTTTTTTGCATTGATTCATGTCCCCTGGGGCAGGACCCAGGTCCCCAAACACTTTTTATGACAATAACTTGCATATAAGCCTTGAAAATTAGCACTTTTGATTATTCATGTTCGTGTCCCATAGACTTTAACGGTGTTCGCATGTTCGAACGAACTTTTTTCCTGTTCGCATGTTCTGGTGCGAACCGAACAGGGGGGTGTTCGGCTCATCCCTAATCACGGGCATTCAGGGAGGGCAAGCCAGGACGGCCACTTTCAAGCGCCGTCAGTGTTGATGGATTTGGGATTCCGGCCTCAGGCCCAACTGAGCCAGCATAGTTGGCTGAATGTTTTCTTAAAAAATTATGGAGAACACAGCAGGCAAGTATTATATGGTTCAGTTTATACTCCGCCATATGGATGGGTGTCAGAAATAATCGGAACCGGCTGGCCAGGATTCCAAATGTGTTCTCCACCACTCTTCGGGCTCTGGCCAGCCGGTAATTAAAAACCCTCTGTTCCGGGGTGAGGGTCCTCATCGGGAATGGCCGCATCAGGTGGTCCCCCAGCGCAAATGCTTCATCAGCAACGAACACAAATGGGAGACCTTCAACATTGTCCTCTGGAGGTGGCAAGTCCAAGCTGCCATTCTGGAGACGCCTGTAGAACTCCGTCTGGGCGATCACTCCACCATCGGACATCCGGCCATTCTTCCCCACGTCCACATACAAGAAGTCGTAATTAGCCGACACCACCGCCAACATCACTATACTATTAAACCCCTTGTAATTATAATAGTACGACCCCGAGTTGGGTGGTGGGACGATGTGGACGTGTTTCCCATCAATTGCCCCTCCGCAGTTAGGAAAGTCCCACCGCTGGGCAAAGTGGGAGGCCACAGTCTGCCATTCCTGTGGCGTGGAAGGAAACTGTTGAGGAAAAAACAATAAACATTACTATTTTTTCACAGAAACATGGCAAGCAGATTATACACAAACATTATGGGGCAACCTCCAGATAGCATTTAAGTCACACCTATCATATTCCCCCCCCCCCTCTCATGGGCCATTTCTAACATTATAGGGGGGGGGAACTCTTGGACAGGTAACCCTCTTCACTTCATTTTGAGATGAATGCCTAAATACAGGGTATTACTTGGAACAGCCCCTCCTTAGTTACACTATTGGCAGACCACTGGACAGGTAAGAAGTGTCTGAATACAAAGATATAAATACACATTGTACACATTTGAGGACATTTGGACATTCTGCTATTACCTATCAAGATAATAATAGGATACAAAAACTTTAAACAGTTCCATTGGAAAGTATACAGGCAGGCCCTTGCACTACATGCTTTGGGGAATTCATCCATAAATCTGACCAGTAAAGAGATGGGTATAGTGTGTATGGGTTTGGCAAAGTCAGCAGATAGATGATTGAGGATAGAGAATTGGAATCAGCTGACTTAGCAGTTGGGGGAGGGAGGGTTACCAAAAATTTGTGGACACCACAAAAAAAGCCTCTGGCACTCTGCCTGAATTTAAAGCTAAAATAACATTAACAAACATTTTAGGGGGTGTTTGGGGTAAAGCACTACTATGGAGCTGATAAAATACAATGTTAAGTGACTACATGAGGTGAATATAGGGGCAGGAGACACCATGCTGGAGAGGTTATTGAAGGGCAAATATGTATGAAGGACATAAAATATTAATTACATAAAAATCCAGCATGCATGAGGACAAAGGGGACATTCACAGCATATTCCAATCATGGTAATTAGGGAATGAGGAAAGAAATACAAGATATTAGCAAACATTCAATACAATAAAATATGATATAAAAGGATAAAAATCTTACCTTCGTATACTCCTTCTGCAGGACCTGGATGATGGCAGAACAGGTCTCTGGGATAATGATCCCCAGAGCCTGGGGGGAGATGCCTGTCGAGAACTTCAAGTCCTGCAGACTTCTCCCTGTGGCCAAATACCGCAAGGTAGCGACCAACCTCTGCTCCGGAGTGATGGCTTGCCTCATGCAGGTATCCTGCCTGCTGATATAGGGGGTCAGCGAAGCCAACAGACGGTGAAACACGGGGTCCGTCATCCTGAGAAAGTTCCTGAAATCATCAGGATTATTCTCACGGATCTCACGGAGCAAAGGCATATGACAGAACTGGTCACGCTGAAGCAACCAATTCTTGGTCCATGAACTCCTCCCCACCCTGTTCATGGACTGGACTTGTGTCAAGGTCAGGACCCCAACACCAAGCCCCCGCACAGCACGAACTCTACGAGGAGTACGTATACAAAACATGGCTAGAAAACGGTCAGCTGCTCAGAACGAAGTAACAGAATGCACTGAAGAACAGCAAGGCCTGTGAAGAGCGACCTGAAAACCAGTAACGAACGAACAAGAATACAGTGACTAAAGTCACGCGGAACTTGCTTGCACGCACTGAAGAGCAGATACAAACCCACAAGCACAAACTGAACGGCAGAAAACGATCTGAAAGCCACGAGTCTGAAAAAGCGCGAATCGTCTCTCACCAAACTTTTACTAACACGAGATTAGCAAAAGGAGCCCAAAGGGTGCCGCGCTTGGTTCTGAACCGGCCTTTTCTAGTCTTGTCGTACGTGGTGTACGTGACCGCGTGGTTGTCGATCGGAAATTCCGACAACTTTGTGCGACCATGTGAAGGCAAAACAAGTTTGAGCCAACATCCGTCGGAAAAAATCCGAGGATTTTGTTGTCGGAATGTCCGAACAAAGTCCGACCGTGTGTACGGGGCATTAGTGGGGAGAGCAGCACAGTACCCAGAACTTCCAGAAATGGAAGCAGATAACAGAGGCTAAAAACAAAAATTGTAAATGGTTGCTGCGTTCTCTCCCCCTTCCCGCTTTTTGTCTCCTTAACCACTTGCCGAACGGGCCATAGCCGAATGACAACTACAGTGTGGTCTGCTTATTCTGGGAGGGCCTCAAATGATGTCCTCCCATAATCGTGCTCCCTGCAGGCCCCCGGGGAATGTCCCAATGCATCACGGATCGGGTTAAAGGGCCAATGATAGCAGCCCTTTTCCACGTGATCGCTCTGTCCAATGATGGAGCGATCACTTGTCAACAAACCAGTGCATGTCCGGTTCAGTTCTCTCCTCTCCTTGAACGCTGTACACACCAATCAGTACAGCGTGCAAGGAGAGGAGGGAGACCACAGCATTACTCATCCGTGCCTCATTCATGCCCATCTGTGCCTCAATCGTACCCATCTGTGCCTCAATCGTGCCCATCTGTGCCTCAATTATGCCCATCTGTGCCTCATCCATACCTCATGCATGCCCATCTGTGCCTCATTCATGCCTCATTCCTGCCCATATATGCCTTATTCATGTCCATCTGTGCCTCATTCATGCCCATCCATGCCTCATTCATGCCCATCTGTGCCTCATTAATTCCCATCCATGCCTCATTTATGCCCATCTGTGCCTCATTTATGCCCATCTGTGCCTCATCAATGCCCATCCATGCCACATTAGTGATCATCCGTGCCTGATCCATGCCTCATCTGTGCCAGATCCATGCAACATCCATGCCTCATCCGTGCCACATACATGCCTCATCTGTGCCACATCAGTGCCTCATCCATTCTCATCTGTGCCCATCAGTGATCATCTGTGCCTTATCCATGCCCATCCATGCCACATCCATGCCTCATCTGTGCCTCATCCATGGTCATTCATGCCACATCAATGCCTCATCTGTGCTCATCTATGCCACATCAGTGCTCAGTCACCTGTGCCACATCAGTGCTCATCCATGCCATATCAGTACCACTGATATGGCAGTGCTTATCAGTGCCCTACAGTGTCTCACAAAAGGGTAATAGGTAGTCAGGAAATCTGATTTGTAATTTTATGTTCTAGAGCACATGATGGTGCCCCCTGAATGTTGGGCCTCGGTATGTGGCCAGGCTGTGTAAAAGTCTCACGTATGTGGTATTGCCATACTCAGGAGGAGTTGCAGAATGTATTTTGGGGTGTAATTTGTGGTATGCACATGCTGTGTCTTAGAAATACCTTATAAATGGACAACTTTGTGTAAAAGAAAATGCGTTTTCATTTTCTTTTCACATTTTTCAAAAACTTGTGGTAAAAAAATGACATGTTCAAAAGACTCATAATGCCTCATAGAATATATGTTGGGGTGTTTGCTTTCCAAAATTGGGTCATTTTGTGGGCATTTTCATTGTCCTGGTGCTCCAGGGTCTTCAAAATTGTGATAGGTAATCAGAAAATTATATGTGTAATTTATACTCCTAGAACACCTGGAGGTGCTACTTGCATTTTGGGCCTCTGTATGTGGCCAGGCTGTGTAAAAGTCCCACACATGTGGTATCGCCATACCTATACAGTGTGTGAGAAATAACTTGGTAATATGACAGTTTTGTGAAAAAAAATCTTCATTTGCAAAGAATTGTGGGAAAAAATGACAACTTCTAAAAACTCACCATGCCTCTTACTAAATCCCTTGGAATGTCTACTTTCCAAAAAGGGGTCATTTGGGGGGTATTTGTACTTTCCTGGCTAGTTAGTGTCTCAAGAATTTAGCCGTCAATACATCAGGTGTGATCAATTTTCAATGATTGCCACCATAGCTTGTAGACTCTATAACTTGTACAAAGACCAAATAATATATACTGATTTTACCAAAGATATGTAGCAGTATAGCTTTTGGCCAAAATTTATAAAGAAAAATGATCAATTTACTAAATTTTATAACAAAGAAAATTGCATTTTTTTACAAAATTTTACAAAACAAAAAACCCAGTAGTGATTAAATACCACCAAAAGAAAGCTCTATTTATGTGAAAAAAGGACAAAAATGTCATATTGGTATAGTATTGCATGACAGTAATTGTCATTCAAAAAGTGAGAGTGCTGAAAGCTGAAAATTGGCCTGGTTAGGAAGGGGTTATAAGTGGTTAAACTGAATATTCATTAATGCAGACATGCATCAGCCATCCTTAAAGGGCCACTTTTTAATGCTTGCCTATGGAGTGTCTCCAGTGCAGGGGACAGCCATCTTGGCTGTGCCTTGATCAAGACCAGAAGATGGTTGTTGGATGAGGCAACTGAGCAAGGAGAAGGGGGGGGTCTACAGGCTGCTGAAGAAAGAGGAGAGATCTGTCTTGAAGAATGCAGGTGTGTGGGGAAAAGACTTTGCTGCTCCTGCCATGGCTGACTACAATCAGGAGAGAGACCTGAGAGAAGAATCTTGTCATGCAGGACCTTGCCTGAGAGACCAGAAACTTTCTCCCTGAAAAGGTGTAAGATGTGATTTGAATACCCAATGAGATTGTCCTAGAGAGCACCCCCTTGTAAGGAAAGAAAAGAGAGACTTTGAGCAGGATTGAAAGAGAGACATCACAGAAACTCCATTCCCTGTCTGAGGACTTGAACTAAACCAGAGCATGTGTCTGGAGGCCCCAAAGAGGGCTCCCTGTGTCTGGCAAGAGATTAACACCACAGGCACTGTTGTGCTTTCTAAAGGGCCCCAACTTTGCCAGACAACTTTTTTGTCTTTCATCAGTCACTGGCCAGTGTGATAAAACTAGAACCCAGTATACCATGTTAGGAACTTGACTTTAATTAATGTTGCTAGGTAAATGCAGTTCAGTTCTGTTAAATACTGTTAGTCAGAATACTACAGGTGTTTAACTATGTCTCTCAAAATAATGTGGTTGTCTCATTGATTGTTTCTATAAGTACACTTGCTAAACCTCTTTTAGGCTATGCTTGGCCTAATAAATTCTTTGTAATACCACAACGTATGTTGGTAGATGCTGGGTGAGCAAGGTGTGTCATTTTCAGTAGTACAGAGAAATCAAAAAACAATGCAGTGGCTCCTCTGGGGGTAGCACTACAAAAATATAAAAAAGCAAACATGATGATAATTGCTGTATACTGTTTAACTAGTAAAAGAAAAGTTGCCCATTTATTCCTGGTAAGTTATGTTGCTTTACTTGTTTACAACCAGCATTTATCCACAATAACAATATCTAGTTTTACAATCCCATGAGCCCCAACAGCACACTTCATTACAAAAAAAGGTTGGACCAGCTTCTCCTTGCTGTGGGAAAAAATCCTATCTTATCCTACAGAGTTGGACCACTTCTCTGCATGACAATATTGCAAAAATATATTTTTTTTGCCTCAACCTATATACAGTGTTAAGATTACACAGATGTTCTTGGTGAAAAGGCAGCAGAGTAATCTACAGTTTAGAAATGTATTTGCAACCAAAAATAAAGCTCTCTTATAGCTTGAATAAGATTAAAGCCCCGTACACACGATCAGACTTTCCGACAACAAAACCGTGGAATTTTGTTCGAAGGGTGTTGGCTCAAACTTGTCTTGAATACACACGGTCACACAAATGTTGGCCAACAGTTACGAACATAGTGACGTACTAGACGTACTACGTGGTTTTTCAGTTCTTTTAGTGCCACCCTTTGGGCCCCTTCTGCTAATTTTGTGTTAGTAGAAGTTTGGTGATTGCTGATTCGCGCTTTTCTTTTCACATTTTTCATTTCGTGCTTTTCAGTTCGTTTCCGAATGGCTGCTCGTCAACCAGACATGTTGCGGAATCTGAGGAGATAACGTGTTATTTATTATTGGCCTTGGAGTTATTGCTTTGACATTTTTTTGGTTGAATAATGATTTGATTTGGTATATGTTTTATATTTTTGAATGCATAGAATGCACTTTTTGGTCAAGTTCTATTGGCAGATAGCATGTCTAATTTTTTTTTTTTTTAATGTACAATAAAAAAAATTGTGGAGAATAATACTTGGCTATGTGTTTTACTTCAAATGACAGTTTGGTAGTAGGCAGTTACATTTTAAAAAATACAATGTAAAATTGACAAGGGACACCAACGTAGTTGTATCTTTGTTCTTAAAAACTATGGGATAATGGTGTTGTGGTAACTTGCACAAATAAAAAAAAAAAAATAAAATAAAAAAAAAAATAAAAAAAATTATATATATATATATATATATATATATATATATATATATATATATTATTCTTGATATCACTAGAAAAAAAAGCCTTTGAAAATGTGTTTGCAATAACGCCATCAGTATCACCAGCAGTGTAGCTTCATTATTATCCCATTAAAGAAGAAGAGAATTGTGCACTGCATTTGGAGATTTCATAATTTGCCACATCACGAATGTTCATTCTCCATTACAAACGCTAGTTTACAAGACCCATCGCTTCTGCTTCCGAGCATGCATGTTTGTACTTTGGACTTTTGTCCGACGGACTTGGGTACACAGGATCGGAAAGTCTGACAACACACATTTGTTGGCGGAAAATTTGAGAACATGCTAGCCAACATTGGCGGAAAGTCCGACAACAATTGTCCGATGGAGCATACACATGGTCAGACTTTCTGCCAACAGGCTCACATCCAACATTTCCCGTCGAAAAGTCTGATTGTGTGTATGAGGCATTAGATCGCATCTCTCTCCCCAATATGCCAAACCTGTCATTCCTCTCTGTCTCTCCACATTGTACAATTCATGCACCTACCCTTCATACACTCCCACACTATACCAATGTCCTTTATTCATCTATTCATTTTTTTCTTCCATCACTCATTCCCATTAAATTGATTATCATATTATTCTTATTTCATCTTATTTCTTCCCTTTCTCCAATACTTCTGAACCGAGCATTTTTCTCTCTCCCTGATACCTCCTTTCCTCCCGTGCTGCCTCTCGCTCTGTGTGCGGAGGAGTTGAAAGACGCGTGCCCACTTATTGGGGCATGTCAGCTCCTCTTGCGCTGTCTCCCTCCCCGCCCCCCGACCGCGTTACAGCATGGGAACTGTAGTGTCCTGATCCTTGTTTCATCTTTGTGATGATTCGCGCATGCGCCGTGCGGTGTACCTGCCGGCGGCCCTTGCGTGACATCAGATGCTAATTGTACGACACTCACCTGTCTATATATAGTGCCTCCATACCATACTACATTACTAGACACTCCAAAGGCTAGCCATGCTGGAAACTCGCTACATATTAGGTATAGTTTCACATTAACCCCTTCCTTGATATCTTATTCTTTGGTTATTATTTTAGTCCCTACTATTCTCTAGATTTTAGGTTATCTATTTAATTATTTGTATATTTCTTTACCTGCTGCCGTCTGTGTTGTTAACTTCACCCCCCCATATTCAAGGGGAGCAGGTGATCTGCAGCAGGTTTTGTTCACCTTCGTATATAAGTTGACCCATCTATTTCCTATTAGTTTCCAATATGAACTATGCTCTTATCCCTTTTCATTTTGTCCTTTTTATCTTAATTTATCTAGCCTTGTCTCTTTCATAAATTCTTCCGAAATTCCATTTAATTTACTTCACGTTACATATATATATATATATATATATATATATATATATATATTTTTTTTTTTTTTTTTTGTACATCTCCTCATTAGACATTGGTCTTTAAATCCTGGCATCTTCTGGCCTTTCCATATTTATTGTTCTCATGAATGTAAGTAAATGTTCCTTCCCTCGGATATGTATCAACAATCCCACACTATTCTGTGCACAGTCATACCACTTTTTTTTCCTTTATTTTTATCCGTTTTTCAGGTCTTCATTTCCTTATTCACTCCCTTTCATACTAACCCCCTTGTTCACTTTTTCACTTCCATACCCACCTCCCTCCTCCCCTACCCTACTCCCCCCCCCACTACTTCCCATTCACCCTTCCTCCTCCCCCCTTCCCTCCCCCTTTTTTCCCCCTTTTTCTTTCCTTTTTTTTTCCCCCCATTTTCTCTCCCCCCTTTCCCCTTCCCTTCCTTCTCCTCCCCCCTTCCCCCTTCCCCCCCTTTTTCCCTTTCCTTCCCCTCCCCTTTGAGTAGAACATACACTTCAATTTAATCACACATTACACGTTTATCAATTCTTTGGCTAGATTTCAGCTGACAAGCTCATCTGGGCCTTTCAAGTACACCACTCAGTGAGGATTTCCCTTGTTTTTACATTGAATCGCAGGTATGAGATTCTCATATGGGTGAGCCTTTGTTGATGGACCTAGCGGTCGATAGTATACCCTATTGTATTTGTATGTTATTACTTTATTATTCTGTATTATACTCCAAACCAATGTAATGCTTGTATTTCACTCTATTTTATTATATGCAGTGTTACATCTATTTTTTTCTTTAAAACAACCCCTGATGAGCCCAGAGTGGCGAAACATGTCGAGACAATCACTCCAATGCTACTACTGAGTGATTACATTTCATCATCTGTTTTAAATTTCTAGATGTACTTTCAAACATGTGTGCATAATTTCTATTTGTATTTTAATGATGTTTTGTATGTAACAATAAAATCTTTAATCCTTACATACCTATTGTCGAGCATTGCATGACTATCTCCCCTTTTTCGTTGGCACCTTTAAAGTCCCGCTAAATAATTCCCTCTTTTCTGACATTTAGATACAGGGATGTTGGTGCCTTTTTATTTGTCATTGCCACCCACCCACATAATTATTCCATTAGATTTGATCAATGATTTAAGTCATACTTTCTCAACCTGCAGCATGTGTACTCCAGAGGGTACTTTTGTTTGTTGACGTTAATTCAGAACACCAGTGTAATGTTTAGTAAATGATCTATCATATACTGTAAATATACAGAATATCTAAGTAAGTATATTTAGTTATTTAAAACCATAAGGGATAGATTAAACAATAGATATAGGGTAAATACATAAAGGTATACATTCCATGAGGTACTTAGAACCACCAATGTCATTGTAAAAATGTATGTACTATACACACTGTACTCTATGTAGGACACTGTGCCAAAAATGCAATTTCCTGATTTGTGATTGGCTAACTGCTTTTCCTATTAGATTTGTGTTATTTTAGGTACTGTGATTAATCATATGATTTTTGATGTATAATATTTTCCTTTAATACATTTTGGGTCTTTATTGCATTCTGCATAGTAAGTATATACATTGGAAGGCATGCATTGTGACCTGTGGGGTAACTTATAATTAACTGTTGTTTATCAACAACATATCAGATTTTCTATAAATATATTAAAGTGGACTGGAACTCAAAAATGCTAGTCTCACAATATTTTGATTGAGATTTGGTGATGCCATACTGTGCTGCTGGCTGTTCTTCACCTGTCTGTGAATTTGTGATTCATCCACTTCTGCTTCTGGAATATTAACACACCAGTCCTTACATTAAATCACCAGTTATCTGAGGGAGCAGCTCTGACATCAGCAAGAAAAGCCTTGCCTTTACCCAGATGGTTGCCTTTACACAGAAGGCAACCATCTTGTTGGTTAGATAATAACTGTCACTACCATGGATGGAGCATGGTCCATAAGAGAGACAAGGTCACCATGGACCTGGTTGGAAAAAAACTAACTTAGAAAAAACTTTGACGTCAATTCCGGTGACATGGTAAAATTGGTACCAAATATAAATACATAAACTAAACACATGAAATAAATAGAAATAGGAATAAATATAAAAATTAAAATTAAATATAAAAGATGAAAAAAAGTGAATATAAATAATAATAATAAAATTAAAATTACAAATAAAAATAAGAATACAAATAATAAAAAATAAAAATGAAAATAAAAATAAAAATAAAAATGAAAATGAAAATAGGAAAATAAATAAATAAAAATGGAAAACAAAATGAAAATAAAAATAAAAATAAAAGTAAAAATAATAATGATGATAAAAATAAAATAAAAAATAGAAAAAATGCATACCAAAAAATGAAAAAAGAAGAATAAAGTAAATAATAAAACTAAAAACAACCCCTAACAGGACAACAACACTAAACTATAAAGTAAATAATAAAACTAAAAACAACCCCTAACAGGACAACAGCACTAAACCTCCCATACTAAAAATTGGACAAGAAACAGTTCAGGTCTAGTTCGATGTTCAAACCCTGAGGGCTCATAGTTCTTAAACGATGGATCCACTGAGTCTCATTTCTTTTAAGATTACCCCCTCTCCAATGCCCTTCAATTCTCTCAATACCACAGAAGGTAAGCCCACTTGGGTCCTTACCGTGGACCAACTTAAAATGATTGGATAAACGATGATGTTTAAAACCCCTTTTTAATTCTGTTAACATGTTCACGTAGTCTGACTCCCAATGCCCTAGTGGTCCTGCCTACGTACTGAAGACCACAGGGGCAGGACAAGAGGTAAGTGACATAGGTCATACCACATGTGATGAACTTGTTGACTTTAAAAGACTTGCCTGAGGCGTGTGAAGTGAAATTCATAGTTTTCCTTACCCTATGTTTGGATGTTTTACACATCACACACCTCCCACAACTAAAAAAACCCACCTGATCCAAAAAGGTACATGTTTTCTTAGGCGGATCAACAACGTTGGGTGCTAGTCTCAAACGTAAAGTGGGGGTTTGGTGTAGACAAACTGTGGTTTGTTTGGTAGCACCTTAGTGAGATCATTATCCTTCAACAGAAGGTGCCAATATTTACAAATTATTTTTTCCACCTGTTTGTACTGACGGGTGAAACCCGTCATAAATGAGATGCCAAAGTCTCTATCATCCACCACTTTTTTCTTAAACAGATCGTCTCTATCAGTGCCCCTTACAACTGCCAAAGTCTTATTTAGCTCACAAGGGGAGTGTCCTTTTTCCAAAAAACGGTCAAACAAAACCTTACCCTGTAGGTCGAAATCCTCGATTCTGGCACAATTCCGCCTAACCCTCAGGAACTGGCTTTTAGGAATTGTGCTAAGTCATCGGGGTTGGTGACAGCTTCCTAGCGGAATGTAGCCATTTCTGTCCACTTCCTTAAAATAGGTTTTAGTGGACAGTTGATGGTTCTCTTTGAAGATGACTAAATCCGAAAAATGTATGCTTTGATTGTCAGAAGTTGACGAGAAGGAGATACCAAATCTATTCTCACCAATTTTTGACAAAAAAGGTAAAAGTGACTCATTTGATCCTGCCCAAACAATAATGATGTCATCAATATAACGCTTGTAAAACTTAAGCTGAGGGAAATTACTACTAAAGATGGCATCTTTTTCCCAGTAACTCATGAACAAGTTGGCAACTGAGGGGGCGTACTTAGCCCCCATTGCTACCCCTCTCTTTTGCCAATAAAACTGCTTGTCATGCCAGAAAAAGTTATGACTCATGGCCAAATCTAAAGCATGAACCAAAAAATCTTTTTAATTGTTTTTCATCTTCGTACTATTTAGGGCCCATACCACAGCTTCAACAGCATGTTTCTGTTGGATACTGGTATATAGAGAATTGACATCAATGCTGGGCAGTAGGTCACCTTCATTAACCTCTACTTGTAACAATTCCATGAGGTTCCTACTATCTTTAAGATGTGAGTACCTGTGTATTGTCTTGAGTATTAGTGCCAGGAAGCTAGCTGTTAGGTAATTTGGACAGGGTAAAATCCCCAAATCCTCACTATATTTAATAGGTACAATGCCCAGGGGGTGTGGAGAGGCGACTCTTTGTACATCTTGCCGCATGTATGCGTTCCTTGATCATCCGATCGAGGGCGAATACTGCTGTGCAAAATGTAAGCACATTGTTTCCCTGGAAGCCAAGGTTCTGAATCTGGGGAAGCAACTGTCAGCACTGAGAAGTCCCACCATACTAAAGGTGAGCCAGGAACGTACACGGCAGGTGTCAGCAGGGGCCAGCACAGAGGCGGGTGGAGACAAAGAGGTGCAGGCACTGGCAAAGAGTAGATGGGTGACAGTCAGGAGGGGTAGAGGAGGAAGTGCCAGAGAGGCCGATCCAGGACTGGAGCATCCCAATAAGTACGCTCCATTGAGTGACATTGGTGAAACCAGTCAGGGACCAGCACTGCTGGAGATGAGGGACTCTCCTAGCTGCCAGAGGAAGAACTCCTCCAGTGAGAGTGGGGGGGCAGCAAAGGGAAAGGAAAGACAGATTCTGGTGGTAGGGGACTCAATTCTTAGAAGGACAGAGAGGGCAATCTGTAACCAAGACCTGAAGCGCCGAACAGTATGTTGTCTACCGGGCGCTTGGGTTTGGCACATCACGGATCTTGTGGACAGATTACTGGGAGGGGCTGGGGAAGACCCAGCTGTCATGGTGCACATTGGCACCAATGACAAAATCAGAGGCAGATGGAGTGTCCTAAAGAACGATTTTAGGGACTTAGGTGCTAAATTGAGGAAAAGGACCTCCAAGGTAGTGTTCTCAGGAATACTACCGGTACATCGAGCCACACCAGAAAGGCAGAGGGAGATTAGGGAAGTAAACAAGTGGCTGAAGAGCTGGTGTAGTAAGGAGGGGTTTGGGTTCCTGGAGGACTGGGCCGACTTCTCAGTCGGTAACCGGTACTATAGAAGGTACGGACTGCACCTAAATGAGGAGGGTGCAGATATGCTGGGAATGAAGATGGCCAAAAAGTTAGAGGGGTTTTTAAACTAGGCGATGGGGGGGAGGGTCCAGAGGCAGAGATAGCCAGCGCGGAAGATATTCCAGAGGGTAGTATTGGGGGCATTAGTGGTAGGTTAACCAAAGCACAAAAACACAAGGTGAGTATAGTAGCAAGTCCTAGTTGCAATCTTGAAACACCCAATATGAGGACAATATGCGACCGGTCTAAACTATGTGGCATGTTCACCAATGCCAGGAGCATGGCGGACAAGATGGGTGAACTAGAGATACTGTTGTACAAGGAGGATTTGGATTTTGTGGGAATTTCAGAGACCTGGTTCAACAGCTCTCATGATTGGCTGGCAAACATTCAAGGGTATACCCTATACTGCAAGGATAGATAGGGTAAAAAAGGGGGAGGGGTATGCCTATATATCAAGAATAATGTACAAGTGAATGTGAGAGATGACATCACTGAGGGAGCTAGTGAGGAGGTGGAATCCTTATGGGTAGAGCTCCAAAGGGATGAAGCTAAGGGGAAAATAATACTGGGAGTATGCTATAGGCCCCCTAACCTGAGGGAGGAAGTGGAGATGGATCTCCTATCACAAATTGGATTAGCAGCAAGGATGGGAAGTGTTATCATAATGGGGGATTTTAATTATCCAGACATAGACTGGGCGGAGGGAACCGCGCATTCATTTAAGGCTCGCCAGTTCCTTAATGTCTTGCAGGACAATTTTATGGGTCAGATGGTAAACGCACCAACTAGAAATAAAACATTACTGGATCTACTGATTACCAACAATACAGACCTGATCACGGATGTGGAAATACGGGGCAATTTAGGTAACAGCGATCACAGGTCAATTAGTTTCAGTATAAATCACACAAATAGGAAACATGAAGGGAACACAAAGACACTGAATTTCAAAAGAGCCAACTTCCCTAAACTACAAACCTTGCTAAAAGGCATAAATTGGGATAAAATATTAGGAACAAAGAATACGGAGGAGAGATGGGTTTGCTTTAAGAGCATATTAAATAAGGGCATTAGCCAATGTATCCCATTGGGTAATAAATTTAAAAGAGCGAACAAAAATCCTGGATGGCTTAACTCCAATGTAAAAATGCATATAAAAGCAAAGGAGAAGGCCTTCAAAAAATACAAGGTTGAGGGATCATCCTCAGCATTCAGACTTTATAAAGAATGCAATAAGAAATGTAAGGGTGCAATTAGGACGGCTAAGATAGAACATGAAAGACACATAGTGGAGGAGAGCAAAAAAAATCTCAAGAAATTCTTTAAGTATGTAAACAGTAAAAAAGGGAGGACAGACCATATTGGCCCCATAAAGAATGAGGAAGGACATCTGGTTACAAAGGATGGGGAGATGGCAAAGGTATTGAATTTATTCTTCTCCTCAGTATTCACGAGTAAATCGGGGGGCTTCAGTAACCAAAACTGCAGTGTTTATCCTCATGACACAACACAGGAAGCACCTACATGGTTAACAGTGGACAGAATTAAAATTAGACTTGAGAAACTTAACATTAATAAATCACCGGGACCAGATGGCTTGCATCCGAGGGTACTTAGGGAACTCAGTCAGGTGATTGCCAGACCATTGTTCCTAATTTTTACAGACAGTCTATTGACTGGAATGGTACCAGCTGATTGGAGAAAAGCCAATGTAGCACCAATATTTAAAAAGGGCCCAAAAAACATTCCTGGGAATTACAGACCAGTTAGCCTAACATCAATAGTATGTAAACTCTTGGAGGGGATGATAAGGGACTAAATACAAGATTTTAGTAATAAGAATGATATCATTAGCAGTAATCAGCATGGATTCATGAAAAATCGTTCTTGCCAAACCAATCTATTAACCTTCTATGAGGAGGTGAGTTGCCATCTAGATAAAGGAAGGCCCGTAGACGTGGTGTATCTGGATTTTGCAAAAGCATTTGACACAGTTCCCCATAAACGTTTACTGTACAAAATAAGGTCTGTTGGCATGGACCATAGGGTGAGTACATGGATTGAAAACTGGCTACAAGGGGGGGAGATGGGTGGAGCCTAGCGGAGCAGACATGCATTGTTAGAGCTCCACACCACTGAGGAGAGAAGAGAAGGACAAAGCGGAGCCTGCAGGCTCAAAAGGTATCCATTTGAACCTTTTTGCCCCAGGGAACAAACTGTGAAAGTTTGGGCAGGAAATATGGTACTGGGAGGAAACCGTGGCAGAAATAAAAATCACCTCACAAAGAGCTCACAGGCACTCACTGCAGCTGAAGCAGCTCCAGTCACCTCACAACATACAGCATCAGGGCTCTCTCGCAGACAGAAAATGTCACAGCAAGACTCTCCATTTGAGTCAGATACAGAACAAATCCTCTCACAAACTTCTCCACAAGCCTCCTCAGCATCCCCAGTAATATTATTACAATTTGAAAAGATGCTTCATAAGGCTTTAAAACAAACCTCAGACCAAATAACAAAAAGCCTAACCAAAGAAATAAGAGAGCTGGGATACCGCACCGCTGCCTTAGAAATAAAAATGGATGAAATTGAAATTACAACCCAAGAAAATATAACAGAATTGGAACAATTAAAAGAAGAGAATTTAATACTTCAAACTAAGCTCGAAGATTACGAAAATAGAGCCAGACGTTCAAACTTGCGCATAAGGGGAATACCTGAAACTGTAACAGACCTGCAATCTACTATTACTGCTCTAGTACAAGAACTAAAGCCAGATATCCCTATTGAACGTTTAAAACTGGACAGAGTACACAGAGCCCTCACAGCCAAAAAGAAAGATGGACCTCCACGTGATATAATCACAAAATTTCATTATTACAGAATGAAAGAACAAATACTAATTGCTGCAAGAGAAAAAAAGGAACTTAATTTTCAAGGACACAATTATCAAATTTTTGCTGACCTATCCCAACTTACTATTACTAAAAGACGATCCATGAAACCCCAACTAATGGAACTGCAACGCCACAACATTATGTATCAATGGGGCTTCCCCTTTTCAGTCAGAGTTACAGAAGCAGATCAGCAGATGAACTACAACAAACCCTTTTAAAATTAAATCTGACAGAACCCACAAGCAGCAACACTCCCACACGCAGAAGAATGGCATCATCTTCACCTTCAGGCAGCACCCAGAAAATTTCAGAACAAAATGGGAATCATCATTCTCACAAAAGAGGCCGTTATGCCACATCATCCATGGACCAAGAAGATTCAATGGACTGACATCCTAATTCCTGATATCTCTTCATTTATTATACTAAGAGATGGTTCTCTATAAAAAACCTGTATTTATAACTGAATGTAACTGCATTCTGATAGTCACACACTGTGTGGGATCATGTTACATTCCAGTTATATTTCTTATTACTTCTGATTCATATAGCCTAAGAATATATAAGTGAAATAAGGAAATTCTTGATCAGTTATATATTATCAGGTAATAACAATAGATTTATTACTTTTTAGGACAAATATGTTCAATAATCCAGAAGTAATGGAAGCTTTTTCTTTCTTTTCTTAAAACAAATATATTATTACCTAACTAGTTCCAAGAATTATGTTTTTGTTTATTCTAATCTGAAGCAATACAACCTCAATTTTATGAGTTAACATATCTAAACAGTTACATATGAATAAAATATGTAATTGTTTACTCTAAAAGGGTTAAAATCCCAAAACAATTCAAACTATCTTCATCAATACCAAAGTTATTAACAGTACCTTTCTAACTGAATTATTTAGCCTAGGGCAAGACTAACCATATACAACCACCCTGGAATAAATAATTTCAACAAAAACTATATTCTGCACTCCAATTAATGAAACATCATTTTGATGTCTTTTGACATAGCACTTCTCTCCTGTAAGCGGAAGATCCGTGTACCCCCATTAGCCCTCCTCATTCTCCCAATCATATTATGTGGGAGTGTGACGAAGGCACTTATTCCCCTGAGAGAGATATTTATTCTCTTTCACGGGTAAATTGTGATTACTTGCAAAAAATAATTTATACAATGTATCATCTAATCTCATATGTTTTTTGTTTACTCTTTACTCCAGAATTTACTGGTTTCTTTTCTATCTTTTAATCTCTTCAGTCCGCACAGGTTGATCTGCTCAGTCAGCTCTGCATAACAAAAAGAAAGTCAAAACTATTTGATCTGTTGCCATAGCACCACTGAATATACTTTCCCTGAATGTTCAGGGAATAAATGTCCCTCAAAAAAGGACCAAAGCCTTCCGTATTTTCAATAACAAGAAGGCTCACATAGTATGCCTCCAAGAAACACACTTCACCAAAGATTCTACTCCAAAATATATTTCTCCTTTTTATCAACAAATTTACACGGCTTCTGCCTGTACCAAGCAAAGGGGAACTCTAATTGCATTTCACCGATCCACACCATTCACCTTATCATCAGAAATTAAAGACCCAGAAGGAAGATACCTGATACTCATGGGTTATATAATGGATACAGCAATCACGGTGATTTCCTACTACGCTCCTAACAAACAACCTACACCATTCCTCTCACATATATTACAAGTGAATAATACACACAAAATAGGAACAGTGATAATGTGTGGGGATTCGAACCAGGTCCTCCTCCCATTTCTAGATAAATCACCTTTTACACCATCCAAAATAACCTCTAGATTACCTTTTTCTCAACTCCTTTCCAAATACAATCTGGTAGATTCGTGGAGAGAAAGTAACCCAATGAAAAAGAAATTCACTTATTTCTCGCACCCTCATAAAACCTTCACTAGAATAGATCATATTTTTCTAACAATAGGAATGATACCAGAAATTATTGCATCAGATATAATTCCGATTCCGTGGTCTGACCATAATGCAGTATACACTACTATAGCCTCAGCCATACCAAAAGCGCATGACCCAACGTGGTACTTACCGGACATAATGCTCAAACACCCACTACATCAGATGGCCATTGAACAAGCTTTAAAGGAATACATATCAATTAATAATACAACAGACATCTCCCCAATAACACTGTGGGAAGCTCATAAGCCTGTCTTGCGTGGTACAATACAAAGACAAATGGCACTATTTAAACGGGAACGCAAAAATCTAGCAAAAAAACTAGAACTCAATTTTAATGCAGCCTACATATCATTCCAAGATAATCCATCTCAGAGTACAAAATCTCATCTGGAAAAATCTAGATTGGAATACGATCTATTTCTCACTGAGTCAGTTGATAAATCCCTCAAACGCTCCAAACACAATTTCTACATGAATACAAACAAACCAGGTACATATTTGGCTCGGGCATTAAATTCAACTAACAAATCTTTCAAACCAATACGTTTGAAATTATCAAAAAATGTTTATACTTGTAATCCAGTTAAAATAGTCCATAAATTTCACTCACATCTCGCAACTTTATACAAGACAAACAATGAATTTAATCCTACAGAGGCTGAATCCTTCTTCTCAAAAATAACCTTACCTGAGTTATCTCAGAATCAAAAAAGCAGTTTGGATGAGCCTATAACTATAGATGAAGTTGCTAACGCCATAAAAGACCTAA
This sequence comes from Aquarana catesbeiana, assembly GCF_042186555.1. Classification (NCBI taxonomy): domain Eukaryota; kingdom Metazoa; phylum Chordata; class Amphibia; order Anura; family Ranidae; genus Aquarana; species Aquarana catesbeiana. Next base: position 232,866,268 of record NC_133331.1, on the reverse strand, counting down.
AACTTAACAAAAGACCAGGCCCAGACGGCTACTCGGCTTTATACTATAAAACATTCTCAGAAATACTCTCTCCCATTCTCACTGAAACTTTTAACAAACTTCTAGATGGACATTCTTTTCGGCAAGAAACACTAATGGCAATTGTTTGTATGATCCCAAAACCCCTTTCTGATGATACTTCCTGTGTGAATTATCGACCTATCTCTCTGTTAAACCTTGATATTAAATTATTAGCAAAAATAATAGCAAAACGCCTCAATAGCATTATAGGAAAATTAATACATAGAGATCCAGTAGGCTTCATTCCAAATAGACAGGCAGGCGATAATATACGCAGGGCAGTGTTATTGGCACATATTGCTAAAAAACAGAAAATCCCTTTATGATTTCTATCTCTCGATCTTAAGAAGGCATTTGACACAGTATCCTGGCAATATATGCAATATTCATTACAAAAATGGGGTTTTGGACCCCACTTTTTAACATGGATCAAAGCATTATATAATAAACCCAAAGCCTATATAAAATATGCTGGATACAAATCTGATGCCTTTAACATCGAAAGAGGTACCCGACAGGGTTGCCCATTATCTCCCTTATTATTTGCCCTTATACTCGAACCCATGGCCCAATACATCAGAACAAACCAAACTATAACTGGCATTGAAGTAGGAGGTATTACACACAAATTATGTATATTTGCAGATGATATATTACTTTTTCTATCATCACCACAGGTCTCTGGTCCTAACTTAATACCAGCTCTTGATGGATTTGCAGCCCTATCCGGCCTTATGATTAATCCTAAGAAATGCCTAGTGCTTAATATTTCACTCACAAACATGGAATTGATCCCGGCTAGGGCTGCACTCCCATTCACATGGGCAGAAAAATCAATCCCATATCTTGGAATTCATTTAACAGCATCTCATTCTGACTTATTCTCAACCAATTATCCTCCTGTATTAAGACAGATCACAAATCTAATAAAACAATGGTCGCAACTTCCTTTATCCTGGATAGGGAAGATTAATGCAATCAAAATGACTATTCTACCCAAATTGCTTTATCTATTCAGAGTCCTCCCTATTCCAATTCCTTCCTATTTTTTGAGAATAGTACAAAAAAGAGCAACTTCGTTTATATGGGGCTCTTCTAAACCACGTATACCTATACACACACTACATCTTCCCAAAAATAAAGGAGGCCTGGGATACCCTAATTTTACTAACTACTACAGAGCAGCACATTTGGCCAGTCTGTCCAAATACCATGCAAAACAGGAAATCCCATTATGGGTATTTATAGAGGCTTCAGAAAATGACCCTCTATTAATATCAAACTTATTATGGCTTGATCCTAAAGACCGCTTTAAAATTCATAATCCCATAACTAAACACTTTTTATCTCTCTGGGATAAACTAAAAATCAAATATCAGTTACAATCTCCACACAATCCTCTCCTTTCTTTTATCAGAAATCCGGCCTTTTATCCGGCATGGATCTACCCAAATTCTTTTAAAGCTTGGACAACATCAGGCATTCAGACACTAAATGACTTCATAGCATCTAAATCATTCCTTTCATTCCCATCGCTTAGAGAAAAATATGATCTACCAAACTCTGAGATATTTAGATATCTCCAAATCAAAAATTTCTATACACCATTCCTAAAGGGGGATACACCATTATCCCAATTATCCATTTTTGAATCAATCTGTACAAAAGATCCATTTGCTAAAGGTACAATTTCATCACTTTATAATCAATTATATGGAGTAGCAAATCTTAATAGACCCTCTTACGTTCAGAGGTGGGAGGAGGACCTGGGACGAACTTTAGAAGACACGGACTGGTCTAACATATGGCTCACATCTAAGTCATCTTCACCCAACATCTTAGCACTGGAGACAAATTATAAAGTCCAAACTCGCTGGTACCTTGTACCCGCTAGAGTGGCAAAATATTCACCTAATACCTCAGCTCTTTGTTTTCGAGGATGCCCAGAAATAGGCACACATTTACACATATAGTGGACGTGCCCAGTAATCCAAACCTTCTGGAATGAAGTCTTCGTGATTGCATCTAAAATATTTAAAAAAATAATACAACCAGATCCATATTTAACTTTACTTAATCTAAAACCGGAATGGTTAACACTCTCTCAATTCAAACTTATGATCCAACTAATAACGGCTGCAAAACAAACAGTGGCCAAGGCATGGAAATCTCCTACATTGGTACTAGCAGAAACAATTCACAGAATGAATAATACAATGTCCCATGCTAAGATGTTAGCCATCGATCAAAATCAAATTCCAAAATTTGAAAAACTTTGGCATCCTTGGATAAAACAACAGTTCCTGTCAAACTTCAATGACTCTGTCCTGTTGCCATGGTAACAGATTAAATGACTTACAGAGACACCCATTCTAAGGCTTCAAAGAGAACTAAAAAGAATAATAAACTGACGAGCGGGACAACCTTGTGGACCATACCTCTGCCTTTCTACCCTTTTTCTTCTTTCTCTTTCCTTTTCTCCACCTTACGATTAAAGCTCATTATCAGAATTTATTTGACCTATATACACTCTACCTGTAAACAATATGTATAGTAGGTATAAATCATTTAAATACCTACAAAAGTAACTAAGGAAATGATATATATCTTTAATTTAGGTTTACGTGAACCCAATGTTTAATATTTTAAATTTCATGACATTTACCTATATAAACCCTACTGTAAAACAATGAGCTTACTTTATAGATCTTTGTAAACTTACTTTATGTATCTTTATAATATTGTATACTCAATAAACTTATTTTGACAAGGAAAACTGGCTACAAGGGTGTGTTCAGAGGGTGGTGATAAATGGGGAGTACTCAGAATGGTCAGGGGTGGGTAGTGGGGTTCCCCAGGGTTCTGTGCTGGGACCAATCCTATTTATTTTGTTCATAAATGACCTGGAGGATGGGATAAACAGTTCAATATCTGTATTTGCAGACGATACTAAGCTAAGCAGGGCAATAACTTCTCCGCAGGATGTGGAAACCTTGCAAAAAGACCTGAACAAATTAATGGGGTGGGCGACTACATGGCAAATGAGGTTCAATGTAGAAAAATGTAAAATAATGCATTTGGGTGGCAGAAATATGAATGCAATCTATACACTGGGGGGAGAACCTCTGGGGGAATCTAGGATGGAAAAGGACCTGGGGGTCCTAGTAGATGATAGGCTCAGCAATGGCATGCAATGCCAAGCTGCTGCTAATAAAGCAAACAGAATAATGGCATGCATTAAAAGGGGGATCAACTCCAGAGATAAAACGATAATTCTCCCGCTCTACAAGACTCTGGTCCGGCCGCACCTGGAGTATGCTGTCCAGTTCTGGGCACCAGTCCTCAGGAGGGATGTACTAGAAATGGAGCGAGTACAAAGAAGGGCAACAAAGCTAATAAAGGGTCTGGAGGATCTTAGTTATGAGGAAAGGTTGCGAGCACTGAACTTATTCTCTCTGGAGAAGAGACGCTTGAGAGGGGATATGATTTCAATTTACAAATACTGTACTGGTGACCCCACAATAGGGATAAAACTTTTTTGCAGAAGAGAGTTTAATAAGACTCGTGGCCACTCATTACAATTAGAAGAAAAGAGGTTTAACCTTAAACTACGTAGAGGGTTCTTTACTGTAAGAGCCGCAAGGATGTGGAATTCCCTTCCACAGGCGGTGGTCTCAGCGGGGAGCATTGAAAGCTTCAAGAAACTATTAGATAATCACCTGAATGACCGCAACATACAGGGATATGTAATGAAATACTGACACATAATCACACACATAGGTTGGACTTGATGGACTTGTGTCTTTTTTCAACCTCACCTACTATATATTAAGGACAACTCTGAGCCAACGGCTGTAATAAACTGTCCAAGTATTCGCCAATTCTGGTAAACAAAGAATCCACCCCACTCAAAATAGGTCTCCCTGGTGGTTTGAGTGGGTTCTTGTGGATCTTTGGTAGTTGATAAATAACTGGTACTCGCGGGGCATCGGGCACCAAAAATCTAGCTTCCTTTTTGTTAACAATACCTTCATCTTGGGCACTTTTAACCAGACGTCTCAGCTTGGCTTTGAATTTATTGGTAGGATTACCCCCCCAATTTTTCATATGTATCAGCATCATGGACAAGTCTGTTGAGTTCCATTAAATAGTCAGATTTGTTAAGGATAACAACCCCCCCCCCCCCCTTTGTCAGCACTTCTAATGACGATCTGCTTATATTTTTTTAAAGTTTTAATGCCCCTTTCAATATCAGTTTTACGCCTACTAGGTTTAATGACTAAACCTTCTAAGTCTCGTTGGACTAAGGATTTAAAGTGGTTGTAAACCCTTTACAAACACTTTAAACTACAGGTAAGCCTATAATTAGGCTTGCCTGTAGCTGCACTGCATATCTCCTAAACCTGCACAGTTTAGGAGATATCCCTGTATTTGCATGTGCCGACGTCATTCGGCACATGCGCACTTAAACCAACTGAAGCAATGGCAAGTACGTGCCGTTGCTTCAGTTGTACTGTGCCGTTCGCGGTGGCTCCGGCGGCATGCGCGGGAGTGATGTCATCGTGGCTTTGGCCAATCACAGCACCGGACCTGTGATACCCGGAAGCAAGCCCAGGGCAACATGTTGGCAGCCTGAGGGGGAGACGAGGATGGCTGCGGGGGCTTCGTTCTCAAGTAATTTATAATGAGCTAGTATGTCATGCATACTAGCTCATTATGCCTTTATCTTGCAGGGTGTGTTTTTAATTTTTTTTTTGCAGGAGGGTTTACTTCCTCTTTAAAAACCTCAGAAAAATGACTATTGGGATTTCTAGGATTGAAGACCAATCTGTTCCTTAAATTCGTATGATGATATTCGGAAATTTCTTGTCCTGATTGAGGTGTAATTTTACTAAAATGTTTCTTAATATTTAATTTCCTCCTTTTGAAAATCAATAAAAATATCAAATTTATTTGAATCCCTATTCCTGCAAGATAAAGGCATAATGAGCTAGTATGCATAGCATACTAGCTCATTATGAATTACCCGAGAACGAAGCCCCCACAGCGGTCCTCGTCTCCCCCTCAGGCCATTGACATGTCACCCTGGGCTTGCTTCTGGGTATCACGGCTCCGGCGCTGTGATTGGCCGGAGCCGCGATGACATCACTCCCACGCATGCACGCGGGAGCCGCCGCGAGGGGCACAGTTCAACTGAAGCAAAGGCACGTACTTGCCATTGCTTCAGTTGGCTTAAGTGTGCATGTGCCGCATGACGTCGGCACATGCAAATACAGGGATATCTCCTAAACCGTGTAGGTTTAGAAGATATGCAGTGCAGCTATAGGCAAGCCTAATTATAGGCTTGCCTGTAGTTTAAAGTGGTTGTAAAGGGTTTACAACCACTTTAAATCCTTAGTCCAACGAGACTTAGAAGGTTTAGTCATTAAACCTAGTAGGCGTAAAACTGATATCGAAAGGGGCATTAAAACTTTTAAAAAATATAACCAGATCGTCATTAGAAGTGCTGACAAAGGGGGGGTTTGTTATCCTTAACAAATCTGACTATTTAATGGAACTCAACAGACTTGTCCATGATGCTGATACATATGAAAAATTGGGGGGTAATTCTACCAATAAATTCAAAGCCAAGCTGAGACGTCTGGTTAAAAGTGCCCAAGATTACATAGTTACATAGTTACATAGTAGGTGAGGTTGAAAAAAGACACAAGTCCATCAAGTCCAACCTATGTGTGTGATTATGTGTCAGTATTACATTACATATCCCTGTATATTGCGGTCATTCAGGTGATTATCTAATAGTTTCTTGAAGCTATCAATGCTCCCCGCTGAGACCACCGCCTGTGGAAGGGAATTCCACATCCTTGCCGCTCTTACAGTAAAGAACCCTCTACGTAGTTTAAGGTTAAACCTCTTTTCTTCTAATTGTAATGAGTGGCCACGAGTCTTATTAAACTCTCTTCTGCGAAAAAGTTTTATCCCGATTGTGGGGTCACCAGTACAGTATTTGTAAATTGAAATCATATCCCCTCTCAAGCGTCTCTTCTCCAGAGAGAATAAGTTCAGTGCTCGCAACCTTTCCTCATAACTAAGATCCTCCAGACCCTTTATTAGCTTTGTTGCCCTTCTTTGTACTCGCTCCATTTCCAGTACGTCCCTCCTGAGGACTGGTGCCCAGAACTGGACAGCATACTCCAGGTGCGGGCGGACCAGAGTCTTGTAGAGCGGGAGAATTATCGTTTTATCTCTGCAGTTGATCCCCCTTTTAATGCATGCCAATATTCTGTTTGCTTTATTAGCAGCAGCTTGGCATTGCATGCCATTGCTGAGCCTATCATCCACTAGGACCCCCAGGTCCTTTTCCATCCTAGATTCCCCCAGAGGTTCTCCCCCCAGTGTATAGATTGCATTCATATTTTTGCCACCCAAATGCATTATTTTACATTTTTCTACATTGAACCTCATTTGCCATGTAGTCGCCCACCCCATTAATTTGTTCAGGTCTTTTTGCAAGATTTCCACATCCTGCGGAGAAGTTATTGCCCTGCTTAGCTTAGTATCGATGAAGGTATTGTTAACAAAAAGGAAGCTAGATTTCTGGTGACAGTTATTTATCAACTACCAAAGATCCACAAGAACCCACTCAAACCACCAGGGAGACCTATTTTGAGTGGGATGGATTCTTTGTTTACCAGAATTGGCGAATACTTGGACAGTTTTTTACAGCCATTGGCTCAGAGTTGTCCTTAATATCTTAAAGATAGTAGGAACCTCATGGAATTGTTACAAGTAGAGGTTAATGAAGGTGACCTACTGGCCAGCATTGATGTCAATTCTCTATATACCAATATCCAACAGAAACATGCTGTTGAAGCTGCGGTATGGGCCCTAAATAGTACAAAGATGAAAAACAAACAAAAAGATTTTTTGGTTCATGCTTTAAATTTGGCCATGAGTCATAACTTTTTCTGGTATGACAAGCATTTTTATTGGCAAAAGAGAGGGGTAGCAATGGGGCTAAGTACGCCCCCTCAGTTGCCAACTTGTTCATGAGTTATTGGGAAAAAGATGCCATCTTTAGTAGTAATTTCCCTCAGCTTAAGTTTTACATTATATTGATGACATCATTATTGTTTGGGCAGGATCAAATGAGTCATTTTTACCTTTTTTGTCAAAAATTGGTGAGAATAGATTTGATATCTCCTTCTCATCAACTTCTGACAATCAAAGCATACATTTTTTGGATTTAGTCATCTTCAAAGAGAACCATCAACTGTCCACTAAAACCTATTTTAAGGAAGTGGACAGAAATGGCTACATTCCTCTAGGAAGCTGTCACCACCCCTGATGGCTTAGCACAATTCCTAAAAGCCAGTTCCTGAGGGTTAGGCAAAATTGTGCCAGAATCAAGGAGTTCGACCTACAGGCTAAGGTTTTGTTTGACTGTTTTTTGGAAAAAGGATACTCCCCTTGTGAGTTAAATAAGACTTTGGCAGTTGTAAGAGGCACTGATAAAGACAATCTGTTTAAGAAAAAGTGGTGGACGATAGAGACTTTGGCATCTCATTTATGACGAGTTTCACCCGTCAGTACAAACAGGTGGAAAAAATAATTCATAAATATTGGCACCTTCTGTTGAAGGATAATGATCTCGCTAAGGTGCTACCAAACAAACCACAGTTTATCTACACCAAACCCCCCACTTTACGTTTTGAGACTAGCACACAACATTGTCGATCTGCCTAAGAATACATGTACCGTTTTGGATCAGGTGGGTTTTTTTATTTGTGGGAGGTGTGTGGTGTGTAAAACATCCAAACATAGGGTAAGGAAAACTATGGATTTCACTTCACACGCCTCAAGAAGTTCATCACGTGTGGTACGACCCATGTCACTTACCCCTTGTCCTGCCCCTGTGGTCTTCAGTGCGTAGGCAGGACCACTAGGGCATTGGGAGTCAGACTATGTGAACATGCTAACAGAATTAAAAGGGTTTTAAACATCATAGTTTATCCAATCATTTTAAGTTGGTCCACGGTAAGGACCCAAGTGGGCTTACCTTCTGTGGTATTGACAGAATTGAAGGGCATTGGAGAGGTGGTAATCTTAAAAGAGCCATTTCTCGCAATGAGACTCAGTGGATCCATCGTTTAAGAACTATGAGCCCTCAGGGGTTGAATATCGAACTAGACCTGAACTGTTTCTTGTCCAATTTTTAGTATAGGAGGGTTTGTGCTGTTGTCCTGTTAGGGGTTGTTTTTAGTTGTATTATTTACTTTATAGTTTAGTGCTGTTGTCCTGTTAGGGGTTGTTTTTAGTTTTATTATTTACTTTATTGTTCTTCTTTTTTCATTTTTTTGGTATTCATTTTTTTCTATTTTTTATTTTATTTTTATCATGATTATTATTTTTACTTTTATTTTTATTTTTATTTTCATTTTGTTTTCCATTTTTATTTTTTTTTCCTATTTTCATTTTTATTTTTATTTTCATTTTTATTTTTTATTCTTTTTTTATTTTTATTCTTATTTTCATTTTTAATTTTAATTTTAATTTTATTTCTATTATTTATATTCACTTTTTTTCATCTTTTATTTTTATTTTTTATTTTTATTTTTATATTGATTCCTATTTCTATTTATTTCATGTGTTTAGTTTGGGTATTTTTGTATATTTATATTTGCCACTAATTTTACCATGTCACCAGAATCGACGTCAAAGTTTTGTCTAAGTTAGTTTTTTTCCAACCAGGTCCACGGCGACCTTGTCTCTCCTATGGACTATGCTCCATCCACAGTAGTGACAGTTTTTATCTAACCAACAAGATGACCGCATCCATGGTAGTGACAGTTTTTATGCAACCAACAAGATGGCCGCAAAAGGGGATGTCACTGTACTCCTGCAAGTTTGTGAAGCATTTTTTGCACCTACCAATTTGTGGACTAACACTTCAGTTGCATTTACTTTTTTGTTAATTTCACTTATATTGTGTGTTGCGAACGCTGTATTTATTCTTTCTGAGATTTGTTGTTTACAAGTTATAAACAGTTTTTTTTGGTAGAAAATTACTTAGAACCCCCAAACATTATACATTTTTTCTAAAATCCTAGAGAATAAAATGGCGGTCGTTGCAATACTTTCTGTCACACCATATTTGCTCAGCAGTCTTACAAGTGCACCTTTTTTGGAAAAAATACACTTTTTTGATTAAAAAAATAAGACAACAGTAAAGTTAGCCCAATTTTTTTTATATTGTGAAGGATAATGTTACGCCGAGTAAATTGATTTAAAAATTGTAAATTTTTTTTTCTTATTTATTTTACCTTTTTATTTTTTATTTTACACTGTTCTTTTAAAAAAAAATGTGTCAATTTAATTCCTATTACCCTGTTTCCCTGAAAATAAGACCTAGCTTGATTGTCGGTAATGGCTGCAATATAAGCCCTACCCCCCAAATAAGCCCTAGTTAAAGTCCTTGTAGGTCTTATTTTCAGGGTAAATTTTTTTCGGGGAAACAGAGTAGGGCTTATTTGGGGGGTAGAGCTTATATTGCAGCCATCACTGACATTCATTCTATGTCTTATTTTCGGGGAAACAGGGTACAAGCAGAGGCGTCTCTCCAATTAGGCAAATTAGGCGATCGCCTCAGGCCTCCCCATCATAAGGGCCTCGCCATCGCCGAATTTGCCTGATATATGCCGCCGGCAAATGACAGGAGCGGGTCCGAGGAGACCTCCTTCACCCCCCTGCTCGAGCCGCCGCTAAAAGACTGGAGGGCTCTCTCTCTCTGCTTCCTACCCACTCCCCCTCCTTCCTCCTGTCAGAGTTGAGCAGAGCAGCAGAAAAACTGAGCAGCTGTCTGTGTCTGTGTGGAGAGAGAAGCTGCTGTGGGCTCTTCTCCCCCCCTCTCCTCCTCTCAGCACTGTACTGTGTTTTTTCCCCCTCCTTCTTATTGGACAAGGGGGAAAAAACACTAAAATGAAACAGAGGAGGATTGTGGGAAATGTAGTCTCGAGTGGTGGACATTGCAAAACTAAGGGAAGAAACTGCAGCCCCCAGCATGCCCAGCAGAAGAGGAGGGGAAGAGATCCAGAATCCCGGGGGAATTTTGGGGAAGTGCACCCAGAACTCCATCAGAGAGAGAGAGAGAATCCCACTGCACTGCACCACCACAGAGAAATCCACACAGCCTATCACCATCACTTCTGAAGAAAGGCATGAAGTTATTTCCAGAATACAGATCTGGGCACTACCCAGCGGAGTCACCACAGGCAACCCAGAATGAGCCAACTCCTGATCAGAGGAACCATTGTTGCTGTATCCCCAGGTCAGGTAAAAAGGCCAGTCGGCCATTATCTTCTGCCATCTATAGGAACTTCCCACCCTGGTATTCTTTGGCCCTAATACTGCCCGCAGGCCCTATTCACAGCTGCAAGAGATGAAGATTTAGGACTTAGTGCTAGTTCACACTGCAGCGATGTTCAACATCGGATGTGATTTGTACCACACTGCAGTGCAAATCACATGCGACTTCTATGCGATTTCAGCCATACACATTGTATGGCTGGATTTGTATCGCATTCGGACCAAACTCGTACAGGACCTCTTTTCTGATCTGCAGCAGAATCGGAACGCATGGGTGTTCATATCCATGTGATCTGATTCCTGTCCGAATTTGCAGTTTACACTGCGATATGCAAACTGATTTGGGGGTGTCATTAACTTTGTATTGACCCTCCAAGCAGTTTGCATAGGGCAGTGTGAACTGCCACCGGGAGACATACGATGCGGGAACCCGCAGTAGATTCACAGGGTTCCCACATCGCTGTAGTGTGAACCAACACTTAGGCTCGGTTCAAACTGGTGCGATGCGAGAACCCTGTGAATCCACTGCCAGTTCCTGCATCGCACCTGACTCGGTTCACACTGCCTTATGCGAACCGCTGAAAGTGTCAATACAAAGTTAATGACACCCCCAGATCGGTTCACATATTGCTGTGTAAACTGTCAATTTAGACATGAATTGGATCGCATCGGTGGGAACACCCATGCGATCCGATTCTGGTGTGGACCAAAAAAGGGTCCTGCATGACCTTGGTCCAAATGCGATGCAAATTCAGCAATACTATCTGTATGGCAGAAATCGCATAGCACACACTTCACATGTGATTTGCACTGCAGTGTGGTGCGAATCACATGTGAACCGAGCCTAAAGACTGCCCTATAACTGTAGTGGCCCTAGGGCTATGGCCAGCACTACCATATGGTGGCTTAAGCAGCCACCTCAGGGCACCAGGATAGAGGGGCAGTAAAATCCTAATCCCCAGCCCCTATAGCAGCTCGAAGTGTGTGTACTATAGTAAAGCTGACTGTTGCCTTTCATCTGGAAGTGTTACAAGTGGCTGGGAAGCCGCCTATCACTTCCACCACTGACACAATGTGCAACCCCCTTCACCATGTTTACCGGGCACCACTGTCCCACCTGCCCGGTGCTGTCATGATGGGTGGCACTGGGAAGGGCGGCCGTAGCTCAGCAGACCTTCATCCACTCAGCCACCCTCCTGTACACAGACGGTGAAGTGTCATGTATGACGTCAGGGGCAGGCTGGGCCGGGGGGGGGCAGAGTGCCCCCTAGGTCACTCTAATCTATGTTGAAAACAGCTGGCAGCTGCTGCCCGCTGCCTTTTTTTTTCTTCTGTAGGAAATTGGGCCGGCGGCCCATCCGGCTGCTGTTGCATTCCGGGAGTTGTAGTCCGCGCTCAAGCTCCCGAGCAGGGCAGAGGAAACTACAACTCTGGTGAGTCTGCATTGATGGGCACTGATGAGGCGGCACTGGTGAGGCTGCATTGAAAAACCAGGTGGGCATGGATCAGCTGATTTGGTGGTTCAATGGGCCACTTGACTGGACAGGCTGCCAGCCCTGTATGACATCACTTCTTGGACCAGGGATAAGTAAACAAAAATCCTTGCACTGGCCCTGCACAGTTTGTTGTTGCCATTTAAAGGGGGACTTCACCTTCTCTCATTTTTTCGAGTGCACTCGAAAACAATTAGGAAACTGCTATTTCTTTAGACATGTTTAGATTACTGTTGTGTTGCTAAATATTGATTTACCTTTTCTCGTATTGATTTTTTTGCTATTGATATAGAGCTGCTTTTATAGATATATTTGTTTACCTTTATTACCTGAGGGCAGTTCTACTCTGCTTTGTGAACTGGATTTTTTATCATTTATGCAAGTTCCTAATTCTAGACAAATAGTGTCTACCACTAAGCACGTGTGTAATTGTTTATTGCCTATATCCTACGGTAAGGTGAAAGGTACTATACGCTATGTGTGTCTGTAGTGATTCAATCAACCAGGTGTGTCAGAGGGGCTGAAGGTGTTCTTGGATTTGAGGCGCAAAACAGGGAACCCAAAATTACCAAGCGGCTCCTTCAGGGGTAGTGCAACACACATTACCCCAGTTTTGATTGACAGGGGACCTTAACACTGCTGTGCTCAGGCAGCATTAAGAGCCCTGTCTCACTTAAGTGTGCCGAACATCTGATCTGCAGCCCTTTATTTTAGAGATGACAGGACATCTTAATGCCTCTGTATGCAGGCAAAGTTAAAAGCCCTGTTACACTCACCTCTCGCGTAACCTAAGACTCCTGATGTTCTGCCTACCAGCCAATGAGGAGTGATGTTGCGTCTGCGCACGTCACTTTTCCCATCCACCGCACGAGCATCTGAATCTGGGAAGGCCTGCTGCATAGTTCAAGGGCATCAGTGGGACCGAATGTCGAAGTTTTGCCTAAGGCCTCACAAAGCCTAGAGCCGCCTCTGGGTACAAGGAATGTAAACATCCCTTCTAATAGAAAAAAGGCATGACAGGACCTCTTAAATATGAGATCTGGGATCAAAAAGACCTCAGATCTCATATTTCCACTAAAATGCAATAAAAAAAAATTAAATTAAATGTCATTTAAAAAAAAAATGTTGCTTTAAGAGCTATGGGCAGAAGAGAAGTTTTGACGCCGCTTCCGCCCTGCAATGGTATGGAGATGGGTGAGGGCCATCTTCCCTTTACTCATCTCCATACCAAGCCAGGGAGAGGACCCGATCGCCTCTGCCGCCACCGACGGCTCCGGTAAGCAGCCACAGGAGATCGGCGGGAGGGGTGGCCCTCTCCTGCCGCCGATAAAAGTGATCTTGCTGCAAATACGCCGCAGAGACCACTATTATCGGAAACCGCACTGCTCACTGAAGAAGAGGATACCGGGGTTATGGCAGCTAGCTGCTGCCATAACAAAGATACTCCTCTTCAAATTGCCAACATATATCGTCGTGAGCCGGTCCGGAAGTGTTTTTTTTTTGCATTGATACATGTCCCCTGGGGCAGAACCCAGGTCCCCATGCCATTTTTTTTCAATGATTTTTATCTATATTGCCGGAATCCGACAATACATTACAGCCGCAAGCAGTTTTAAATTAGATTTTTTCCTTTAGAAATGTCATTGTGCTGTGGTATTGTTCTAAACATAGGAAAGATTTTAAAGGCATACTAAGGACACCCCCCCAGGCCAGATATTTAAAGGAATATTTCATTTTTATTGTTTTACTTTAAGCATTATTAAAATCACTGCTCCTAAAAAAAAATGCAGTTTTTAAAACCTTTTTTTGCATTGATACATGTCCTCTGGGGCAGGACCAGGGTCCCCAAACAATGGCAATAACTTGCATATAAGCCTTTAAAATTAGCACTTTTGGTTTTTCATGTTCGTGTTCCATAGACTTTAACGGTGTTCATGTGTTCGTACAAATTTTTTGCCTGTTCGCATTTTCTGGTGCGAACTGAACAGGGGGGTGTTCCACTCATCACTACAGGACAGTTCAAACACCCCCCAAGTTACCCCTTTTTTGGAAAGTAGACACCCCAAGGTTATAGAAGTTATAGAAATATGATGTCGGCAAAGTGGTTCTGTTATCCTGACCGGACGTCACATGACGTGATTAGGATAAAAAGCCACCGCACGGACGTTTTGTTACGGCATGTCAGTCTGACACACCACAACTCTGATCTAGGTAGAGTCTCTGACAGAGACTCTTTACCATGTGATCAGCTGTGTCCAATCACAGCTGATCATGATGTAAACAGGAAGAGCTGTGTATTGGCTTTTCCTCACTCGCGTCTGACAGACGCGAGTAGAGGAGAGCTGATCGGCTGCTCTCCTGACAGGGGAGGTCTGAGCTGATTATCAGCACAGCACACCCCCCCCCCCCCGAGGATGCCCACCCAGCTCCATCAGAGATGGCCACCACTGATGACCACCAGGTATGCCACCCATGGCCACCAGGGATGCCAATCTGTGCCCACAAATGGTGCCAATCAGTGCCCACAAATGGTGCCCATCAGTGCCATTGGTGTACATCAGTGCCACCCATCAGTGTCCATCAGTGCCACCTATCAGTGTCCATCCATGCCCATCAGAGCCCACTTATCAGTGCCCATCAATGCTGCCTATCAGTGCCCATCAGTGCCACCCATAAGTATTCATCAGTGCAGCCTTTCAGTGCCCATCAGTATCATCTATCAGTGCCCATCAGTGCCACCTATGAGTGCCCATCAGTGCTGCATATCAGTGCCACCTATCAGTGCCCATCATCAGTGCCCGTCAGTGCCACCTCATCAGTGCCACCTCATTGGTGCCCCCTCATCAGTGCCCATCAGTACCATTTTATCAGTGCTTGTCATAGCAGCCTTATCAGTGCCCATCAGTGAAGGAGAAAACATACTTATTTACATAATTTTATAACAGAAACAAAGAAAAACTTTTTTTTTCAAAATTTGGGGTCTTTTTTTATTTGTTTAGCAAAAAATAAAAACTCCAGTGGTGATCAAATACCCCCAAAAGAAAGCTATATTTGTGGGAACAAAATGATAAAAATTTTCAGTGTAGCATGACCACACAATTGTCATTTAAACAGCGACAGCACTGAAAGCTGAAAATTGGCTTGGGCAGGAAGGGGGGAAAGTGCCTGGTATTAAAGTGGTTAAAGGGCATTATTTCCTCATGACACTTCCTGACGACCTATTACAGTTTTGGAGACCCAGAAATATCAATATAGTACAAAACACCTCTCAAGTGACCCATGTTTGGAAAGTAGACACCCCAAGGTATTTGCTAAGAGGCATAGTGAGTATATTTCCACACGTTTTTTTTTAAATGAGGAAAGAAAATGAAAATGTATTTTTTATTTTGTTGTTTTATTTTTCAAATCCTTTTGACAAAAAAACAAGATCTGCTAAATACTCACCATGCCTTTTATCAAATTCCTTGGGGTATAAAAAGAAAGTGTGGCCTCTATGGTGGGTACCAAAATAGGGATTGATAAGTACTTGTACTATCATCCAGGAATAATTGAATAGCAAAATTGGCAGCCTGATCCCCAACCAGGTTGCCACAAGAACATGAGGGCGATTGGACTATCACGGTACAGTAGAGACAATACAATTTTGAATAATAAAACAGGATATAAAAGTTACAGAAGATTTTATTGATGCCAAAAAACAAATCGTCATTTACAGATAAAAAACATGGTAGCAATACAAATATATCACCAGTGAAAGGATTAACCCCAGAAGGGG
The DNA here is from genome assembly GCF_042186555.1 of Aquarana catesbeiana. Taxonomy (NCBI): domain Eukaryota; kingdom Metazoa; phylum Chordata; class Amphibia; order Anura; family Ranidae; genus Aquarana; species Aquarana catesbeiana. The sequence continues at coordinate 232,850,575 of NC_133331.1, read as the reverse complement.
AGAATCACAATAGGACAATAGATCACAGATGTCATTTTCCTCTACTAGTTTCGCAGGCAATGGCCGCTTCATCGGGAGTGTATCTGTGATAGGATCAAAGAGACAATATAATGATCGAAAGACATAAAAGTAAGGACTTGTAAAGCAGCATCATAATTAAAAGGAGTATTGATGGGGATAAGAAGGGGGAAGGAGCAGAGCTGCTTACCCATGTCCCAGCAGCCACCAAGCGCAGAGCGCCGCCACCAAGAAGGTCTCCCGTGGCGATTCGGGGGAGCCACAAATAATAAAAATAATAACGACCAGAATCTGGGTACATAAAGTAAAAGGCATGGATATGGTGTGGACTTACCAAGCCAAAAATGTGGGCCAGTGAAGAAGTGAATGAAAAGGTGAGAATAGATGTGGGGTGAACATCAAGATAAAGGTAAAAGAATAATGGTGAAGTGTGCATTTAAACAACATGAAGAGACATGAAAAAAGCATCAAATATTAAGTGAAAAAAATGGTGAAAGTGAAAATTAAATAAGTAAAATTGAAGTGAAACGTGAGGTGAGTTGATTGTGAGGTACATGGGAGTGGAGAAGCCCCAAAATAATTCCTTGGGGTGTCTATTTTCCAAAAAGGGGTTATTATTTTGCACCCGTACGCAGCCAGGCTCCCAAAAAGTCTCACACATGTGGTATCCCCATACTCAGGAGAAGCAGCAGAGTGTATTTTGGTGTGTAATTCCACATACTGTATACCCATGGCATGTATGAGCAATATATCATTTAAGTGACAACTTTGTGTAAAGAAAGTTTTATTTTTTTTCATTTTTTGTCATTTTTCAGAAACTTGTGGCAAAAATAAAATCTTCCATGGACTCAACATGCCTCTCAGAAAATAGCTTGGGGTGTCTACTTTCCCAAAAGGGGTCATTTGAGGGTTTGTGTAATCTTGGCATTTCAGGACCTCTGAAACTGATAGGTAGTGAGGAAGTGAAATGAGGAAATTACGCCCTTTGAAAACCTGAAGGTGGGCATTTGTTTTCGTGCTCCATGCGCAGCTAGGCTCTCAAAAAAGTCTCACACATGTGGTATCCCCATGCCCGTAGCAGAATTTGTTTTGGGGTGTAATTCCACATATACCCATGGCATGTGTGAGAAATATCTTATTAAAATGACAACTTTGTAAAAAAAAAAAAAAGAAAACTTTTTTGTCATTTTATAAAAACCTTTGACAAAAAATAAAATCTTCAATGGGCTCAACATGCCTCTCAGCAAATTCCCTAGGGTGTTGAACTTTCCAAGAAGGAGTCATTGAGGGTTACTGCCCTGGAATTTTAGCACCTCAAGAAGTGTGATAGGCAGTCAAAAAGTAAAAGCTGCATAAATACCATAGTTTGTAGATGCTATAACTTTGACACAAACCAATTAATATATACTTATTGGGATATTTTTTCTTTTATCAATTACATGTATCAGAATACATTTTGACCTAAATTTATGATGAAATTTGAGTTCATTGGTTATTTTTTTATAATAGAAAATAGAAAATATTGTTTTTTTTTTTCAAAATTTTCGGTCTTTTTTCGTTTATATTATAAAAAATAAAAAACCCAGTGGTGATTAAATACCACCAAATAAAGCTCTATTTGTATTAAAAAAAGGATACAAATTTAGTTTGGGTATAGTGTTGCATGACTGTGCAATTACCAGTTAAAGTAGCGCAGTGGCAAATACCAAAAAATTCATTGGTACGTGTTGTCAGCTGAACAGGGCTTAGGAACTGAGAACCTTGTTGGAAGAGAAACAGTTGTTTTTCTGTATTTGCAAGGTCTTGAAACCCTTTAGCGGCCAGGTCTATACATCATACAAACCTGACAGCGTAGGGGTTTTACACACATTAATTGTATATTGGGATTGTTTGTATATCTGGCAGGCCGACTTCTGGCTGTCAGACGAAAGCAATTGGGCAGATATGCAGCCGTCTGATTACTTCTGACCCCCCATCCCCCGCCCCGGTAACTGGCACCTCACCCATGCGTGTGTGGCTCCACCATGTTTTACATGTTGCATGTGTTCATCAGTGAACCTGGGACCAGTATGGCAGATGCGTTAGCTCTCCTTCCTTTCTTCTTGCTGACCCGGAAGTGACGTGTACATTTTTAGTTTTTGTGGAATAAAATTGTTTCATACTATAGAATTAGTAATCAGAAAGTGCTTGTACACACAGGCTTTTGAAATGATTTTGTGTCAAACACATGCCATGTTTGATAAACTGTATTACTCCTTTTTGGCAATCAAGGAGTGTCAAGATGCAGAAACTATTAATTCTTCCTACATCTCCATTGGTGTACACAGGGCTGAAATGAGAAATTATGAGGCCCCATACTGCTTAACCTGATAACCCTCCCCTCACTAAAAATTTGGAGATAACCTTTGGCAACATTGTGCCTAATATTTTAGCCTACCTGCAGAGTGTAGGGGGTTTAAATTATGTAACATACAGAGTGCAGGTGTTAGGAGTGGGTTACACACAGAATGCAGATGTCAGCAGAGTGTAGGGGTCAGAAGTAAGTAATGCAAAGAGTGTAGTGGTCAGGAGAGGGTAACCCACAGGGTGCAAAGGTCAAGTGTGTGTGTTGTCCAAATTGCAGGGGTCAGGTATATATAATGTACAAAGTGCAGGGGATCAGGTGGATACAGTGTACAGAATGTAGAGGTCAGGAGTGAGTTAAGCACAGAGTGCAGGGGACAGGAGTATATAATGTACATGGTGCAAGGGTCAGGTGTGTCTAATGTACACAGTGAAGGGGCTAGGTTCACATAATTTACCGTTTGTATAAGTTAAAATTGAGTAAACCACATAATGCTGAGGTCACTTGTATGTAATGTACATAGTGCAGAGGTCAGGAGACAGTAGTTCACAGAATGCAAGTTTCAGGATTGGGTAATGCACAGGAGAGGGGTAATTATCGGCGCAAAGTGGACACCAAGAGTGGAAACAATTTTCAAAATGAAATTCAAATTAAAAAGGAACCAATCCATAAGAAATGCATAAGACAATGGCTCATGTAGCCTGAGTCCATTACTATATGACACATCTAGTCCGAGTGTAGCTCACTGAGGCAGCTCTGTGTAGAAGCTCGAGATGAACACCTTACTTTAAGTCTGGGTGTTTTTTCCTCTACAAGATTATTCACTATCGCCTATACTTTATTCATACCACACCATCTCATCCATTACACAGCCTAAGGGTGAACATTTCCATCCCCATTACCTGAATGAGTATACAAAAGGATTAGGAAGATTATAAATACTAATAAAGTTTAGTGGCTTCTTGGCGTATTCAGATATCTCATGACACAATAATAACAGGTATTATTTTTCATTCAGGGGTTATCTCTATATCGTCATGGACCCTAAGGTCCATAAGGGGGCGTGGTCATCACCCGGTGACCACGCCTCCTAAAACGTCACAGACCCAGCATGCCCAGGGACTGTGACGGCATAAGGGGGCGGGGTCACCGCCTATATAAGTCCCTTGCAGAGCGCACAGAAACCATTCTGGCCGGGGAGAGCGTCGTGTCAACATCTCTGGAAGAGAAGAGGGAAGAAGATGATCCAGAGGTCCGGACCACCGCTGGCAAAAGAGCGCCAGAAGATAGCGGTGGAGCCGGCAGAAGATGCGGACACCGGGAGAAGACGCCGGAGAGACCCCCGAAGTCGGAAGAAGATCCCGGAGCTGCCTAATAAATTATTTTAAATACCTGTGTACTGTGTTTTTTATTGACGCTTTTTTCCCTAGGTGAATGGGTAGGGGTACCATGTACCCCTACCTATTCACATAGGGTGGGGGGCCGGGATCTGGGGGCCCCCTTATTAAAGGGGGCTCCCAGATTCCGATAAGCCCCCCGCCCGCAGACCCCGACAACCAACGGCCAGGGTTGTCGGGAAGAGGCCCTTGTCCTCATCAACATGGGGACAAGGTGCTTTGGGGTGGGGGGGGCCGCAGCGCGCCCCCCTCCCCCAAGGCACCAAACCCCCCATGTTGAGGGCATGCGGCCTGGTACGGTTCAGGAGGGGGGGCGCTCGCTCGTCCCCACCCCCATTCCTGTCCGGCCGGGCTGTGTGCTCGGATAAGGGTCTGGTATGGATTGGGGGGGACCCCCCACGCCGTTTTTTCGGCGTAGGAGGTTCTCCTCAAGGTCCATACTAGACCCAAGGGCCTGGTATGCCCTTGGAGGGGGAACCCATGCCGGATTTTTATTTAAAATTTGGCGCGGAGTTCCCCTCAAGATCATCTGAGCACAAGTCGCATGCCGAAGTCGGATCATGCGAGACGGCGATCCGACTTTGATCCGACTTCAATGATAGTCAATAGGCTGAAGTCGGATCAAAGTCGGATCAAAGTAGTACAGGGAGTACGCTCTGAAGTCGGAGCGACTTCAGTAGTGTCTATTAAGACGCTAGCGTTAACTCCCATTGAAACTATTTCTGGAGCGACTTGGGGCGACTTGAGGGCGTAAAAGTCGGATCCCAAGTCGCCCCAGTGTGAACCGAGCCTTAAGGTCTGTACAGACGTTTTTACAGTAAGTACTCCTGGATAGTATTTTCTTACTCCACTCCATTCTCTTTGGCTTTGTTCACAACAACATATGCACACATAAGTGGTACACAACTAAATGTGCATATCAATGATGATGGTAGGAATACCATCATCATTGATATGCACATTTAGTTGTGTACCACTTAAGCTAGTGTACGTATTATATATATATATATATATATATATATATATATATATATATATTTATGGTTGGAGCCCTATGTCCGGTATGTACATGGATACCACTTACAGTAAAGATAGGACTTACCATCGGAAATGGACCTGAAAGTGTGGACTTCGCATATGAAATGGACCTGAAAGTGTGCCTTGGTCTAATGGCCGGTATGCCAAAATAAGGGGGCATACCCTGGTTTAAGAAATGATTATTCTGTAAGAGAAATGAATGAAACGAATAGTTTGAGAAATGCTGTGAAATGGGGATGGGAGGGTGGGTATCGCGCACAGGAAACCGACAAGCACCACAGGTGAGCGGGCTGCTTAAGTACCCCCCGGGCTCCTCCCATAAATTCAGGCCACCATACTGGCCTTCCTACTTATGGTTGGAGCCCTATGTCCGGTATGTACATGGATACCACTTACAGTAAAGATAGGACTTACCATCGGAAATGGACCTGAAAGTGTGGACTTCGCATATGAAATGGACCTGAAAGTGTGCCTTGGTCTAATGGCCGGTATGCCAAAATAAGGGGGCAAAAACATTCAGGTAGGGTTATGATTTTATTGATTTTCAATTATTTATTGAGCCAATTTGGAGAATGCCTGTGCCATCTCTGTTTGTGGGTTGGGGATATACCGGGCGAAGCAGGCTGACTTCCACCTGCCCAGTCTTTTGATGATGTGGTCCGGAACCCCGTGGCGGGATGCCGCGGAGGCTGCTCCGATGCGAAACGAGTGTCCGGAATACTGACTAGGGTTAAGATGAAGATTGCGGAGAAGTATTCTTATGTGTTCCACAAACTGAGAGGCGTTTAAGGGTTTAACTGGGAACGGTAGAAGGGGACTGCTGTCTGGTTGTTCAGGCAGGAGTGACAGGAGCCGGTTGAGTACGGCGACTGGACACCAGCTGTTGTCGGTTTTGTAGAGGTGAATGTTCGCTCCTGAGCCCGTTTGCTGGGTTTTAGAGACCTCGAGGTGCAGGATGAAGTGGTCTTGGTATCTAAGTAAGTGTCGTCTGCGTAGTACTCGGTCTGTGGGTTTGTTAGAGGTGAATTCGCCAGGGCGCATGAACCCATAGTACGCTAGATATATCGCTGCTTGTAAGACCGTGCTGCGGAGCAGACCGAATGGCTAGGTAGCCAGAATAGTTGACATGTCCCTAAAGATGGGTCCCGTAATGGGCAAGCGCTTAGTGCTGATGACTGGTTGTTGTTTCTGGATTCCCCTTAAAACGGCTCGTATAGCGTGAGATGAGAATAGTGAAGATTTCGTGGGGTCTTCAAGCGCCATAAAATGTTGAATGCCGGCTAGGTATAGCCGGATGGTATTGTAGGATAAGGCCAACTGCGTGTGGCAGTGTGCAGTGAAGGCCAGTACTTGCTTGATATCTGATGGTCCTTTACTGCAGGACGTGAGGAATTTGTTGAAGGCCTTCCAAGCTGTCTGGTAGGCTTTAAGTGTGTTGTAGGAGAGGGAATGATTTATGAGTTGTGTAGCTCCGTGTAAATGTTGATCTAGTCCAGGGTCAGTTGTGACCAGACAGGGATAGGGGCCGACATTGGATCGGCATCGGGAACCTGTTTGAAAAAGGAGGAATAATTGAAACGTGACAGTGCGTCAGCTGCTGAATTGTATCTGCCGGGAATAAATGCACAGTGTATATTGAACTGATGTTGTAAAGACAGTTGTACCAACCTGCGCAGGAAGGACATGACTGCTAGGGACTTGGACCTGCCTTTGTTGATGATGTCTGCCGTGGCCTGGTTGTCGGTGCTAAAGACTACAGTTTGTCCTGTCCAGTGGTGGCCCCAGAGTTGTGCGGCTGCCACTATGGGGTAAAGCTCAAAGAGGGCAGATGTTTGGGAAAAGCCGGGTATCAATAGTATCTGTTGAGGCCAGGGTCCTGAAAACCAATGATGGCCAAAAATTGCCGCGAAACCTGTGGAGGCTGCGGCGTCCGTTACCACCTGGGGTGAATGGACCGAAACTATAGGTATGAATAGAGATATGCCATTCCAGGCGGACAAGAATTCCTCCCACATGGATAGATCCGCTATGGCTGCGGAGTCTAAATTCAGAATCTGATCAGGGTCTTGAGTTACCGACAGAAATCTGAGTAGGCGTGATACAAATGTGCGGCCTTGTGGAATAATTCGCATAGCGAAGTTGAGCATACCCAGGAGGGACTGCAACTGTTTTTTGGTACAGTCCTTGGTGTGTGTAAACTCGTGAAGGACTGCCCTAATGCGTGATAGTTTGTCGAGGGGGAGACTGGCTTGCATTGCGCAGGTATCCAAGCTGACCCCAAGAAAAGTGATGCTATTTGCTGGGCCATCGACTTTGTGCTCGGCAATAGGAACATTGAGGTTTCCAAAAATTACCCTAAGTTTGTCGAGATCTCCTGGGGGCTTGCTGGGTGGTTCTATCAGTAGGAAGTCATCTAGATAATGGATGACTTCATGGCATTGACCCTTGTGTAATAGTATCCAACCGAGGGACTGGGCGAACGTGTCGAAGAGCCACGGGCTACTCTTCGAACCGAAGGTGAGCTTTGTAGCAAAATAATATGCTTCCTTCCACTTGATGCCATGCCAGCACCAAAGGGATGGGTGGATGGGCAGGAGCTTGAAGGCATCCGAGATGTCGGCTTTGGAGAGCCAGGCGCCTGTGCCTGCTTTGATGATCGCTTGTATTGCCATGTCCACGGAAGAATATTTTAGGGAAAACTCCTCGGAGGGGATCAGGGAATTGAGACTGGGTATGTGGGAAGAATGAGGCGCAGACAAGTCGTACACCAAACGCAATTTATTTGAAAACTTGCCCTTGACAAGCCCAATAGGGCTGACTCTCCATGTGTTGAAAGGGGGGCAACTGAAAGGGCCTATCACGTAACCTCGATCCACCTCTGCCTGTAAGAGCTGATCTATGGCTTGTTCGTCAATGGCTGCCGAACGAAGATTGGCACATTCGTGGGTAGTGTGGGGTAGTGAAATGAGGCCGGTGTGAAAGCCTGCTGTGAAGCCTTGGATAAGGAAGGTGGCCAGGGAAGGGGTGGGATGTGAAGTGAGATACCATCCTAACCATAAGAGGTTGATCCGGCTTAGTCACGCCTTCTTGTGTTGCTTGACTTCACACAAAATCCTAGGGTGTGCTCTATGACATAAGGTGCAGAGGTGAAGTAGACGGCACTGGCTGAAGTTGCAGGACCCCTGATTAAAGTTATTACAGATGGCTGCCCCTCCCACGGTTCGGACTGGGCGTCCGAGTTTGTCCACCTGAGGCGTTGGTTCAGGGATCGGCTGACCCTGTACTGAACCTGAGGTAGAGGGAAACTCGAAAGGCCGTCTGGTTGCCGTATTGGCGCACCAGGTGGCAGTGTGGGTGGAAGACTGGCAAATCGCACACAGAGGTGAGCGTAAGCCGGCAAAGTGGCGGCAGAAGAGCTCTGTATCCATGAGACTCCAATCTGTCGTGATCTGGAACTGTATGAGTCTGGCCGCGGCCTTGGCTGAAAAGGAACGATGGTAGTCGTAAAAGGCAAAACCTCCGTACTTGTGGCCCAAGTCTACCACAGTATGGAGATACAAGTCCAGCTCTTCCCGCCTGCTAGGGGTGGCTGAGCACAGGACATCTCTGAGCATGCCAAAGGCCAGGGTAAACTCTGAGACTGTTAGCTTGCGGTTCAATCTGGGGTCTTTGGCTTTAAGGACCACTGATATGTCACCCCAGGAGTAGGCTTTATTTTCTGCCAAATCATGCACGGAAATGAGGAGAGAGGCCAGGTTGACGTCCTTGCCGTCCAAGATGTCCTTCCTGATACTGGTTGGGACCAGGTGGGAGGGGTAGACAATGTGGCTCGAGCCTGAGGTACCTGCAGGAAGAGTTGTCAAGCTTTGAGTTGCCGTTGGGTCGGGGACAGCCGTGGCCGGTCGGGCCTCCAGAAGTGCAACCCTGGTTTGGACGTCTGCCACTGAGGTGGACAGAGATGACACCATCGTGTGTAATTGTGAAATGGCCGATGATATCGACTGAAGGGATGCCTGTTGGATACTGGGTCCTGCTGCTGGTGGGGGAAAGAGGAGTTTGAAAAGCTCGCCTTTCCTTGCTGTGGCGGGGAAGGGGACACCTCTGCGTCTGAGCTCTGCCGTCAGTTTGGGGATAGTCCATCCCCTAAGGGATTGCACGCTGCCGCTTTCTGAGACCGGAGAAGGTGACAGAGGGGCCGTGAGGTGCCGGTCTGAGACATGGTTGCTCTGGTGAGGATTCTCTTGAGCTTTTATTTCCTGGTTGACTGTAACCTATTAGGGGTGAGATGAATTTCAAGTTTTTTCTTTGATCCGCTGAATCATACTTACCCGACTTATTCTCCCATTCCCCTTTTTTTTTTTTTTTTTTTTTTTTACCTGGGGGGATATCGTCCAACCTGGTGCAGGGTGGACCTACTGAACTTTGACTGACCTGAGAAAAACGAAAAGGTGACAATTCGTGAAGGGACTGCTAACTGATTTTTTGAAGCAACGATTTGTATGACAATGAAACGATTCGAAATGTTTGCCTTGATTATGAATGGACTCCATGACAGAGGTCCGGCCTGGTCGTCATCATTGATTCGACCGAGAACCGGGCTCTGGAGCATGTATTGAAATGAGGCCAGTGAAAACATTGGTGCACCCGGGATGATCTGGTGCCTGTTTGATGCATCTGGATTCGAATCGGAGCACCGTATGAAATGAAATGAGAGAAATGATTATTAGACCGAGGCTTGAATTGGTTGTGCCGTGTTTGCGACTGGCAACCAACCGAGCTCTGGTATAGGTATGAAATGCTGTTTGGAACCAGCAAGGCATTCCGTAAAGAATCGGTGCATGTCAGATGCGACTGGTTCCGGAACGGTGATGCGTTGTGGGAGTGAAATGGTAGTAAGCTGCATGGCAGAGACATGGATCCATCTCCCGATGTCTGCGATTAGCTATGATCCGGACTTTGAAGCATGTATCAGAAATGAGGCCGAGCCCTGGGGTACGCCATAATGAATCGGTGCATTTCCATGCGACTGGATTCATGTGTGAACGTGATACGTGGAAATGAAATGATAACCATGACAGAAGGTACGAATTACTGATAAACGTAACTCTGGAGCATGTATAGAAATGAGGCCAGTCCTGGGGCACGCCGAGACGAATCGGTGCATTGCCATGCGACTGGATTCATGTCGGAACGTGATAGGTGGAAATGAAATGATAACCATGACAGAGGTATGAATGACTGAAAACGTAACTCTGGAGCATGTATAGAAATGAGGCCAATCCTGGGGCACGCCGAGACGAATCGGTGCATTGCCATGCGACTGGATTCATGTCGGAACGTGATAGGTGGAAATGAAATGATAACCATGACAGAAGGTACGAATTACTGATAAACGTAACTCTGGAGCATGTATAGAAATGAGGCCAGTCCTGGGGCACGCCGAGACGAATCGGTGCATTGCCATGCGACTGGATTCATGTCGGAACGTGATAGGTGGAAATGAAATGATGACCATGACAGAGGTATGAATGACTGAAAACGTAACTCTGGAGCATGTATAGAAATGAGGCCAATCCTGGGGCACGCCGAGACGAATCGGTGCATTGCCATGCGACTGGATTCATGTCGGAACGTGATAGGTGGAAATGAAATGATAACCATGACAGAGGTATGAATGACTGAAAACGTAACTCTGGAGCATGTATAGAAATGAGGCCAATCCTGGGGCACGCCGAGACGAATCGGTGCATTACCATGCGACTGGATTCATGCCGGAACGTGATACGTGGGAATGAAATGACAACCATGACAGAGGTATGAATGACTGACAAACAAAACTCTGGAGCATGTATAGAAATGAGGCCAATCCTGGGGCACGCCGAGACGAATCGGTGCATTTTGCATGCGACTGGATTCGTGTCGGGACGTGATACGTGGAAATGAAATGATAAGCATGACAGAGGTAGTAATGACAGACGATAACGTAACTCTGGAGCATGTATAGAAATGAGGCCAAATAACTGGGGCACACCGGAACGAATCGGTGCATCTTTTTGATGCGACTGGATTCGAATCGGAGCGCGGTAGGTGACTGAAATGAGAAATGTTTTGAAATGATTTGAAATGTTAGAAATGAGTTCTAGAATGTTTCAAAAATGAGAAATGATTGGTATCGAACTGACTTGATCCGATAACTTGCAAATTGCGACTTGCTATGGCTGTTTACTGATGCATATATTTAAACACCGACATGCTAGAAATGAAGCGATGTCTGCGTCGCGGTGCTGTCGAAATGGTAACATATCGAAAGTACGAGCGATATACATTACAATAGTGAAGTGCGAGTAACGAAATTTGAAAGTACGGTTTAGTGACATGACATGAAACGAAAATGCGATATACATTGCAGTTTATGAAAAGCGAGTGAAACGAAAAATTTTGAAATTACCGTTTAGTGACCTGATATGAAAACGAAAAGTCCGACGGGACCTTACCTGCGACAGCCAAGCCAGCCGCGTGGTACAAACTACGAACGAAAAATGCGGACTTCGAAAGTTTTGAGAACGGTATCGAATACGAAATTTTGCGAGGCAAGAACTTGCGGACGCTGGTATATCGAATAGTCGGCCTAGTGACGTATATCGCGCACAGGAAACCGACAAGCACCACAGGTGAGCGGGCTGCTTAAGTACCCCCCGGGCTCCTCCCATAAATTCAGGCCACCATACTGGCCTTCCTACATATATATATATATATATATATATATATATATATATATATATATATATATATAAAATGTTTGTTTGTTTTTCTCATACATGTAGGTTTTTTCTCATCCATGTAGATTACTTCATCCATATTAAGGTTTTTCATTTATACACAATTTTGATCCCTTTCAAGGAATATATATATCCAGTACAGCCTAACAGATGACAACGTCCCTTGTGAATCCCCCAGACTACATTGCTGAGGACCATCTCATAAAGTGCCATGAGCAACATGCCTGTTTTTATACTACAGTTGTGAGTAGTTCTTAATTTACCTTAAATAAATACTTTCTAACAGCTACACTTAGAAGGCGCCTGTGCTTCCCTCTGTGGGTAATGCACAGAGTGCTGAAATTAGGTGTGTGATGTGCATAATGCAGACAGATGAAATCCAGCAGCAGGATAAATAGATCAAAGAAGAGGAGGCAATCCAAACATGGGGCACCTGGTGCCATCTGGGGTCCCTGACTAAAAAGGGAAAAAAGAGAAGCTCCAGCAGTGATCAGGCCAACATACATACTTTCTCTCTGTGGACCCTGCCCCCAGTCCCCTCATTCTCTAATCAGTGGGCTAGTGGGAGAGGCCCTGGAGTTTCCAGCAGGATCCCAGAGCCACCAAATTATGTGGTTGGGGTCCTGCACAATGCTGCACTGAGACTGACAACAGTTAGCCCTGGGCCCCATCAGGAGAGCTTTGTGTACCCAGTTCTGGGACAAGGTTACCCAGTGCCCAGGCAAAGATGCCAAATTGCACCACCATCCCCCATTCATGATGTGCAAGCTTAGGGGATCCTACGCCTAGTAGTCACTCGCTTGTCAAAATCACTGCCGCTGTCACTACTCCTGTCAGCCTTGTAACAGAGGGAAGGTGCCCCCATACTTACAGTAAACTACTGCACCCAGGGCAGCCGTCCCTCCCGCCCACCCCTTGTGCCAGCCTATCTGTACCCCTGGGTATATAAAATTCTGTGATCCAGAAACCTTATTGGTAATCTTTACTATCTTCAATCCTCTAACTTTAAAAGTATTTTGATTGGTTGAGATTGCCCTGTCATGAACATCACACACCTAATTTCGGCACTCTGTGCATTACCCACAGGGGGAAGCACACGTGCCTTCTTGCCTACTTGGCTTCAATCCTCACATGACTGGGCTATTAATAATCCTGACTATGCACTCTTTTGGAGAGACAGGGTAAAAAGGAAAGGTGGCGGGGTCTGTCTCTATATGAGAAGTGATCTCAAAGCAAGTGTGAAAGAGGACCTGGTTGATGGAGAGTGTGATGAGTCTGAAGCATTATGAATTGAACTGCATATAGATGTGCGTAGTTCAAAGTTAATCATTGGAGTTTTTTATAGACCACCCAGTGTTAACAAGCTCCTTGCACAGATGGAAAGGGCTGCAAGGGCTGGGACGGTGATAATAATGAGGTATTTTAACTACCCAGAAATTGACTGGACTAATGGCACTGCTGATCAGTTAAAGGGCAGACATTTATAAACCTATTACAGGACAATTTTATGGTCCAAGTTTCTTGAGGCCCCAACTAGAAATAAAGCTCTGTTGGAGCTGGTAATCTCAAACCATGCAGAGCTTATTACTAATGTTCAGATAAAGGAACACCTGAGTAGCAGTGATCATAACATGATTTAATTTGTTGTTAGCTGTAAACAAGAAATACATATGGGAAAGATAAAAACACTTAACTTCAAGAGAGCAAATTTTCCAAAAATGAGGGCTGCTCTCCAGGATTTAGATTGGGAGGGAATATTGGCATCGATAAACACAGAACAGAAATGGGAATTCTTCAAAAAGACTGTTTGGGACCTCACTGCAAAGTATATTCCCATGGGCAATAAGTTTAAAAGGCTAAAAATAAAACCTATGTGGCTCACGGTCAAAGATAAAAAAACTATAAACAATAAGAAAAGAGCTTTTAAAAAATATAAAAATGAAGGAACACTAGTGTTGTTTAAATGTTACAAAGAATTTAAAAGAATGTGTAAAAAGGAAATCAAGGATGCAAAAATTCAAAACGAACGACAGAATGCAAAAAATAGTAGGACAAACCCCAAAAAATTCTTCAATTATATTAATAGTAAAAAGGTCAAGTCTGAGCATGTAGGCCCATTACAAAATAATCTAGAGTGGGTGACTGGGGACAAGGAGAAGGCTAATTTATTAAATACTTTCTTCAGTTCTGTGTATACAAAAGAGCATGGGGGAGCTCATGTCCATAATAGGGGTGGTATTGACACAGCCCCGAATGATCCACAATGGCTCAAAAGTGATATGGTCCAGAAATATTTAGACAGAATAACGGTGGATAAAGCACCTGGACCTGAAGGCATCCACCCATGGACCCTAAAAGAATTGAGCTCTGTAATTTCAAAGCCATTGTATTTAATTTTTAGGGACTCATTAATGACGGGAATAGTACCACTAGATTGGTGGAGGGCGAAAGTGGTGCCTATATTTAAAAAGGAATCAAAGTCTTTACCAAGTAACTATAGACCTGTTAGTTTAACGTCTATAGTCGGGAAGATACTGGAGCATTTAATAAAAGACCACATAGACGAGTTCTTGTTGGAAAAAAACATTTTAAGTAACAGACAACATGGATCCATGAAAGACAGACTTTGTCAGACAAACCTGATTTCTTTTTATAAAGAGGTAAGAAAAACCTTGGACAGAGGAGTGGCTGTGGATGTGGTATACTTGGATTTTGCAAAAGGCTTGGAAATATCAGTTTGTAAATGGATAGAAAACTGGCTAAAAGACAGAATTCAGAGAGTAGTGGTTAATGATTCTTACTCTGAATGGTCTAGGGTTATCAGTGGTGTACCCCAAGGTTCAGTGCTGGGACCCTTACTTTTTAATATCTTTATAAATGATATTGGGTCTGGGATCAAAAGTAAAATTTCTGTCTTTGCAGATGACACCAAGCTATGCAGTGGAATAACGTCCTTACACGATGTCTCCAATTTACAAGCCAACCTCAATGCACTGTCTAATTAGGCGACTATGTGGCAGATGAGGTTTAATGTTGAGAAATGTAAAGTTATGCACTTGGGGGCTCAGAATATGCATGCATCATACATGCTAGGGGGAGTACAATTGGAGGAATCCGTAGTGGAGAAGGATCTGGGGGTTTTGGTAGATCATAAACTCAATAATAGCATGCAATGCCAAGCTGCGGTTTCCAAAGCGAGCAAAGTCCTTTCTTGTTTAAGAGAGATATGGACTCCAGAGATAGAGATATCATTTTGCCCCTATTCAAATCATTAGTAAGACCTCATCTGGAATATGCAGTTCAGTTTTGGGCACCAGTTCTCAAAAAGGATATCGGGGAACTGGAGAAAGTGCAGAGAAGGGCAAGCAAACTGATAAGAGGCATGGAGGAGATCAGCTATGAGGAAAGATTAGAGGAACTGAATTTATTCACTCTTGAGAAGAGGAGAATAAGGGGGGATATGATCAACATGTTCAAATATATAAGGGGTCCATATAGTGAACTTGGTGTTGAGTTATTCTCTTCATGGTCAACACAGAGGACACGGGGGCACTCTTTACGTCTAGAGGAAAAGAGATTTCATCTACAAATACGGAAAGGTTTCTTCACAGTAAGAGCTGTGAAAATGTGGAATAGACTTCCGCCAGAGGTGGTTCTGGCCAGCTCAGTAGATTGCTTTAAAAAAGGCCTGGATACTTTCCTAAATGTACATAATATAACTGGGTACTAACATTTATAGGTAAAGTTGATCCAGGGAAAATCTGATTGCCTCTTGGGGGATCAGGAAGGAATTTTTTCCCTGCTGTAGCAAATTGGAGCATGCTTTGCTGGGGTTTTTTGCCTTCCTCTGGATCAACTGTGGGTGTAGAATTGGGTATATTGGATTGTACTATATGTTTTTATTTTATTTTATTTTTTTTATGGTTGAACTGGATGGACATGTGTCTTTTTTTCAACCTGACTAACTATGTAACTATGTAACTATGAACATTGTGTATTAGAAAATTATTCTTGTCCAACAATGACTGTATAGGGAGAGGGAGTCCTGTACTTATAATGTGTGATTTTCTAGCTTTTAAGCAAGTAACCAAGGGAAAGTTGTATGCCTTTTTTTCTGAAATTCTGGACAATTGAGAAACTCCACTAATAACTGTGAGTATTTCTGTCTTTGATGCTTTGCTGAAATTCATAAAACAAAAGTTGATGCTAAATTTGAAATGAATCTCTATTTATTGATACTTATGGATTACTCATGCATCGGTGGTAACTAAATGCAGACAAGCAACTGACTAAATCTAAAAATGCAAGCTATACAACTTACATAAGTCAGTAAATAAGAGGAGAAGCTGGCAGCTCTCATCAATAAAATAATCTCTCACAAAAAAAAAAAAAAAAAGTAATTAGAGCAAAGGCTGCTGATGTAGGTCTGTACTATTTTAGACATGAATCAAACTTTCTGAAGCTGCCAGCCATGCACATTGTATCTTACAATAAGGTAAGCGCAACATGCAAATACGTTTGACAGGTTTTTGCTTCTTAACTGTAATTACATTAAAATAGTTCTAAATCTATCTGCCGCCCCCCCCCCACCCCCCACCCCCAAAAAATGGAGCACCAGCCACCACTGGTCTGTTCTGGAGAAGACTCAGGCACAACATGAGCAGAGTATAGCAGAAGATAAAAAAAAGGGGCAAGTAAAGGGACTGAGGGACTGCTGTAAGGTTCTACAAAAGGGACAAAGTGGGAAGAAGCTCAGGAAGAAACCTACTCACAAGTTATGGAATTTAAAGAGCTGTGCATCTTTTGAATGATGGTATTCAGTTCTTACTTATTATATCCTTGTCCTTAATGTAGGCTAAGACACAGTAAAAATGGAGTGTCAGTATTCTATTTGCATTTAATGCAAACATTTGTTTATTTGTTTTTGCTGCTTGTGCTGGTATGAAAAGCAACAATTCTAATTTCTGATGTTGTGGCTGTAGGAATCTTGACAGGATTGTTATCTGGAATCTTGAAATTTGACATCATCTAGCATTAATAAACAGAACTGTCATTTTGTGGCAATAGCTACATTTTGTTTTTAAAATCACTTTTGCTAGAGTACATCCTACAAATGCATCACTTCACATGCATGCTTAAAGGAGAACTAAAGGAAGCTTTACTTTACTTTACCTTACTTTACTCCTACAATGGTCCTGTCTCTTGCTGGTGCTGGCATCTTCTTCTGTGCATTTGCAGAAAACAGTCGTCCTTGCACAAATGGACCATACTAGCACTGTAAACTGAGCTGTGCAGCTCAGTTTGCATGCCAAAGACCAATGAGAGCAGACAGGTGAGTGTATTTAAGATATGCACCCCACATAACTTTTTTTGTTAATTAGTTTGCATAGGTACATGTCCCCCTTTCCATTGCTCTGCTACCCAGGTCTTTTTAACTAAAACTTTGCAAATTGGCCTTAAAAAAGGGCAGAAAAGATAACAACATTAAGCTCCTGAAGACTTCAATAGCGTTTGGGCCCTATGTTAATAGTTTGCTGATTTTTTTTAATGTTTGGCCAATGGCCAGAAAACTAAATTTTACTTGTATATTTTGTCTTCTTACTGTCTGGCTTTATGTGATCTGCTCTGCACTATTCTACTTTTTTTCTGCATCGCTAGGTATATTCCTGCTCTGCCGCTGTGCTAATCTGTGTCTAGAATCTACATGGCTTCCTCAATTTGTCTTGCACAGCTGTCTCTATATCATAAAGTTGACTTCTCTTCCCTGTATAGTTTCCCTTTCTATTCATTATTTTGCTTTATTTTTGTTTTTCTACATTACTTTCCATTCTTGTTTTAACCACTTTACTCGTTTTTCAGCCATATTTAGTTTGGTAAGGGGGCAAACATTGCCATCCACTTGCCCATTGTCACCCATTACACCACTGATTTTAGCAAGGAGGGGGAGATGACTTTTTTTTTGCCAGATTTGCTGGTGGGAAGCTGAAGATGAAGAGTGAGATGTTTGAATGTAGAATGAAAACCAGTTTTGCTTTTGACTGCTGTGTTTGCCTTTTTAAGGTTCTTTTTGGGGTGTTTCTTTGCAGCTTTTTAACCCCTTTTCTGTCACTTTTTAGGCAGCTTTTTTTTTTTTTCTTTCCTTCAGACTACTAATTAAGGGGAGTTGTTAATTGGCCACAGGTGCTTGAGTTCCTATATAACTTTCTGTAGAGCACATCTGAATTTGAATTTGATTTGCTGGTTGGAAGCTGAAGAGTACAGATGGTCCCGATTAGGGATGGGCAAACGGTTCTGACTGAGCATAAGTTCGAGTTGAACTTTGGTTGTTCGGACGTTCGGCGAACAACAAACAATATGCGGTGTTTGCAGCAATTTCAAAAGCACACTGTTAAAGTCTATGGGACACTAACTTGAAATATGAAAATTTTAAAGGTTTATATGCAAGTTATTGTCATAAAACTTCAGGGAAGCCTATCCCACATAACAACTGTCCCCAAGCCACCTCCATCAAATCATTCTCTGCAGCTATTACCTTTTGTACCACCACCCCCTCCCTTTAGAATGTAAGCTCTATGAGCAGGGCCCTTCTGTACCTTTTGTATTGAACTGTACTGTAATTGTGTTGTCTCCCCTATACATTGTAAAGCGCTGCGTAAACTGTTGGCGCTATATAAATCACATATAATAATAACAATAATAAAACATGTTTGGGGACCCTGGTCCTGCCCAAGGGGACATGTATCAATGCAAAAAAAAGTATTAAAAACAGCCGTTTTTTCAGGAGAAGTGATTTTAATAATGCTTACAGTGAAACAATAATAATGAAACAATCCTTTAAATACCGTGCCTGGGAGTTTCTATAGTATGCCTGTAAAGTGGTGCATTTTTCCCATGTTTAGAACAATACCGCAGCAAAATGACATTTCTAAAGGAAAAAAAGTAATTTAAAACTGCTTGCGGCTGTAATGAATTGTCGGATCCCGGCAATATAGATAAAACTCATTGGAAAAAACGGCATGGGTCCCCCACAGTGCATTACCAGGTCCTTTGGGTCTGGTATGAATATTAAGGGGAACCCCCAAACCAAAATTTAAAAAAAAATTGTGTGGGGGTCCCCCAGGCCCCCAGGCACTATATACTCTGAACAGAAGTATATATACTATACAGCCTGCCCTATATACTCTGCAGAAATTTGGGCCTTAGGTGTTGGTGGTACCAGAACAGTGTAAGCCCTCACAGTTAATCTTGTTGGGCGCAGGAATGGGCCCTGCTGTGAAACATTAGATCAAAAATTGTAATTACATGCTCTTGTTAAACAGTGGCAGAAAAATTGGGCCTTTGGTGGTGGTGGTGCCACAACACTGTATGCCCTCACAGTTATGCCCTGTACACACGGTCGGACATTGATCGGACATTCCGACAACAAAATCCATGGATTTTTATCAACTGATGTTGGCTCGAACTTGTCTTGCATACACACGGTCACACAAAGTTGTCGGAAAATCTGATCGTTCTGAACATGGTGACGTAAAACACGTACATCGGGACTATAAATGAGGCAGTAGCCAAAAGCTTTTGTTTCTTAATTTATTCTGAGCATGTGTGGCACTTTGTGTGTCGGATTTGTGTACACACGATCGGAATTTCCGACAACGGATTTTGTTGTCGGAAAATTTTATATCCTGCTCTCAAACTTTGTGTGTCGGAAATACCTATGGAAAATGTGTGATGGAGCCTACACACGGTCAGAATTTCCGACAACAAGGTCCTATCACACATTTTCCATCGGAAAATCCTATCGTGTGTACAGGGCATTAATCTTGTTGGGCGCAGGAACGGGCCCTTCTGTAAAACATTAGATCAAAAATTGTAATTACATGCTCCTGTTAAACAGGGGCAGAAAAATTGGGCCTTTGGTGGTGCCACAATACTGTAAGCTCTCACAGTTACTCTTGGTGGGCACAGGAACGGGCCCTTCTGTGAAATATAATGTAGAAAGAAATCAAATTGCGCAACCAAAAACACAAAAACTAATACAAATTAAATACTGTGTATATTCAAGTCCATATGGTGCTTCAAAAATTAGTGATATTAAACAATCTGGGTATAACTTGAAACTTCTGTTGAATCTTTATAGTAAAAGAGGCAGCTTACTGGATCAGGTGGATCTCAAATTATAGAGATCAAACTCGCTCAGCAATGGGTCATTCAGCCTGTGAGTATTCCTCCTGGAACTCCTCTAGAGCCGGTACCCCTCCTGATACAGCGGATGGTAGTTCTGATGTAATGTTTCTTACAAAAGCACTGACAGATCCTCCTGTATGATCCTCCCCATTGGAATATGTTTACCAGATAAGAAGAAAAAAAAGGCTTCATGGTGCAGTATCTCCGTTTAAAAGATTTCTTGCAAGCTTAAAAGGTACTGACATCCACAAGCAAAAAAAACTATTTAAAACAGCCATGGCTCAAGCCAGCCAGCTGGTGCGTGGTGACGTCAAACACTGGTGCTCCACCCGACACATTTCCCCGTACAAGGCATCGACTGGGAACGGAGGCTGTGAAATATTATATCAAGAATTGTAATTACATGCCCCTGTTAAACAGGGGCAGAAAAATTGGGCCTTTGGTGGTGGTGGTCGTGCCACAACACTGTAAGCCCTCGCAGTTACAATTGATGGGTGCAGGAACGGCATTGCTGTGAAATATTATATCAAGAATTGCAATTACATGCCCCTGGGGCAGAAAAATTGGTCTTTAGGCGGTGGTGGTGGTGCCCTAAACAAAAAATATTGTTGGAAGCTAGCATCGTCAAGTTTGAGGAGGAAAAAGATAGTCACTCAGCACAGGCAGCCTTCAAGGGATCCCACATCCATAGGAAATTCAATCAGTCAAATCAGCATCAGGTGCTTGATAGCTGCTGATCCAAGACTGATTCATTTTTATGAATGTGAGCCTATCAACGGAGTCTGTGGACAGGCGCACTCTATGAACCATTACAAACCCTCCAGCGGCACTGAATGTGCATTCAGAAATAACCCTGGATGCAGGACAGGCCAGTAGCTCAATTGCATATTGAGCAAGTTCTGACCAGTGGTCCATCCTCAAGACCCACTAACCCAGTGGATGCTCTGTTGGAAAGGTCTCCAAGTCTGCTCTTGCCCCTAGATATTCCTGCACCATGTAATGCAGACACTGGCAATGGTTGCTTGAACTGATCAGACCTTGGCGCTGAGGACTGAAAAATTGTCTAAAGGCATCGGTCAGCCAGTCACCTTCTCCACCACTCATCCTCTGACTGAATGAAGCCTCAGCAACCAGGGAATTGTATCCTCCCAGGGTCTGGAAATGCATTGCACAAACCTTTCTTCAAGGCCTCCTAAAGATGTTTCATCCTCTGCGAAGGCAGGATATGAGTTCTGCAACTTTACCCTTGTAACGTGGATCAAGAAGGGTTGCCAGCCAGTAATGATCCCTCTCCTTGATACCACAAATCCTAGGGTATTTTCGCAGGATTTGCAGAATCAGAGAGGCCATGCAGTGTAAGTTTGCAGAGGCATTCGATTCTGAGTCCTTTGGGTCACTAATGATCACATGATCTGTAACAATCTCCTCCCAGCCACTTACAACTCCTTGGGTCTCTGGGGACTGAAAATCATCCCTTGAAGACTGCTGCTGAGTGTTATCCTCCACGTCCATGCTGACACAATCCTCCTCCTCCTTTTCTTCCTGTGTATTTGGTGGGCCCACAGGAATACTGTCTGGATAAAGGGGGCCTTTAGAGGTAAGGAAGTCCTCCTCTTCCTCCCGCTGTTCTGCCTCAAGTGCCCTGTCCATTATTCCATGAAGCGTGTGCTCCAACAGGAAGACAAGAGGGACAGTGTCACTGATGCATGCATTGTCGCTACTCACCATCCTTGTGGCCTCCTCAAATGGTGACAGGACAGTACATGCATCCTTGATCAGTAGCCACTGGCGTGGTGAAAAGAAGCCAAGCTCCCCTGACCCTGTCCTGGTGCCATAATCACACAGGTACTCATTGATGGCCCTCTGCTTCGTGTGCAGCCACTGCAGCATTGCCAACGTTGAGTTCCACCTGGAGGGCATGACACAAATGAGGCAGTTGGTGGGCAGGTTGCATTCCCTTTGAATGTCAGCCAGCAGAGCACTGGCATTGTATGACCGGCGGAAATGACCACAGACTTTTCTGGCCTGCCTCAGGAGATCCTGTAAGCCTGGGTACCTGCTCAAGAATTCAGGACGTGTGCCAAACATGGAACATGGGTCAAGCGTCCCTGTCGGAGGGCGGGAGAAGGTTGGTGCCATTGTCACATACAACCATTCCTGGCTGAAGCTGGCATGATGTCAACCACCTCTGAGCCTGCCCCTGCAGAGCTGACAGAATCTTTGCCCCAGCGTGGCTCCTGTCCCCTAAGCAGACCAACTCAAGCACCGCATGGCATCTTTTTGCCTGACTGCTTGCGTAGACCCTAGAATTGTTACGGAGCACCGCTGGTTCAGAGGCCATAGATGAAGAAGAAGAGGAGGAGGTGGAAGAGAGAGCTGTGGCAGAATCACCACTAGAATTTTAGAGGCATGGTGGTAGAACAAGCTCCCACAATACTGAACCCTGTCCTGCATCCTTCCCAGCTGCCAGCAGAGTTACCCAGTGTGCCGTGAAGGAAAAGTAACATCCCTGTGCATGCCTGCTGGACCATGAGTCAGCGGTAATATGCACCTTACTGCTGACCGCCCTGTCCAATGAGGTCAAAACATTGCCTTCCACATGCTGGTAGAGAGCCGGAATGGCCTTTTGGAACCTGCCACATTCCACAAATTCATGAAAGAGGGCAGAGTCTACCAGCTGAAAAGGCAGTAGTTGCAGTGCTAGTAATTTGGCCAAGCTAGCATTCAGATGCTGAGCATGTGGATAGCTGGGACCGAATTTCTTTTTACGGTTCAGCAACTGGGGTTAGGATAATTTGTCTGCTAAAATCAGATGGTGGTGTACTACAGGTTGGCTGCAAGTACTTGGGCCCCCTTTTGCTATACCTTCATTCCTCTCAGTGCAGGTTTTTGACTTAGGACTGGAGGTATAGTGGGGTTGGAGATCCCAGATGAGGAGCAAGGAGAAGTCCGCCTTTTTCTTTGATGTGGGTCTTTCAAGTGCTGTTGCCAACGGACTGCATGGCAGGTCATCAAATATCTGGTCAAGCATGTGGTGCCCAAGCGGCTGCTGTTCTGGCCACGCTTGATCCGCTTCAGACATAGGTTGCAAACAGCAATGGTGTGACCTGCTGCACACGTGTCGAAAAAGCCCCACACCAAGGAACTTTTCAAAGTCAGCGGGGAGTCAGCACGGGAGTCAGCAGGGCTCGGCAGTGTGATGCAATAGGGTGGCTGCCTTAAGCTGCCCCCTAAAGGACATCCTGCCACTTTGGAGTTGTGCCTCCTCCTCCTCCTCTCTTCTATCAGGCACCCAAGTAGAGTCAGTGACCTCATCATCCCCTCCCTCCTCGTCACTGGAGCAAACTTGACAGCATGCTGCAGCTGGGGGAACATGATTCTTGTCCTTCATGGGCACCCCCTCTCTCTAGGCTCACGTTACTACCTTCCTCAACCTGGGAACCAACATCAGAGCCTACAAATCACTGCGCATCCTCCAGCAGCATGTACCCAACACTGTGGTCGAATAATTCTGGGGACTCCCATGAGTATGATGGTGGGGTATGGAAGGAGTAACTGTGGACAAGGAACCTGTGGAGTAGGCCGCTTTGGCAGCTGCATTTGAAGGCAAACTACTCTGAGCCTTTGTGACAGAGGATGAGGAGGATGAGAACGACTTTGTTATCCACTCCACCAACACTTCTGCATGTTCTGGCTCAATAACACGGCCAGCAGCAGAAAAAAGGACAAGCGTGCCCCACGGCCACCTGCAGAGGATGCACCATTTCCATGACCAGCAATGTTGACTGCAGTCACAGAGCCTGCTTGCCCTCTTTTACTGGCCTGTGAGCATCTGCCTCTCCTTGGTGGCCTTCCGGACATGATGTATATTTTGTTTTGCAACACCAAACTATACCACACTATACTGTATTAGATACTGTGTACACCACCAGAATTGTAGTAGCAACTGTACTATGGCTGCACTGTATTGTGTACTGTGTACACTACCATAAAAATAGTAGCAACTGTACTACGGCTGCACTGTACTGTATACTGTGTACACTACCAGAAAAGTAGTAGCAACTGTACTACAGCTGCACTGTATTGTGAACTGTGTACACCACCAGAAAAATAGTAGCAACTGTACTACTGCTGCACTATATTGTGTACCGTGTACACCACCAGAAAAGTAGTAGCAACTGTACTACGGCTGCACTGTATTGTGTAATGTGTAGACCACCAGAAGTGTAGTAGCAAGTAGCAAGCAAGTGTAGTACAGTACTGCTGCACTGTATTGTGTACTGTGTACACCACCAGAAAAGTAGTAGCAACTGTCTTACGGCTGCACTGTATTGTGTACTGTGTACAACACCAGAAAAGTAGTAGCAACTGTACTACAGCTTCACTGTATTGTGAACTGTGCACACCATCAGAAGTGTAGTAGCAATGGTACTACAGCTGCACTGTATTGTGTACTGTGTACACCACCAGAAAATTAGTAGCAACTGTACTACAGCTGCACTGTATTGTGTACTGTGTACACCACCAGAAAAGTAGTAGAAACAGTACACCACAGAATGCACTGTAGATATGAGCTACACTGGATGCAGAGTTTATATATATATATATATATATATATATATATATATATATATTATATGAGACTGTGTATATATTATATATATATATATATATATATATATATATATATATATATATATATATATATATATATATATATATATATATTAATACACCTTGTACACCTTATACAGCTTGTATAACAGTGTAAATTTGCTGTCCCCTCAAAATAACTAGACACACAGTCATTAATGTCTAAACCGCTGCCAACAAAAGTGAGTACACCCCTAAGTGAAAATGTCCAAATTGGGCCCAAAGTGTCAATATTTTGTGTGGCCACAATTATTTTCCAGCCCTACCTTCATCCTCTTGGGCATGAAGTTCACCAGAACTTCACAGGTTGCCACTGGAGTCCTCTTCCACTCCTCCATGATGACATCATGGAGCTGGTGGATGTTAGAGACCTTGCGCTCCTCCACCTTCTGTTTGATGATGAGGGTGTTCTTTATGTGTTTATTTCTCTTATTTGGGAAATTCTCCCATGTACACACATACAGTATATATTTGATGTGGTATTTACTGTATTTCAACAGCATATTTATTTTTCTTGTAACTGGTCCATTTACACCTCAATGTGTGCGTTGAATGCATGTAAACACGTGTGCGATGACGAGACATGTGGACTGCTGAAAAATGTGTTCGGTTTCGTTTCATTCGTTTTTTTGTTTTTCGGGTCATTCGTTTTGATTGAAATTCGTTATTTTGAATAAATTTGTACCTTCAGAAAAATTTGAATTCATTATGTTCCATTCATAAATTAGAAAATTTGAAAATCCGTAAATTTGAAAATTTTGAAATTCTAGAAATTCCGATATCTGAAAATTTGAAAT
Source organism: Aquarana catesbeiana (assembly GCF_042186555.1). Classification (NCBI taxonomy): domain Eukaryota; kingdom Metazoa; phylum Chordata; class Amphibia; order Anura; family Ranidae; genus Aquarana; species Aquarana catesbeiana. The sequence continues at coordinate 232,825,365 of NC_133331.1, read as the reverse complement.
AATAACTAACTAATAATAACTAACTATCAAATTATAGGTATTGGAATTTCCTTTCAGATTTGGCTGTTTATAAACGTAACAAATACGAATTTATCCAAAGTTAGGAATTATCCAAAATAACGAATGCCACATCTAAATTAATGGAATGTAAAAAATTAATAATAATAATAAATAATAATATTAATAAACATTTTTATTATTATTATTATTATTAATTTGTTACATTCCATTCGTTTAGATGCGACATTCATTATTTCAGATATTTTGTAACTTCTGATAAATTCCTATTCACCCAGCCAAGAGAGGTGCTGTTCTGGAGCCACAGCCATCTTGCCCCTTCTGGAAGCTGCTCATTTATGTTCCAGCCTAAAGTTGACAGCTGCACTTCCTTCAAAAACTCTGCTTCAACCAGCCATGTGCCTGCTGAGCTGCAGCCTCACGGTGATGCTATGAAGGTCTATATGGGTCTATGACAAGCCTTGATCTACTTTTATCTAGTGAGTGCACTTTAATAGTTTTTTTTTTGCCTTTTTAATATAATCACTACACCTAGATGGTGGCCCTCTTGTGTTTGTTTTTTATATCCTCCCAGATGAAGGGGAGGTGGCAGGAGCACCGGTGGGGCATCCCAGAAGAGGAGGATCGGGGCTTCTCTGTGCAAAACCCTTGCACAGAGCAGTTGTATACCATTTGTTATTTTTATAAAAACAAAATTTGAACCTTTATAGCCCTTTTAAGATCCTCTATTGTCATCATGTCATTCACAGACTTAATTCAATAACTTACACTAGGAGGTAAGGTGAATCAGGATATAGGCTCCAGCCACATTTATGAGATGCATTACTGCAGAATGGCAATATTTCCATTTGAAAAGAAAACTTAGGTGTATGAGAGAGGCAGCATTTTCCTGCCCAAGGGAGAGGTCTGTGAGGTCTCAAATCAAGGCACGTACACTCTGCCAGAAGGGGTGGATCAGCACACAGGTCCAGAAAATATCTAATAGCCTACCTCTAGCTGTGTTGCACCTCTAGGAGGTAGGGTCCACATCCGGAAACATGATGTAGAGGGAACCCTATACCACCTGGTTAACAGCTTATACCCAGATTCATGTAATCTCGAGGAGATGGAAGACTTTTGTGCAAAGAAGAGAATGAACTTGCATTCTGCAGCTGTAAATTGAAGACCCAGGTCTGTATCCCAGTCTGTGAGAAGGAGGGAGCCTCTTAATCTATAGAAGCAGCATTGGCAACCAAGAGGCCATGACGAAGTGGTGTCGGGCATGCACAAATGGTTTCTAAAGGGGTGAGATCAGAGATTTTGTCTTGGGGAAGAGTGATAGAAAGGAGAAAGTGTCCGATCTGATACACCTGCCAGAACAGCAGAGAAGGGGTGAACATTGATTGGATGGCGGCCACTGATTAAGAAGGTATGTTTTAACATTTATTCTATTCTATTTATTTCTACAAAGATTTGTGGTTATATCTACAGTAATATTTCATGGGCTGTAGATCAGAAAATTATTTCAGGAGTACCTTGAGTTTCCAAACTTTACAAGGGTTCCTCAACTGTAAAAAGGTTGAGAAAGTACCTCCTCAGGTACGAAAAGTGGTGATTCATGTGTTCCTAGCAGCAAGACTTCCCATGATAAAGCTATGGAAAGCACCTGCACCTCCAAACGTACTTGATTTTGTTAGATTGACCCACATTCATTACACCCATGAACTCTAACTAACAAGGGACAGAGAGACTTACTTACATGAGAGTACAGCTTGGTCCCCATGGTCCGAATGGTATAAAAAGTACACTTGAGGAACCTCTGTATAACCTAACTACTTTGTATTGTTTGATATATAAATACCTGAAATAAAATAAATAAATAAATATAAACCTAATGCAGTTCATACATTTAGCTTTATTTTATATTGTTCACTAGATAGAACAAGTTTGTTAATTAGTATGTTGTTGATATTTGTTGCTTAGTGTCATGCATGTATCAATCTTGCTACTGTGCAATTAAATATGTTTGGACACCTGTTTGAAAAATTCAATAAAAACTTATTGAAAAGAAAAACAGTTGAGAAAGGCTGCTCCAAAGTTTATTGGCAGTCTAAAATGTACTACAGGGTGCGGAGACAGATGAGGCAGGGTAACCTGTATCTTTCATAGACCAGAGTGTTTATAGTTTGGATATTTCTTCTGTCCCTAGTTAGGTAAATAACACTAGGCTTATACCAAATGTACATTTCAATAGGCATTATAACCTGATCAAGCTTAGTACTCATTAGTTTGATGTAGCCCTTTGTCACAAAACACCTAGGGCTAAACAGTTACACGGCTTCCATTCTAAAAATCCCTGTCTGGTGTTGTCTGTAGTCTTTTAGTCTGCCAATGGCCAGTTTAGTCTGTTCACTTAAATGTATATAACAAGATTCTGGTTTCTCAATGATGTAGGCAAGAATGTTTACACAGTGAAGTAGACAGTGCAAAAAAGTAATATGTATATATAAAACAAACAAAAAAATAACATGGTACTAGTTAGTAACTTCTTAAGTTAGGTATACAATTTTTTTTTTTTTTATTTCGTTCAACCGGTAGGTTGAACAGAAAAAAAAAAAGAAAAAGAACTGACAGATCCCGACATCACACATCATTGTGCGCTCCCGAGGTGAGCTATTGTATTCTTGCAGGGGGGACTCCACCAGCCAGAAGGCACTGATCAACTCTTGCAGCCACTGCCTGAGAGCACTGATTAAATGCTAGTTTTCCAACAATATCGATCAACGGAAGCCATTATTTCGACTTGCTTTGTTGAACAGAGAAGAGTACGCACATACCGAAAGTTGTCTGGGTCCTGCTGAACCAGCCGACTTTCGGTACGTGTCCACCCAGCTTTAGTTATAGGATTTGCAGAGATTCTAATGCAGTAGACATCTCACCTGTATAACATTTGTAAAATTAATAATAACAATCTTTGGTAAGGTGTACAGTGACACTGTAATGTGTACTTTGATGAATAGCTACAATGTTTCCAGTTAAGTGCAAACTAGATTGTGCAGCATTGAGAAATAAAGATAAAAGAAGTCAACTTCTCTGATGATTATACTCTATCATATCTGGTATTCAACATCAAAATCTGCTATGATTTGTGAATGTTCTGCTTTTAGAAAATACAATTGTTTTAATGGGAGTCACTTCTGGGACAAGGTGTTCAGGCATCCAAGGAGAGGATGCCAAGTGTGCCCTCTCCCTGCACCTGAGATGACATGGTTTAAAATGCACTTCTGCACGATAATGGCTGGACATATGGTATAAAAATGATAGTAGGGATGAACTAAAGATTTGATCTAAATGGAAAAGGCCTCCCACGCATGCTTTCCCCCTACCACAGAGCTCCAGGAGGCCCTCTCCTGTCTCTGCCTGGGCCCAAGCCTGGTGACAAATATTTGCACTAAGACAAGTTTGGTTGTTATTTTTCTGTTCTTAAAGTTTCTACTTTAACCACTTGCCGACCGGCTCACACCAATATATGTCGGCAAAGTGGCACAGGTGCGCAAAATGATGTACCCATATGTCACTCCGTGATCGGCGGCTAGCGGGTGCGCGCACGCCGCTGGCAGCGCGCGTGGGTCCCACAGATTTGATGTCCACCGGTGGCCCGCGATCGTGGCACGGAGAGGCAGAATGGGGAGATGTAAACAAGCATTTCCCTGTTCTGCCTAGCAACATGACAGTGATCTACTGCTCCCCAGTGATCGGCAGCAGTGATCTTTGTCATGTTCTAGTGAGCCCATCCCCCCTACAGTTAGAACACTCTGAGGGAACACACCTAACCCCTTGATCGCCCCCTAGTGTTTAACCCCTTCCCTGCCAGTGACATTTACACAGTAATCAGTGCATTTTTATAGCACTGATCGCTGAATAAATGTCAGTGGTCCCAAAATAGTGTCAAAAGTGTCCAATCTGTCCGCTGCAATGTCACAGTCACAACAAAAAGTACAAAATATTGTTTTTTTTTCAAAATTGTCGCTCTTTTTTTTGTTTATAGCGCAAAAAATAAAAACCGCAGAGGTGATCAAATACCACTAAAAGAAAGCTCTATTTGTGGTAAAAAAAAGGACATCAATTTTGTTTGGGTACAACTACAATGTCTCATGACTGCGCAATTGTCAGTTAAAGCAACGCAGTGCCGTATCGCAAAAAAGAGCCTGGTCAGGAAGGGGGTAAATCCTTCTGGGGCTGAGGTGGTTAAGAACAGAAAAATAACAACCAAACTTGTAGAACCTACAGTAACTGAATGACATTTTATTTGCTATGGCATTGTCTATTATTAATGCAGCCATCAAAGTTACAATTGGGAATCGGAGACAAGATGTTTTTATCCTATAACAGTAGGTATTGCGCTTCCAAGACAAGATCACCAGGTATTATCTTAATAAAGTATTGAAAATTATATATCTTGATGAAATATTGAAAATTGCATCAATATGTTAAAGCTTATATGAAATTTTAGAGATAGGGTTTCAGCTATTCTATTTTTTCACAGACTGGGTCCCATTTCTGGCACATTTTAACAGCAGTCAAAGGGCCTATTTCCTCTAATAAATTGAAATTTTAACAGTTGAAAGCCAACATTTTAATCATGTATTGTTTTCTTGTATAGTATACATTAATCCAAAGAGACAACATGCTGTACAAAATGCAAACTGAGCAATATTTTGATACGTTTTGTCCTACTTTTTCTTTGCGTGCTCTTTGTGGAAAACACTAAATACTGGTCACATATATGGTCACACATGAACCTGTAATAAAAAAATTGGACTAGAGCTGTTGGGACATTGAACTTGATGGAAGGTGACTGGTTTATTAGAAGCCCTGCTGAGAGAAGCTATTAATCTCCAAACAAAAACATAGACAAGAGCCATAAATGTGCCATTTAGGAGCCTGGGAGGGCATATTCATCCTGTCTTCTCTCTCTGAGCATGAAAAGGCCATTAATGAACTCAAGGAAAACATGTATTAGCATATCACAACAAAAGAGCTGTTAGTACTAATTACAATCATAGCCCCAAACAAGCAACCTCATTGTCACATTCCTCAATGACAACAAAGGATTGGCTATTATGTAAATTGCATAATATATCTTTAGCACTGGTTGCTTACTTTTCTACAGGTGAGGGTATTTATATTATTCCAAGCAGCTTATTTTTACAGTTTTTTTTTTCACTGTTTAAAATGTTGTATCCATATTCCAATACAGAATTTGCATATACTTGTGTTCCTGTAAAAAGCAGGCATCATTTGATTGTTTTAAAGTGTATGTCTAGCCAAAACTTTTTAAGTTTTGTAAAGATTAGGGATAGATAGCAATCCCTGTTAGGCTTTTAAAGCTACCTACTGCAGGTCTCTGCTAGAAATATTTCCCCTCATTTAATTTCATGGTGAAAACATTGACAGGAAGAAAGGACTGACTAGGGTTCTAGCTTTGCTGTAATCTACTAATAAGAAGTATTTTGTTTTTTGTCTGTGCATTGAGAAATTTTGTCTCACATCCTGAGTAGTGAATGTAAATAAGGATAAATCTCTTGAACAGAACCCCAAATAACAGAATCAACCCCCCGGCAGGCTACACAATAAAAAAAGCAGCTCAGGCTACAATACTCACCTTACAAACTGGAGCAGCCCCCCCAGAGTCATTCATCCTGGTAGACTAAGGGCATACTATAAATGAATGGGTATCATGGCCCTGCCCTCTAAAGGGCCATCAGCACAGAGCCCTTTATCCATTGACTATTTACTGTAAGCAGAGAGTGTCATTGATGTTATCACATCAGCGCTGTTCTATGTAACAGTGGAGGACCACTCCAGGCTGGAGAACAAGCAGAGAGAAAGAAGACCTAGAGCATGGGTGCTTAACCTTTGGCCCTCCAGCTATTGCAGAACTACAAGTCCCATCATGCCAAGTTTTGCAACAGCTGGAGGGCCACAAGTTCAGCACCCATGACCTAGAGTATCATGTTTCCAGCCTGAAGACATGTGAAGTAGGTAAGGTATGGGGGGCCTATAGAGAGTGTTAGGGGTGATTAGGATGGCTGGAGACTAAGCCTAGAGTTGGCCGTTGAAGGTCCTGTTCTGAAAACAACCATACTGCAAAGTAAAATATTTAGAGACTGTTACGTTAAATACACACTTATGTCTCTAAAAGCAATTAAAATAAAAGATGGGAAAGAAACGTATCCTTTCCACATTCTAAAGTTTTAGGTGAGTAGAATATAGGAATAGGTTAACACAGTCCTTCTTAGGGCATAAGGTCTCTCACATACAGGACAAGGAATACATAGCAGCCTCACACAAAACAAAAGAAAAGAGATGATCTGGCACAATAAAAACAACATTTAAAGCAAATGTATTCAAAAGCACAATCCATACACTCAAATGTACCCAGCAGATAAGGTGCAGTGTTTACGGCTGAGTATTGAATGTGTGAACACAAAGCAGGGTCGGTAGCAATGCTAGAAATATCCTGTGAACGGCGGAGCCTAGCGGAGCAGACATGCATTGTTAGAGCTCCACACTGCTGAGGAGAGAAGAGAAGGACAAAGCGAAGCCTGCAGGCTCAAAAGGTATCCATTTGAACCTTTTTGCCCCAGGGAACAAACTGTGAAAGTTTGGGCAGGAAATATGGAACTGGGAGGAAACCGTGGCAGAAATAAAAATCACCTCACAAAGAGCTCACAGGCACTCACTGCAGCTGAAGCAGCTCCAGTCACCTCACAAGATACAGCATCAGGGCGCTCTCACAGACAGAAAATGTCACAGCAAGACTCTCCATTTGAGTCAGATACAGAACAAATCCTCTCACAAACTTCTCCACAAGACTCCTCAGCATCCCCAGTAATATTATTACAATTTGAAAAGATGCTTCATAAGGCTTTAAAACAAACCTCAGACCAAATAACAAAAAGCCTAACCAAAGAAATAAGAGAGCTGGGAAACCGCACCACAGCTTTAGAAATAAAAATGGATGAAATTGAAATTACAACCCAAGAAAATATAACAGAATTGGAACAATTAAAAAAAGAGAATTTAATACTTCAAACTAAGCTCGAAGATTACGAAAATAGAGCCAGACGTTCAAACTTGCGCATAAGGGGAATACCTGAAACTGTGACAGACCTGCAATCTACTATTACTGCTCTATTACAAGAACTAAAGCCAGATATCCCTATTGAACGTTTAGAACTGGACAGAGTACACAGAGCCCTCACAGCCAAAAAGAAAGATGGACCCCCACGTGATATAATCACAAAATTTCATTATTACAGAACGAAAGAACAAATACTAATTGCTGCAAGAGAAAAAAAGGAACTTAATTTTCAAGGACACAATTATCAAATTTTTGCTGACCTATCCCAACTTACTATTACTAAAAGACGATCCATGAAACCCCAACTAATGGAACTGCAACGCCACAACATTATGTATCAATGGGGCTTCCCCTTTTCAGTCAGATTTAACTACCAAGGTACAATTTACAGAAGCAGATCAGCAGATGAACTACAACAAATCCTTTTAAAATTAAATCTGACAGAACCCACAAGCAGCAACACTCCCACACGCAGAAGAATGGCATCATCTTCACCTTCAGGCAGCACCCAGAAAATTTCAGAACAAAATGGGAATCATCATTCTCACAAAAGAGGCCGTTATGCCACATCATCCATGGACCAAGAAGATTCAATGGACTGACATCCTAATTCCTGATATCTCTTCATTTATTATACTAAGAGATGGTTCTCTATAAAAAACCTATATTTATAACTGAATGTAACTGCATTCTGATAGTCACACACTGTGTGGGATCATGTTACATTCCAGTTATATTTCTTATTACTTCTGATTCATATAGCCTTAGAATATGTAAGTGAAATAAGGATATTCTTGTTCAGTTATATATTATCAGGTAATAACAATAGATTTATTACTTTTTAGGACAAATATGTTCAATAACCCAGAAGTAATGGAAACTTTTTCTTTCTTTTCTTAAAACAAATATATTATTACCTAACTAGTTCCTAGAATTATGTTTTTGTTTATTCTAATCTGAAGCAATACAACCTTAATTTTATGAGTTAACATATCTAAACAGTTACATATGAATAAAATATGTAATTGTTTACTCTAAAAGGGTTAAAATCCCAAAATAATTCAAACTATCTTCATCAATACCAAAGTTATTAACAGTACCTTTCTAACTGAATTATTTAGCCTAGGGCAAGACTAACCATATACAACCACCCTGGAATAAATAATTTCAACAAAAACTATATTCTGCACTCCAATTAATGAAACATCATTTTGATGTCTTTTGACATAGCACTTCTCTCCTGTAAGCGGAAGATCCGTGTACCCCCATTAGCCCTCCTCATTCTCCCAACCATATTATGTGAGAGTGTGACGAAGGCACTTATTCCCCTGAGAGAGATATTTATTCTCTTTCACAGGTAAATTGTGATTACTTACAAAAAATAATTTATACAATGTATCATCTAATATCACATGTTTTTTGTTTACTCTTTACTCCAGAATTCACTGGTTTCTTTTCTATCTATTCATCTCTTCAGTCCACACAGGTTGATCTGCGCAGTCAGCTCTGCATAACAAAAAGTAAGTCAAAACTATTTGATCTATTGCCATGGCACCACTGAATATACTTTCCCTGAATGTTCAGGGAATAAATGTCCCTCAAAAAAGGACCAAAGCCTTCCGTACTTTCCATAACAAGAAGGCTCACATAGTATGCCTCCAAGAAACACACTTCACCAAAGATTCTACTCCAAAATATATTTCTCCTTTTTATCAACAAATTTACACGGCTTCTGCCTGTACCAAGCAAAGGGGAACTCTAATTGCATTTCACCAATCCACACCATTCACCTTATCATCAGAAATTAAAGACCCAGAAGGTAGATACCTGATACTCATGGGTTATATAATGGATACAGCAATCACGGTGATTTCCTACTACGCTCCTAACAAACAACCTACACCATTCCTCTCACATATATTACAAGTGATTAATACACACAAAATAGGAACAGTGATAATGTATGGGGATTCGAACCAGGTCCTCCTCCCATTTCTAGATAAATCACCTTTTACACCATCCAAGATAACCTCTAGATTACCTTTTTCTCAACTTCTTTCCAAATACAATCTGGTAGATTCGTGGAGAGAAAGTAACCCAATGAAAAAGAAATTCACTTATTTCTCGCACCCTCATCAAACCTTCACCAGAATAGATCATATTTTTCTAACAATAGGAATGATACCAGAAATTATTGCATCAGATATAATTCCGATTCCGTGGTCTAACCATAATGCAGTATACACTACTATAGCCTCAGCCATACCAAAAGCGCATGACCCAACGTGGTACTTACCGGACATAATGCTCAAACACCCACTACATCAGATGGCCATTGAACAAGCTTTAAAGGAATACATATCAATTAATAATACAACAGACATCTCCCCAATAACACTGTGGGAAGCTCATAAGCCTGTCTTGCGTGGTACAATACAAAGACAAATGGCACTATTTAAACGGGAACGCAAAAATCTAGCAAAAAAACTAGAACTCAATTTTAATGCAGCCTACATATCATTTCAAAATAATCCATCTCAGAGTACAAAATCTCATCTGGAAAAATCTAGATTGGAATACGATCTATTTCTCACTGAGTCAGTTGATAAATCCCTCAAACGCTCCAAACACAATTTCTACATGAATACAAACAAACCAGGTACATATTTGGCTCGGGCATTAAATTCAACTAACAAATCTTTCAAACCAATACGTTTGAAATTATCAAAAAATGTTTACACTTGTAATCCAGTTAAAATAGTCCATAAATTTCACTCACATCTCGCAACTTTATACAAGACAAACAATGAATTTAATCCTACAAAGGCTGAATCCTTCTTCTCAAAAATAACCTTACCTGAGTTATCTCAGAATCAAAAAAGCAGTTTGGATGAGCCTATAACTATAGATGAAGTTGCAAACGCCATAAAAGACCTAAAACTTAACAAAAGACCAGGCCCAGACGGCTACTCGGCTTTATACTATAAAACATTCTCAGAAATACTCTCTCCCATTCTCACTGAAACTTTTAACAAACTTCTAGATGGACATTCTTTTCGGCAAGAAACACTAATGGCAATTGTTTGTATGATCCCAAAACCCCTTTCTGATGATACTTCCTGTGTGAATTATCGGCCTATCTCTCTGTTAAACCTCGATATTAAATTATTAGCAAAAATAATAGCAAAACGCCTCAATAGCATTATAGGAAAATTAATACATAGAGATCAAGTAGGCTTCATGCCAAATAGACAGGCAGGCGATAATATACGCAGGGCAGTGTTATTGGCACATATAGCTAAAAAACAGAAAATCCCTTTATGTTTTCTATCTCTCGATATTAAGAGGGCATTTGACACAGTATCCTGGCAATATATGCAATATTCATTACACAAATGGGGTTTTGGACCCCACTTTTTAACATGGATCAAAGCATTATATAATAAACCCAAAGCCTATATAAAATATGCTGGATACAAATCTGAAGCCTTTAATATCGAAAGAGGTACCCGACAGGGTTGCCCATTATCTCCCTTATTATTTGCCCTTATACTCGAACCCATGGCCCAATACATCAGAACAAACCAAACTATAACTGGCATTGAAGTAGGAGGTATTACACACAAATTATGTATATTTGCAGACGATATATTACTTTTTCTATCATCACCACAGGTCTCTGGTCCTAACTTAATACCAGCTCTTGATGGATTTGCAACCCTATCCGGCCTTATGATTAATCCTAAGAAATGCCTAGTGCTTAATATTTCACTCACAAACATGGAATTGATCCCGGCTAGGGCTGCACTCCCATTCACATGGGCAGAAAAATCAATCCCATATCTTGGAATTCATTTAACAGCATCTCATTCTGACTTATTCTCAACCAATTATCCTCCTGTATTAAGACAGATCACAAATCTAATAAAACAATGGTCGCAATTTCCTTTATCCTGGATAAGGAAGATTAATGCAATCAAAATGACTATTCTACCCAAATTGCTTTATCTATTCAGAGTCCTCCCTATTCCAATTCCTTCCTATTTTTTGAGAATAGTACAAAAAAGAGCAACTTCGTTTATATGGGGCTCTTCTAAACCACGTATACCTATACACACACTACATCTTCCCAAAAATAAAGGAGGCCTGGGATACCCTAATTTTACTAACTACTACAGAGCAGCACATTTGGCCAGTCTGTCCAAATACCATGCAAAACAGGAAATCCCATTATGGGTATTTATAGAGGCTTCAAAAAATGACCCTCTATTAATATCAAATTTATTATGGCTTGATCCTAAAGACCGCTTTAAAATTCATAATCCCATAACTAAACACTTCTTATCTCTCTGGGATAAACTAAAAACCAAATATCAGTTACAATCTCCACACAATCCTCTCCTTTCTTTTATCAGAAATCCGGCCTTTTATCCGGCATGGATCTACCCAAATTCTTTTAAAGCTTGGACAACATCAGGCATTCAGACACTAAATGACTTCATAGCATCTAAATCATTCCTTTCATTCCCATCGCTTAAAGAAAAATATGATCTACCAAACTCTGAGATATTTAGATATCTCCAAATCAAAAATTTCTATACACCATTCCTAAAGGGGGATACACCATTATCCCAATTATCCATTTTCGAATCAATCTGTACAAAAGATCCATTTGCTAAAGGTACAATTTCATCACTTTATAATCAATTATATGGAGTAGCAAATCTTAATAGACCCTCTTACGTTCAGAGGTGGGAGGAGGACCTGGGATGAACTTTAGAAGACACTGACTGGTCTAACATATGGCTCACATCTAAGTCATCTTCACCCAACATCTTAGCACTGGAGACAAATTATAAAGTCCTAACTCGCTGGTACCTTGTACCCGCTAGAGTGGCAAAATATTCACCTAATACCTCAGCTCTTTGTTTTCGAGGATGCCCAGAAATAGGCACATATTTACTCATATGGTGGACGTGCCCAGTAATCCAAACCTTCTGGAAGGAAGTCTTCGTGATTGCATCTAAAATATTTTAAAAAATAATACAACCAGATCCATATTTAACTTTACTTAATCTAAAACCGTAATGGTTAACACTCTCTCATTTCAAACTTTTGATCCAACTAATAACGGCTGCAAAACAAACAGTGGCCAAGGCATGGAAATCTCCTACACTGGTACTAGCAGAAACAATTCACAGAATGAATAATACAATGTCCCATGCTAAGATGGTAGCCATCGATCAAAATCAAATTCCAAAATTTGAAAAACTTTGGCATCCTTGGATAAAACAACAGTTCCTGTCAAACTTCAATGACTCTGTCCTGTTGCCATGGTAACAGATTAAATGACTTACAGAGACACCCATTCTAAGGCTTCAAAGAGAACTAAAAAGAATAATAAACTGACGAGCGGGACAACCTTGTGGACCATACCTCTACCTTTCTACCCTTTTTCTTCTTTCTCTTTCCTTTTCTCCACCTTACGATTAAAGCTCATTATCAGAATTTATTTGACCTATATACACTCTACTTGTAAACAATATGTATAGTAGGTATAAATCATTTAAATACCTACAAAAGTAACTAAGGAAATGATATATATCTTTAATTTAGGTTTACGTGAACCCAATGTTTAATATTTGAAATTTCATGACATTTACCTATATAAACCCTACTGTAAAACAATGAGCTTACTTTATAGATCCTTGTAAACTTACATTATGTATCTTTATAACATTGTATACTCAATAAACTTCTTTTGACAAGGAAATATCCTGTGAACTTCCCCCTGAACCTTAAGGATAGCTTTCAGGTGCACAACTTTCCACATCAGGGCTCAATCTGAACTGTTATAACCTCTTCAGCAGATGTCACCCTCCACTTTCTGGTATTCAAGGCTATGCGTTTCAGGGGCAGGTTTCCTTTTTTGAAGCTTCATTAAAGGGGAACACATCCCTGGAACAAAAAGCCTCAATAAAGTGGGACATGCCCCCAAAATGCATTGCCTTAGACACCAAGAAGCGGACAGTGACAAACTCAGCTAAGGAGGTTAGAACAGTCCGGAGTGAGCCCTGGAGTGGAACTCTGTACAGGCACAAGCGTTTAACACTTGACCTGTCTGGTCTGACAACTATCCTGGAGGTGGATAAGAAATGCCCCTGGTTTCTGCTCAGACATTCCATACTCACCCGTATACACTGTACCTTACCTCCTGGGAACATAGGAGGGCATAGATTGTGCTTTTAAATTAATTTAAATTAAAGGTTGGTGTTTTTTGTGCCATATAATTGTGCGCTCTCTTCTCTTTTGTCTTGTTCATCTCTAAAGGCACCCTGTCACAGTTTGGCTGATCATACTGCGTGTGAATTTCATCCAGTTCCTAATGAACTGGCCAAAAGTTTCTCCATTGGTGGCCCTCTCACACCCCAACTAATATTTTTTTTACTTAGGAAAGCAAAGGAGCCAGACAGAAAACAGCACCTGTATTTAATTGGCTGCAGCTTTTGCAGCCTCTGTTTGAGCATTCTGACAGCCACTGGAGCTGGCTGTCAAAATACAGTAGCAACAGCAGGAGATTCATCCATCTGTACTGTATAGAGTGGATGGAGTAATCTGTAATCTTTTGTTCAGACTGCAGACTGAAAAAATCTAATGGCATATGGCCAACTTTTTATTCCTATTACCAGTAATCCTGGGATACTTCCGAAGCAGCCAGCAATCAAATGTAATGTGTCAGCTATGTTAGAAGGTATGGGTGCAGTCATATCTCATATGTTGGATGATATATTTACTCTCTCTCTCTCTCTCTCTCTCTCTCTCTCTCTCTCTCTCTCTCTCTCTCTCTCTCTCTCTCTCTCTATATATATATATATATATATATATATGTAAACAAAATGAGTGGAAAAAATTCTTCATGAAAGTCCACAAAAAAATATAAAAAAACATATAAAGAAAACATAAATCTTCCAAATATGACAGTGTCTTCCAACAAAGATTTGTGATCCTTTCTTATATTTTTTGTGGATTTTCATGAAGAATTTTTTCCACTGATTTTGTTTTTATGTTTACACTTGACACTTTGCTGGGACTGTAATTACTCACATTTTTTGTCCAGGTGGATGATTTGAATCAACACTTCTATATGTGATTTTCTATATGTTTTTTTTGTTTGGTATGGGATTAAGAATCAGTCAATGATTACCACTAATTACAGCGCCCCCTACACCCAATTTTTCACATGTCAATAGGAGCACATCACGCTTTGAGGGGAGCAGTTTTATATATTTGTTTATTCGTTTTCTACAGTGTGGAATGGATATTTCACTTAATTCACATATATATATATATATATATATATATATATATATATATATATATATATATATATATACTTATTTTAGTTTGTTCTCTGTATATTTATCAGATTTGTATCAGATTTGTAGCTCCCGAAAAAGCGCTGTTAGGCGCACAACATGTTGAGCAAATAAAACTCTTTGTGACCCTCGTCTGGACTCAACCACCTTGTGCACTCTACTCTTGTTGAAAAGTGCTATTGGTTACAATTCACTATAATTATCAATTGCATACCTATCTATTACAATCTGAGTGTTATTTGAGTCCCCAGGGTCAAACATTTTATGTCATTTGTAATGACATGTGTTTTTTTAAGTGCTGTACATAAGGTTTTTTTTAACTCTATACAATTAAATATATTTTCATATTTTTACTCTAAAAACATGTGCCTACAAAGTCCATCTTCGTAAATTTCCAAAAACATGGGTGCAGTGATGTCATCCGCTTAATCATGTAACAGTGTTTGGCTGCTCTTATAGCGATAGGAAGTCTATTCTGGAGCCTTTACTACCTGATAAATCAAAAGTCCTATTCAAAGGTGTTCCTGCATTGTGGGATGAGATAGAACATAATTTGATAGATGCTCCAGTTAGGTCAATTCTCTTTAAGGGCACCTCATTGGTTTTCATCTATGTAGAAAGTGTTTGGTTTGCCAGATCAGTGTGGCTGGCAATAAAAAAGTCTGCTCTTTCCAGTCCATAGCTACATCCAAAATGTACTCTATTAAATCTTTTATTACATGTGCCACCCACAATGTAGTCTACTTATTGCAATGCCCTTGTTGTTTGCGATATGTGGGCAGGACCACCCAAGGCTTACATATTAGGCTAAATGAACATATTGGCAACATTAATAGAGGTTTCCCTGGCCATAGTGTGTCCACACATTATTGTTTGGTACATAATAAGAACTCCCAAAGAACATTATTTCTGGGGATAGATAAATATATCCCAAAATGGCGTGGTAGTTGGATCAGGAGGGGAATTTCGCATTTAGAAACTAGGTGGATTTGTGAGTTACACCTCTTTACACGAGTGGGATGTGAATGCTTTTATTAACAACAGTTGAGCTTATTAATGTTAATCTTTTTAATTTATGTATAATTGGTTGTACATTGTAAAAGGTAAACATAGGAACAATAACGTTCAAATGATATATCTATATGGATGAGGTTGGAGACGTTTTTATGCATCTAAATTTCCTTTTTTCCCCTTCTCTTTTTTGTCCTCTAGACATCTCCAACGAGCTGGTGTGGCCACATTGCAGTATTGTGCCTATTATTTCCCTTTATGTTTATGGCTGTAATTATTTATTTCCTGCCTCTAGAGGTCACTGATAATTGGTAGTGAGGTTTTGGCAACTTCTATGTATATCTATGAGGTTTGCCCTCCTCTAATATGGCTGCTGGAGACTTGTGATGATGTATTTCCTGTTCTAGGTTTTTCCTTGCATTTTAAGTGTCTCTGTTATATATGACACATGGCTTCCAGCATGCTTCATACCCCTGATGATGTAATTTTTGACGAAACATGTTGGGTGAAGCTTGAGGCCATGACTTTACTACACATGCGTGCGCATTGCCAAGAATTATGGGATATGTGGTTTTATATGCTGATTTTCAAGCCATTCATTTCTAAGCGTTTTTAACTGATTTTAATAAATGTAGTAATCAGATTTACACTACGGGAGGTGTTATTTGCATTTTATTACATATATGATGATGTGGTATTGCTACGGAACATTGAAGGAGCGATTTGGAGGCAAATGATTGTCCCATGTGCTACAGTGCAGAAGAACAACCTGCTTAATAAAACACCATTTATGACTTTTTGTGTGATAAGCCTCAGAGTACTCTGTCTCGGTGGAGGACACAAGGTGAGAGTATATTCATTGAGTTACTTTTCCACACTCTATTAAGTTCAGTCTTTAGAGAATTACTATTTCATATGGGGTCTTCTATCACTTCTACTAAATGTATTAATCAGTAATACACTATGGGAAACATTATTTGCATTTTATTACATGTATGATACTGCTACTGATCGTGGAGTGAGAGACCGGGAGGCAAGCGATTACCCTATGTATCTACAGTGTGAAGGAACACCTTGCTTGACACAAAAGCTGTTTGTGACTTCTCATGTACAGGTCACATATGCTCTGGTAAGCCTCAAAAAGTTTTATGTTTGTGAAGGATACATGCTAAGAGTGGGATTATAGAAAGATATAATACTGTATTTGATGTGGCAAAGTTACTTTGAATTTGTTATCATTGTTGATCCTAGGTTGGTGATGTAATAATATTTTTTCACTATAATTTGATTAAGAAAAAGTTGGATAAGGTGAGCGCTGCACGGTTGTTTTATTTATTTTTCATGTGGGTGTGGTACCTTTTTGTGCTAGCAAGCTTCCAGTAGAATTTCAGGGTCCCAGCAAATCTCTGCACAGAGATGTAACACCTACATAATATAAAGTACATGAAGCCACCTTGCCTTACCAAGGCCCCTTTGTTAAGTGTAGTCCCTAAAGCCCCATACACAAGGGCCGAATATCGGCTGGAATCAGCTGGTACAGAAGAAACCAGCCAACATTCGGCCCATGTGTACAGGTACTTGTCCGACAGACGCCTATCTCATGACCGGCTTCTGTTGAATGCGCATGCCTGAAAACCAGCAACTAATTGGCACCCAATCAGCGCTTGCAGCCAATGGCTGTGAGAGTTGACCGGTGTGTTTTGGTGTGGGGTGGTCCCCCTGTTAGAGCACAATAGCACAGCGGGGAGATCACTGTACTAACATTGCATAGTTAGTACATAACTCTATTTAGGGATCTCCCATCTTGAGACATACAGTATATCACTATAAATAAATACAATTGTAGGTAGCCCATTCCTCCTTAAGGGTACAAAGACACACCTATAGCCCAATACGGAACAATGTCGACTAAATTTTGCTTGTGGCCTGGCACCCATGGCTGATTCTTGTAGATGATTTAGAACTGGTAGCAGTACTATTGTTTGCCCGTTGCAGTTTATATATTTTGTTTGCTTGTTAAAAATCTAAAGATTTCTGCATTTTAAAATATTCAGAGACAAAAAGTACCCTCTGAACATGTATTAAATATCTCACAATCAGGCCAAAAGCTGCTAGATAAAAGCTGGCCATGCACTGATAGATTTTTTGCTCAGTCTGCAGCATGGATGGACAAATCTCCCACTGTGCACACAGTAGCTACATCTGATTGCATGCAGCAGTTTTTTGACTGACAATTTTCCTCCTGACTCCTTGGATTTTTCAATTTAAGGGATTGCAGATGGAAGTCAGCCAACAGAGTTACAGCTGTTTTGTTTTTTTTAAAGAATCTGGCCCAAATTTGTACAGTCTATGGCCAACTTAAGTGGCAATCTTAAGTCTGTGGCACCCAAAAACAGCCTCAGGCAGCCATTCTGCAGGGAGTCTTATCAAATATTCTCTTATCACCAGATGAATCATATCTGTCATCTAGAGGCTCTCCCCTCCCTAGATATTCTATTGTAAGCTTTGCTGAGATACATTTGGAAGTCTTAAGCCTAGTACACACTATCAGTTTTTTTTCGTTCAGCCCAGGGTGTTGAACGAAAAAAACAGATAGCTCAGGTTGGAGTCACTGTACTAAGTATGCAATGTTAGTACTAGTACAGCAAACTGCCCCCCCCCACCAGAACACTCCCATTGGCTGATCGGGAGACGGTCGGCTGCTGGTTTTCCAGCATGCTCGCCCGACAGAAGTCGGCCTAACCGGCTGCCATACCCATGGGCCGAATGCCGGTTGGTTTTTATTGAACCAGCCGATGTCACCAAGCATTCAGCCCGTGTATACTAGGCTTTATAGTGGCCTGTAGTGTTTTTACTTGAGGGATGATCGCATTGTGCCTGTATGTCCAACCACCCACAATTAAGTGCTTGGCCAGCCTAATTGAAGTTGTCTGTTAGACCATTTCATTTAACAAGTGTCTTAGTAGCTGTAATGGTTTGTTGTCTCTCCCTCATACTTTTGGGTCTCTTATATAAACAGCCTGTTTTTTTTAGAATAAAATAGTCCCCAGAAGACCTATCCTGATTGATTGAAGTCCTACAGGAGACATTGTTAACATCTTATTTATTTAAGTGACAGTTTTATACCAGAAGGCGCCTGCATTCCTTTTTCGGCTACAAACACTGCCCTCTCCCCCTTGCCCTGGCAGTCAGCCCTATTCCTACACCACATAAGACCACTGTCTCAAAACTTGTCTGCTATACATCTTTGTTATGTGGTCTCTTTGGGAAAATATGCTCTACAAACACGGCTACTAAGCAATGGCTTTGTAGTAAAACTTTGAAATGTAAAATGCAAGCATCTAATGAATAAATCAGCATATAAACAAGGAGATGAATTAAAGTGATTAGTTTGGTACATTTATATTATTTGATGCAATTACACATTTTTACATTTCATATTTTTTGATTACAGACAAATTAATCCATGGAAACCATTTTTACATTAGTATGATTAGTTTGTCTGGGCCTTTGCTGTTGCATTCTCAGCAAAGTTTTATTGTAATAATGTCCTGGTAAACAAGAAATCTGAATGAATGCAAATATATATATATATATATATATATATATATATATATATATATATATATATATATATATATCCCTTTCATGCCTAATGCCGTGTACACATGGGCGGACTTTTCGACCGGATTGGTCCGACGGAACAAAAAAGACCCCAAATCCCCCCTTTGCACTTGACTCTAGAAAACGTACCGGTGATGCCCCGGTTTAACCCCTTCAATCCATGAATGCAAATTTGCGTATGGTCGGCGCAAAGTGGTTTTATATATATATATATATATGAAAATTGCTACCAAGAAAAGACACTAGGACTTATTCAGAGTGGGGCCTAGTCATGTGCTTATGGTGTGAAGAGAGGGTAAATTTGGACAGTGAAACAAGTGCTCCAAAGTAGTGTGCTGAAGGAGAGGTGAAGTTAGTACTCCAAAGTAGTGTGCTGGAGGAAGTGTGCTGAGGAAAAGATTGTCAAGTTTAGAGTCAACCATCTTTTGTTCTACTGAGAAGAGTATGCACAGCTACTTTTACTCTACTGAGAAGTGTTGATGCAGCTACTTTTTTTCTAAGAACTATTCATCCTATGGGCATCCCGTGTCCCTTTTCCCCAACCAAGTTCAATTCCCTAATAAAAACAACAAAAACTGTTCATTCTCTGAGGAAGTGCTTACAATGGATGTCTGACCAGCAGAGTGAAATGTGTGGATGCTGTAACATGTAGCAACCCCACGGAGCCATCGCTACATACATTTTTGTGCATATATACATTTTTACTTGGACAGGAAAAATGATCAAAAGAACCTTTTTTTTTTGTTTTAAAGATTATTTTACTATTTTTATTATTTTATTATTTTTTATTTTTGTGTTAGAAACAAATTCTATTAAATTAAAAGATAGAAGATTAGAAGAAATTTGCTGTACCCTACAGCAGTGGATGTAGTGTAGTGGTTGTAACTAGGGATGGGCCAAACACCCCCCTGTTCTGTTCGCATCCAGAACATGCGAACAGGCAAAAAATTTGTTCGAACACATGAACACCGTTAAAGTCTATGGGACACGAACATGAAAAATCAAAAGTGCTAATTTTAAAGGTAAATATGCAAGTTATTGTCATAAAAAGTGTTTGGGGACCTGGGTCCTGCCCCAGGGGACATGTATCAATGCAAAAAGAAGTTTTAAAAACGTCAGTTTTTTCGGGAGCAGTGATTTTAATAATGCTTAAAGTGGAACAATAAAAGTGAAATATTCCTTTAAATTTCGTACCTGGGGGGTGTCTATAGTATGCCTGTAAAGTAGCGTATGTTTCCGTGTTTATAACAGTCTGAGAGCAAAATTACTTTTCTAAAGGAAAAAAAAGTAATTTAAAAGTACTAGCGCTAGTGCCGGCTATTAATGAATTGTCGGTCCCGACAATACACATAAAAGTCATTGAAAAATAAAAAAAATGTGTGGGGGTCCCCCAAAATTCCATTACCAGGCCCTTCAGGTCTGGTATGGATATTAAGGGGAACTCCGTGCCAAAATTAAAAAAAAATGGCATGGGGTTCCCCCCAAAAATCCATACCAGACATTCAGGTCTGGTATGGGTTTTAAGGGGAACTCAGCACCAAACTTTTTAAAAAAATGGCTTGGGGTTCCCCTAAAAATCCACACCAGAACCTTATCCGCGCACGCAACCTGGCAGGCTGCAGGAAAAGAAGGGGAGACGAGAGAGCACCCCCCTTCCTGAACCATACCAGCCACATGCCCTCAACATGGGGAGGATGTCGATGGGGACAAGGGTCTCATCCCCACAACCCTTGCCCGGTGGTTGTAGGGGTCGGCGGGCTGGGGGCTTATTGAAATCTGGAAGCCCCCTTTAACAAAGGGGACACTCAGATCTCGGCCTCCCCCTATGTGAATTGGTAAGGGGTACACTGTACCCCTACCATTTCACAAAAAGAAAGTGTCAAAATGTTAAAAAACCACAGGGGACGGCTTGGAACAAGTCCTTTATTAAAAATAAAAAAATAAAAAGTAAAAAAGAGATTCCATGGATGTAATCCAATAAATCCATGCTCCTACTCCAGGGATGTAATCCAATTCTCGATCTCCAGCGATGGATGATCTCCAGCGACTCCAGCGAGGAACACGCACAGGATCCTGCCTCCACCGGAGGTACCCAGCCAATGACGCGGCACTAGCTTGACAGCTGAGGGCGGGGCAGATGCCAATACGCACAGGAGCTCGCCTGATATGGCCACAATGGGTATTGGCAAGATTGACAGTTCTTTGGCCATTTTCCTGACAACAGCTCAGATATAAGTAATTGCTAACACCAAAGAGAAGCAGATATAAGTACAGTAATTGCCATAGTAATTGAATATAAGGGCTAGACTTAGTGCTTTGCAGGATATGGTCTATGGTCACCTTACATAGTCTTACATGGTTAGTAAGGTTGAATAAAGACACCAGTCCATCCAGTTCAACCTGAGTGTGGGTGTGTGTCTACAATTATCCCTATTTATTTAAGTTACCCATAGAGCGCCGTCAATTTATGCAGCGCTCCACACATACATCACACACTCACATTGGTCCCTACCCTTAAGGAGCCCACAATCCAAACTCACATTCATATACTAGGGCCAATTTTTGGACAGAAGCCAATTAACCTACCAGCATGTCTTTGGAGTGTGGGAGGAAACCAGAGTACCTGGAGGAAACCCACGCAGGCACAGGGAGAACATGCAAACTCCAGGCAGGTAGTGTCGTGGTTGGGATTCGAACCAGCGACCCTTTTTACTGCTAGGCGAGAGTGCTACCCACTACACCACTGTGCTGCCCTTTACCTGGTGCGGTAAAACATGGTGTCACCCCCCTAATCTAAGTATAGTCCACCCCTCATTACAGATCCCCCTCTCCACTAAGAATAGACCCCCTTCCCTCAATACAGACCCCCTTCTAGTTCATCGAGGAGGGTATCACTAAGCACAGCATGCCCTGCCACTTTAGTAATTACCATCAGGAGAACACCAAAGGCCTAGAATTGTTTGGTATTGAGCCCGTTTCCATGCACCTACCAGAAGGTGAAAGAAACTTCAAGGTATGCCAAAGGGAAATCTTTTTGATCTTTACCTTGAATTCTATGAGCCAGGGCGGGCTCAATAAAGAATTGGAGGTTAATACCATTATCTAAATAGGCCATTGGTTGGTAGGCCGGGGTGTTATTGGTCGGTGTATCCACATTTGTTTTTTTGTTTTTTCGGGGACCCAGAGAGCTGGGCTGAGATCCCTAGTTGGAATGCAGATCTCGTTTAGCCCTGCGGGGTGACCCTGTGTGGACTATAGATCAATGCCTCTATATAGGAATCCTATTGATTATATGCCACAGTTAGGATCAAGATATCTGCATATGCTTAAATCAATAACTAAGAGCTATATATACTGTATAAACTTAATTTATTTTTTATTTTCGTATTAGTGATTTTTATTTATTGTAGTATATACATTTAGTATTCTTGTAATTTATTTCTGGTTCATTTTTTTATAATGAATTGGAGGGTTTTTGCCTTGTTTATGAATTTTATATATAATATTAGCTATAGCAGATATAAATATGAGCTTTTTTATATAGTTTTTTTATATGTAATTTTTAGCATTGCTTAGGTTTGTACATACTTTTTATGAATGATCCAAACATTGTCAAAGGTTTTTAAGTGATGAGCTAATGTTGTACGAAGGGGTTGAGAAAATCATTGTAACCATTTTTTTAGAAATTGTGAGTTCCTGGTGTCAACCGCTGATGCCCGATAGCAAGCAGATGAAGGGGTTAATCCCTTGGCGCTTGCTAAGACTACAAATAGGCTGACGTAGGAACAGAGGGAGGACCTGAAGAAGGAGGCCATGCTCTCTGGAATGCATTGTCCTGACAACCACACGCACGCTCTTTCATCTGTTGGTCCTCTGAGTCACACGACACGGACAGTGGCTCCACTTACCATACGGCCGGCAAATCTCTATAGAGGGAGAGTGGTCAGCATGCAGCTTGTCGGTGGCTGCACGCCAACAACTATCACTTGACTCCCAGACAACTCTGAGCTCACGACAGGAAGCCTTACACTGAGAGATGCAATATTGTGGATTCCAATGCCTTATTCAACTTACGTTTGTGAGTGTATGATTTTTTTATATATTTAATTAAACAAATAAAAGGTTTTGCACCAGAGCCTGTGCGCTCTTTTGTATCTTTACAGTAATCAGTGCCTGCTGATTTGGAGAGCAGCAAGGTGGTGTCATAACTTAGAGACTTAACCTCTCACATGATAGATTGTACAATGGACTTTTTGGGACTTCTGTCCTTGGACCTATTTAGACCTAAGTGCAAGTACTGCACATATTGTGTTTTTTTCATAACTTTTATGCCATGACTTTGCTGAGTTGAAGGCTCAAAAACGTAAGAGTTTAGCATATAGCTCCATAATTATTGACTTGGTTAACTGGAACTTCTGGAGGTTATCAGCATCGGTGTAGTTATCCAGCAATGTGCGCTCCGTAGCCTCCCTGACGTTATTCCCGAGTGTGGCTCGGGGATAAATTTTAGCACCATTAGCGTTAACCCCGAGCCACACTCGGGATTGCATTGCAGGATCCTGGTGCGGTATACTTACCTTTTCCCCAGGATCCTGCGATGTCCCACCACGGTGTCTGCGGGCTCTGTCTTCCTCTGAAGCCTCTCTGTGCCAGGCTCCGTTCCCTGCAAGCGTTGCGACGCATGGGGCGGAGCCTGGCGGCAAATTCAAAAAATTTTAAAAATCATAACACATACAGTACTGTACTGTATGAAATCATTTCACATCCCTTTTCTCCCCAGTGCTTTGTCCAATGCCCTGCATGCAGTTTTATATTATATATACTGTTCTTTCTGCCTGGAAACTTGAGATTGTCCATAGCAACCAAAAAGTGTCCCTTTATGTCAAAAGTGGCTTTAGACCAGCTAGAAAACAGCGATAGTAAATTAGAACACTTGCAGAATTGAGCGATAGTGAATCGTAGGGAAATGTATTTTATTATTATTATATTAGTATTTTTTTATTATTATTTATATTTATTTATTATATTATATTTTATGATTTTGTGTTTCAAACTTCATCATACCCGGTATATCTACTAGACTCTTGGTGGACAGATTTAAGTGTGTTATCGTTAAGAATTACAGGCCTACAATATAAAACTCCAAATTTCCATGAAAAATAATTGTACCGCTTTCAGCACCTAAAATCCAAAATAATCATACCGTCAGGGAGGTTAAAGCATCTTTCCTTAAAAAAGACCACTCTTGATCTTCTCATCTTCCTCTTCTACTACTATTACTATTACTTGTCTTGTTCACTCGATTTTTTATGGACAAATACTGTACTGATTAACTACTTTAATGCTGGGCACTTTCATCCCCTTCCTGCCCAGACCATTTTTCAACTTTCAGTTAGACATGTGCATGACGAAATATTTTGTTTTGTTTAGTTTAGTTTTGATTTGTTAATCTAGTTATTTTGTTTAGTTCAATTCGGTTGATTCGTTCAATTCGTATTCGGAATTCGTATTGGAAATTTTAGAATTTTCTGCAATTTATTGATTCTTTCAATTCGAAATGTTCAAATCGATACATTTTCAAATCGATCGAATCAAAAATGTTTGCAATGACTCTTTAAATCACCTTTGGCTTAACAAAAACAGACATAGTCTTTGATTTCAGCATTATGTGTAGTTAGAATTCAACTGGAGTTCAATGTAAAATTCGATTTGAATTTCAGTCCGAAATTCGGGCGAATTTTGTTACGTTATTTGGGGCATTTGGTAAAATTAGTTTATATTGTAATTTGGTATTCTAATATATCCAAATCTCCGGATAACAAAAAATGTGTCCGAATATTAATACGAAACGAACTGCACATGTCTACTTTCAGTGATGTCGCATTTTGAATGAAAATTACACGGTCATGCAACACTGTGCCCAAATTAATTTTTAATCATTTTCTTCACACAAATAAAGCTTTCTTTTGGTGGTATTTAATCACCACTGAGTTTTTAATTTTTTGCTAAAAAACAAAAAAATACCAAAAATTTTGAAAAAAAAAAAGTTTCTCTTAGTTTCTATCAGAAAATTTGGTAAATAATGATGGGCACTGATAGGCTGCACTGATGGGGTGGCACTGATGAGGAGGCATTAATATGCAACACTGATTGACACTGATAGGTGGCACTGATATGCAGCACTGATGAGCACTGATGGGTACTGATGGGCGGCACTGACGGGCAGCACTGATGGGTGTTACTGTTGGGCACAGAGTGGCATCACTAATGGGCACTGCTGGGGCTGCATTGTGATCAGTGCCTTGATTACAGTTGCACATCTTCACTGTGAGGAGATGCCGCTGATCGGCTCTACTCACCTCACACTCTGTCAGTGTGAGACGTGGAGAGCCGATAAATGGCACTTACTTGTTTACATATGATTGGCTGTGATTGGACACAGCCGATCACATGGGCAAAGAGCCCCCACGGGCGCACAATCACGCACAAATTTTTGTGCTTGTTCCTACTAATAATTTTGCATAAACTGTCATGATCGGCTCTTGAAAGCTGTGTACTAATAATCAGATTATCAGAGGATCGATTCAAAATCAGTATTTTTCATCCAATTTTCCCATTGTGTGTACTAGGCATAAGGGAGAATAGTCTGAGATTCCCCTCAGGGAATACTGAACATCACTGATAAGAAGTAGGTGTCCCTAGGAAGAGATCAATTCTAGAGAGAAGCCAATGTGTCTTATGCCCTGTACACATGGTCGGACATTGATCGGACATTCCGACAGCAAATCCATGGATTCTTTCCGACGGATGTTGGTTCAAACTTGTTCTGCATACACACGGTCACACAAAGTCGTTGGAAAATCTGATTGTTCTGAACGCGGTGACGTAAAACACGTACTTCAGGACTATAAATGGGGCAGTAGCCAATAGCTTTCATCTCTTTATGAGCCTTCGTCTCATTTATTCTGAGCATGCGTGGCACTTTGTGCGTCGGATTTGTGTACACACGATCGGAATTTCCAACAACGGATTTTGTTGTCGGAAAATTTTATAGCAAGCTCTCAAACTTTGTGTGTCGGAAATTCCGATGGAAAATGTGTGATGGAGCCCACACACGGTCGGAATTTCAGACAACAAGGTCCTATCACACATTTTCCATTAGAAAATCCGACCGCATGTACAGGGCATTAGAGTAACAAGAAAATTGCAGTGTCATAGAATTTCTAATGCTCCATAAATCTTTTTAACCACTGCAAAGTGTGGCAACAATATACAACTGTATGTATGTCCTACTGGGGATGGGGGATGTTTAACAAGGTAGGGGTTCAAATAACAATTAAAGTCCTCCAATATGAAGAGTGGCATGTCAGGTTTATCAGTCAAAAAGGACACTAAGTGCCAGTTCAAACTATTGCTATGTCAGACATGGCATGTGATTCACACCGCATTGCTATGCAGATCACATGCGATGTATGTGCAATGCAAATTCAACCATACAGATTGTATAGCTGAATTTGCATCGCATTTCTACCAAAATCATGCAGGACCCTTTTTTTTGTCCTCACCATAATCTGATCGCATAGGTGTTCACACCCATGCGATTCAATTCCTGTCCAAATTCACAGTTCGCACTGCGATATGTGAACCGGTCTGGGAGTGTCATTAACTTTCTATTGACACCTGCAGCAGTTTACATAGGGAACTGCCTGCGAGTTCCATGCGATGCGGGAATCGGCACTGGAATTACACAGCTGAACCAGATTTAGCACTCTCCAGTTTTAATAAATCAACCCCTAAATGTCTCAGCACTGCTGTGGAGAAGGGAATAGGTACATAAAAAAAGCCGGAATACATACAATCAAATATAATCTGCATTGTATAAATACATATCTGCCTTCAGAATCAGTGCTGGAAACAATTTCTTGACGGTCCAGGGACTTATGAATTAGAATACTCACACTCCTTTAATGGGAAGTGGAAGTTGAATGATAAGCATGACCAACTCAGGCATAGCCAATGCATAACAAAATGTCATTGGGTAAGTGTGTCTCCTGTAGGTTTCATATACAAGGATGGTATTTCCAAGGAGCTGAATTAACCATAGACAATTTGAGAGGACTGTGCAGACCCCTAACATTCCAAACACTATTGGGATAGGTGCTGTTACAAATATAGTAAGCTATCAGGGCAGGGGAGACTGGTGGGGTCACCCCTCTCAGGGCATTCTCAGGGCATTGTTGCAGGCAAGTATCCATTCAGTCTTCTGCATACTGTAATGCCCTGCACACACGGTCAGATTTTCCGACGTAAAATGTGCGACCGTGTGTAGCCTCCATTGGACAGTTTCCATCAGAATTTCTGTCACACAAAATTTGGGATCTGGTTCTCAAATTTTCTGACAACAAAATCCGTTTGCGTAAATTCCGATCGTGTGTACACAATTCCGACGCACAAAATGCCACGCATGCTCAGAATAAATTACTCAGTCTGATAAAACTAGCGTTCGTAATGGACATAGCACATTCGTCACGCTGCAATTTTGAAATCTTTTAGTGCAGCGCATTCTCTTCTTCTTTAGAATTCTAGAAGAATGAAGTTGTTTTGCTGCTCATATTCACACAGCGTTCTCACAAACTTCTTTTTTTATAATTTCCCGTGATCTCATGAATAATATTATTTTTATTTTTTGTCAGAACTCCATAATATTTATTTATTTATTTACTTATTTATTTGTTTTTTTTTTTATCAAGATCTGCATTTTTTAATTTTTCTAGTGCTCTCCATAATATTATTTCTCATTTTGTGTGTCAAGTTACCACAACACCATTATTATCTTATATTTTTTTACCTCAAGGAGGTTGGTGTTGGTGTCCCTTGTTAATTTGACCTTGTATTTTTTCCTTGTCAAAAGAAGTTTATTGAGTATACAATGTTATAAAGATACATACAGTAAGTTTACAAGGATTTATAAAGTAAGCTCATTGTTTTACAGTAGGGTTTATATAGGTAAATATCATGAAATTTCAAATATTAAACATTGGGTTCACGTAAACCTAAATTAAAGATATATATCATTTCCTTAGTTACTTTTGTAGGTATTTAAATGATTTATACCTACTATACATATTGTTTACAAGTAGAGTGTATATAGGTCAAATAAATTCTGATAATGAGCTTTAATCATAAGGTGGAGAAAAGGAAAGAGAAAGAAGAAAAAGGGTTGAAAGGTAGAGGTATGGTCCACAAGGTTGTCCCGCTCGTCAGATTATTATTCTTTTTAGTTCTCTTTGAAGCCTTAGAATGGGTGTCTCTGTAAGTCATTTAATCTGTTACCATGGCAACAGGACAGAGTCATTGAAGTTTGATAGGAACTGTTGTTTTATCCAAGGATGCCAAAGTTTTTCAAATTTTGGAATTTGATTTTGATCGATGGCTACCATCTTAGCATGGGACATTGTATTATTCATACTGTGAATTGTTTCTGCTAGTACCAATGTAGGAGATTTCCATGCCTTGGCCACTGTTTGTTTTGCAGCCGTTATTAGTTGGATCATAAGTTTGAATTGAGAGAGTGTTAACCATTCCGGTTTTAGATTAAGTAAAGTTAAATATGGATCTGGTTGTATTATTTTTTTAAATACTTTAGATGCAATCACGAAGACTTCCTTCCAGAAGGTTTGGATTACTGGGCACGTCCACCATATGTGTAAATATGTACCTATTTCTGGGCATCCTCGAAAACAAAGAGTTGAGCTTTTAGGTGAATATTTTGCCACTCTAGCGGGTACAAGGTACCAGCGAGTTAGGACTTTATAATTTGTCTCCAGTGCTAAGATGTTGGGTGAAGATGACTTAGATGTGAGCCATATGTTAGACCAGTCCGTGTCTTCTAAAGTTCGTCCCAGGTCCTCCTCCCACCTCTGAACGTAAGAGGGTCTATTAAGATTTGCTACTCCATATAATTGATTATAAAGTGATGAAATTGTACCTTTAGCAAATGGATCTTTTGTACAGATTGATTCAAAAATGGATAATTGGGATAATGGTGTATCCCCCTTTAGGAATGGTGTATAGAAATTTTTGATTTGGAGATATCTAAATATCTCAGAGTTTGGTAGATCATATTTTTCTCTAAGCGATGGGAATGAAAGGAATGATTTAGATGCTATGAAGTCATTTAGTGTCTGAATGCCTGATGTTGTCCAAGCTTTAAAAGAATTTGGGTAGATCCATGCCGGATAAAAGGCCGGATTTCTGATAAAAGAAAGGAGAGGATTGTGTGGAGATTGTAACTGATATTTGGTTCTTAGTTTATCCCAGAGAGATAAGAAGTGTTTAGTTATGGGATTATGAATTTTAAAGCGGTCTTTAGGATCAAGCCATAATAAATTTGATATTAATAGAGGGTCATTTTCTGAAGCCTCTATAAATACCCATAATGGGATTTCCTGTTTTGCATGGTATTTGGACAGACTGGCCAAATGTGCTGCTCTGTAGTAGTTAGTAAAATTAGGGTATCCCAGGCCTCCTTTATTTTTGGGAAGATGTAGTGTGTGTATAGGTATACGTGGTTTAGAAGAGCCCCATATAAACGAAGTTGCTCTTTTTTGTACTATTCTCAAAAAATAGGAAGGAATTGGAATAGGGAGGACTCTGAATAGATAAAGCAATTTGGGTAGAATAGTCATTTTGATTGCATTAATCTTCCCTATCCAGGATAAAGGAAGTTGCGACCATTGTTTTATTAGATTTGTGATCTGTCTTAATACAGGAGGATAATTGGTTGAGAATAAGTCAGAATGAGATGCTGTTAAATTAATTCCAAGATATGGGATTGATTTTACTGCCCATGTGAATGGGAGTGCAGCCCTAGCCGGGATCAATTCCATGTTTGTGAGTGAAATATTAAGCACTAGGCATTTCTTAGGATTAATCATAAGGCCGGATAGGGCTGCAAATCCATCAAGAGCTGGTATTAAGTTAGGATCAGAGACCTGTGGTGATGATAGAAAAAGTAATATATCGTCTGCAAATATACATAATTTGTGTGTAATACCTCCTACTTCAATGCCAGTTATAGTTTGGTTTGTTCTGATGTATTGGGCCATGGGTTCGAGTATAAGGGCAAATAATAAGGGAGATAATGGGCAACCCTGTCGGGTACCTCTTTCGATATTAAAGGCTTCAGATTTGTATCCAGCATATTTTATGTAGGCTTTGGGTTTATTATATAATGCTTTGATCCATGTTAAAAAGTGGGGTCCAAAACCCCATTTTTGTAATGAATATTGCATATATTGCCAGGATACTGTGTCAAATGCCCTCTTAATATCGAGAGATAGAAAACATAAAGGGATTTTCCGTTTTTTAGCAATATGTGCCAATAACACTGCCCTGCGTATATTATCGCCTGCCTGTCTATTTGGCATGAAGCCTACTTGATCTCTATGTATTAATTTTCCTATAATGCTATTGAGGCGTTTTGCTATTATTTTTGCTAATAATTTAATATCGAGGTTTAACAGAGAGATAGGCCGATAATTCACACAAGAAGTATCATCAGAAAGGGGTTTTGGGATCATACAAACAATTGCCATTAGTGTTTCTTGCCGAAAAGAATGTCCATCTAGAAGTTTGTTAAAAGTTTCAGTGAGAATGGGAGAGAGTATTTCTGAGAATGTTTTATAGTATAAAGCCGAGTAGCCGTCTGGGCCTGGTCTTTTGTTAAGTTTTAGGTCTTTTATGGCGTTAGCAAATTCATCTATAGTTATAGGCTCATCCAAACTGCTTTTTTCATTCTGAGATAACTCAGGTAAGGTTATTTTTGAGAAGAAGGATTCGGCCTCTGTAGGATTAAATTCATTGTTTGTCTTGTATAAAGTTGCGAGATGTGAGTGAAATTTATGGACTATTTTAACTGGATTACAAGTGTAAACATTTTTTGATAATTTCAAACGTATTGGTTTGAAAGATTTGTTAGTTGAATTTAATGCCCGAGCCAAATATGTACCTGGTTTGTTTGTATTCATGTAGAAATTGTGTTTGGAGCGTTTGAGGGATTTATCAACTGACTCAGTGAGAAATAGATCGTATTCCAATCTAGATTTTTCCAGATGAGATTTTGTACTCTGGGATGGATTATCTTGAAATGATATGTAGGCTGCATTAAAATTGAGTTCTAGTTTTTTTGCTAGATTTTTGCGTTCCCGTTTAAATAGTACCATTTGTCTTTGTATTGTACCACGCAAGACAGGCTTATGAGCTTCCCACAGTGTTATTGGGGAGATGTCTGTTGTATTATTAATTGATATGTATTCCTTTAAAGCTTGTTCAATGGCCATCTGATGTAGTGGGTGTTTGAGCATTATGTCCGGTAAGTACCACGTTGGGTCATGCGCTTTTGGTATGGCTGAGGCTATAGTAGTGTATACTGCATTATGGTCAGACCACGGAATCGGAATTATATCTGATGCAATAATTTCTGGTATCATTCCTATTGTTAGAAAAATATGATCTATTCTGGTGAAGGTTTGATGAGGGTGCGAGAAATAAGTGAATTTCTTTTTCATTGGGTTACTTTCTCTCCATGAATCTACCAGATTGTATTTGGAAAGAAGTTGAGAAAAAGGTAATCTAGAGGTTATTTTGGATGGTGTAAAAGGTGATTTATCTAGAAATGGGAATAGGACCTGGTTCGAATCCCCGCACATTATCACTGTTCCTATTTTGTGTGTATTAATCACTTGTAATATATGTGAGAGGAATGGTGTAG
The DNA here is from genome assembly GCF_042186555.1 of Aquarana catesbeiana. Lineage (NCBI taxonomy): Eukaryota > Metazoa > Chordata > Amphibia > Anura > Ranidae > Aquarana > Aquarana catesbeiana. The sequence continues at coordinate 232,793,438 of NC_133331.1, read as the reverse complement.
GTTGTTTGTTAGGAGCGTAGTAGGAAATCACCGTGATTGCTGTATCCATTATATAACCCATGAGTATCAGGTATCTACCTTCTGGGTCTTTAATTTCTGATGATAAGGTGAATGGTGTGGATCGGTGAAATGCAATTAGAGTTCCCCTTTGTTTGGTACAGGCAGAAGCCGTGTAAATTTGTTGATAAAAAGGAGAAATATATTTTGGAGTAGAATCTTTGGTGAAGTGTGTTTCTTGGAGGCATACTATGTGAGCCTTCTTGTTATGGAAAGTACGGAAGGCTTTGGTCCTTTTTTGAGGGACATTTATTCCCTGAACATTCAGGGAAAGTATATTCAGTGGTGCCATGGCAACAGATCAAATAGTTTTGACTTACTTTTTGTTCTGCAGAGCTGACTGTGCAGATCAACCTGTGTGGACTGAAGAGATGAATAGATAGAAAAGAAACCAGTGAATTCTGGAGTAAAGAGTAAACAAAAAACATATGAGATTAGATGATACATTGTATAAATTATTTTTTGCAAGTAATCACAATTTACCCGTGAAAGAGAATAAATATCTCTCTCAGGGGAATAAGTGCCTTCGTCACACTCCCACATAATATGGTTGGGAGAATGAGGAGGGCTAATGGGGGTACACGGATCTTCCGCTTACAGGAGAGAAGTGCTATGTCAAAAGACATCAAAATGATGTTTCATTAATTGGAGAGCAGAATATAGTTTTTGTTGAAATTATTTATTCCAGGGTGGTTGTATATGGTTAGTCTTGCCCTAGGCTAAATAATTCAGTTAGAAAGGTACTGTTAATAACTTTGGTATTGATGAAGATAGTTTGAATTATTTTGGGATTTTAACCCTTTTAGAGTAAACAATTACATATTTTATTCATATGCAACTGTTTAGATATGTTAACTCATAAAATTGAGGTTGTATTGCTTCAGATTAGAATAAACAAAAACATAATTCTAGGAACTAGTTAGGTAATAATATATTTGTTTTAAGAAAAGAAAGAAAAAGCTTCCATTACTTCTGGATTATTGAACATATTTGTCCTAAAAAGTAATAAATCTATTGTTATTACCTGATAATATATAACTGAACAAGAATTTCCTTATTTCACTTATATATTCTAAGGCTATATGAATCAGAAGTAATAAGAAATATAACTGGAATGTAACATGATCCCACACAGTGTGTGACTATCAGAATGCAGTTACATTCAGTTATAAATACAGGTTTTTTATAGAGAACCATCTCTTAGTATAATAAATGAAGAGATATCAGGAATTAGGATGTCAGTCCATTGAATCTTCTTGGTCCATGGATGATGTGGCATAACGGCCTCTTTTGTGAGAATGATGATTCCCATTTTGTTCTGGAATTTTCTGAGTGCTGCCTGAAGGTGAAGATGATGCCATTCTTCTGCGTGTGGGAGTGTTGCTGCTTGTGGGTTCTGTCAGATTTAATTTTAAAAGGGTTTGTTGTAGTTCATCTGCTGATCTGCTTCTGTAAATTGTACCTTTGTAGTTAAATCTGACTGAAAAGGGGAAGCCCCATTGATACATAATGTTGTGGCGTTGCAGTTCCATTAGTTGGGGTTTCATGGATCGTCTTTTAGTAATAGTAAGTTGGAATAGGTCAGCAAAAATTTGATAATTGTGTCCTTGAAAATTAAGTTCCTTTTTTTCTCTTGCAGCAATTAGTATTTGTTCTTTTGTTCTGTAATAATGAAATTTTGTGATTATATCACGTGGGGGTCCATCTTTCTTTTTGGCTGTGAGGGCTCTGTGTACTCTGTCCAGTTCTAAACGTTCAATAGGGATATCTGGCTTTAGTTCTTGTAATAGAGCAGTAATAGTAGATTGCAGGTCTGTCACAGTTTCAGGTATTCCCCTTATGCGCAAGTTTGAACGTCTGGCTCTATTTTCGTAATCTTCGATGCTTAGTTTGAAGTATTAAATTCTCTTTTTTTAATTGTTCCAATTCTGTTATATTTTCTTGGGTTGTAATTTCAATTTCATCCATTTTTATTTCTAAGGCTGCGGTGCGGTTTCCCAGCTCTCTTATTTCTTTGGTTAGGCTTTTTGTTATTTGGTCTGAGGTTTGTTTTAAAGCCTTATGAAGCATCTTTTCAAATTGTAATAATATTACTGGGGATACTGAGGAGGCTTGTGGAGAAGTTTGTGAGAGGATTTGTTCTGTATCTGACTCAAATGGAGAGTCTTGCTGTGACATTTTCTGTCTGTGAGAGCGCCCTGATGCTGTATATTGTGAGGTGACTGGAGCTGCTTCAGCTGCAGTGAGTGCCTGTGAGCTCTTTGTGAGGTGATTTTTATTTCTGCCACGGTTTCCTCCCAGTACCATATTTCCTGGCCAAACTTTCACAGTTTGTTCCCTGGGGCAAAAAGGTTCAAATGGATACCTTTTGAGCCTGCAGGCTTCGCTTTGTCCTTCTCTTCTCTCCTCAGCGGTGTGGAGCTCTAACAATGCATGTCTGCTCCGCTAGGCTCCGCCTCCTGTCCCCCCGACCTTGTATTTTTTAAATGTACCTGCCTACTCACAAACAAACTGTCCTTTTTGAAGTAAAACACATAGGCAAGTATTTTTGAAAAATAAATAGCCATTTATTCTGGGTCATAACAAAATAAAGAGGAAGGCAACGCTGGAGAAACTGGTGAAATTTGCGAAGCCTTTGTACCCCAGGGCACACATCAATTATTTTACATTCAAAATTGGTGGCCTGAGGAGTCCTTATAATAGTTAGCACAATCCAGTCCAGGACTACAAAAGATCAGGAACAGCAGCAGTTGACATATCTGTCCCTAGGCTGTGGTCATACCACAGCCTGCATCTTTTGCCAGACCAGACTGAACCCAGGCTATCACTCTCTGGTCTTCCTTACACGCTTCATTCCAGGCTGTGGCTCTGGTGTTGGAGGTGAGGCAGGAGGTGGAGGAGGAGGACCTGGAGGAGGAGGACCATGGTTCAACTCACAAATGTTGCTTTGGCTTGTGGGTTCACCCCTCAACCCCTTATTTAGGGCTTGTAAGATCACTTCCTCACATAAGAGGCATTGGCCCTCCTCCATTTCCAGCATTTTGCAGGCTGTCATGTAGGCATAGTCCTCTTGAACACTGGGGAGTGTTCTGAGGGCCGCAGTAGCCTTCAGAAATAGGCCAATTGCTGCCTCCTTCAGGTTACTCCTCTTCTTGGCACTTTTTTGTTGAAGGCGAAGGGGAGGGACCTGGGATTCGGGCAGGCTACTGGGCCCGGCCACCTCCTGGCTACCACTTTCCACAGCCTCCTCCTGGCTGAGACTTTCCTGTGTATGAAAAAGGGACATAGTTTTAGTTTTTTGTTCATCAATCACATACAATTTTCAGCTCATGACTGTTGCAAATTGAATGTTAATAAATAGAAAAGACTATAATTCTGACCCCAGCATTTTTCATTCTTGTCCCAATCATTTGTGGCCCCTACTGTCTATTTATTATGTAAAACACTTTGTGAAATCAGAAATTACTGATCAATAATAACATCTAGATAACATCATTAACTTGACAACCAGAAATATTTAGAAGAATGCTATACCTGACTCAAGCTGAGCTCCTCCACATGTTGCTGCCTGGAAGGCCCAGGTTGATCGTCGGAAGCCTCAGCTGGGGGGAAGGAAGCCTTGAAGGAAGATTGGAGAGTGCTGGCCTGGGTTCAGTCTGGCCTTCCAGACAATGTCTGTCATAGTACCACAGCCTGGGTACATAAATGTCATCTGCTGCAGCTCCTGATCTCTGGGAATCTTGGACCTTCTTGCGCTCCCCAATATAAGTGCTCCTCATGCCAATTAGGGCCTTCAAATAGGTGATGTCTGCCGTGGGGATCACCAGCTTCACAAATTCCAGCAATTGATCCAGCGCTGCCTTTCTCTTTGTTTGTTTTTTATAAAAGGGGTGGTTTACCTGCCACAGACAGGGCAGCTCCCTGTACATATCAATGAATATGGGGATAAAGTCCTTATTAATGAATAGATCCATTTTCTCTGCGAGACACAACACAAGACAAACCCTAATGTCAGGCTAAACTCTCCTAATCTTGTCCCAATATAAGCCTCAATCTATAAGCAGTATAGGCCACTGATGCACCAACTTAAAATTGTACCATCATTATAACGATCGTCCATTACTTTGTCCCCCACTCACAGATCGTACTTACGACGCACGCGTGTTACGCTTTATATACACTGCGCATGCGTGAAACTCCGGCCCCCCCTGATGTTCTTTCTAGTCTATTTCCCGCCCCTTGTCTTTTGGTGCAGTGGGAGAGAACATGGCAGAGAGACATGTGCATGCAGAGGAGACCAGCAAAGACAAAAGGTCGGAGCCCCGAACCTCACGATCCCAGAGGAGATTGAAGGCCTCAAATATGTCCTTTCTGGAGATGGTGGACATCTTGAAAAGGGCCGACTATGACGGGAAGTATGGACCTTACCTAAACCCAAATGTGAGAATGGCCAAGATCATGCCTAAAGTTGTGAAGAGTCGGCACAGGAATTTTGGGGTACGGCGATCCAAGGAGAAATTAAGGAAACGCTGGTCAGACCTTAAATTGAGGGAGCAGAATCAGTACAGAAGAATCAAGAGAGTGCTGCAAAAAAGTAAATATTTTGTCGTGTGTTCCTTTTCTTCTTCTTAACGTTCGTGCTGCTCCATGTGCTTTTCTTTACCGTTGTACATTTTAAAAATGCAACTTTCATGTCCATGGGCACAGTAATCTGTCATAGGAAACAACGTTTGTTCGCCCACTTATAAGATGTTTTAGGCAGATACAGGTTAACTACATTTGTTCATGCCTATTTGTATTAAAAGAAGTTTGTTGTCTAGATGGGTTTGTAACTAGAATGAAATGGAAACTTGATTCAGTGTAAGGAGAGGACACTCAGCAGCTGTTTACACATCTGGATGCAGGAGCACTAGTGTGGGATACCAGAATCAATTTAGGGTGTACCACAGAGGTGCTGAAGTGGATACTTGGGGTGTCTCCATGTGTGAAAATTGACCAAAAAAGGGAAGTATTCCAGCATTGGAAAGGAAATAAAAATGTCTTTGGCTTGGAACTCTGCCAAAACAGACAACTGTACCCCACTTCCAAGCAATGTAAGTTTCATATTCCTATTTCTGCCCTCCAATATCTGTGTGCTAAGTATACCTTTTTTTTATTCACATAGGGGAGAAAAGACTCGGGACATCTGAGGACACCAGGGACCCCCCACCAGGGGAAGTCACCAAAAACCAAGCAGAGGATGAGGAGGGAAATGTTTTGAAAGTGGGCAAAATTGTCACCACAACAGGTGAATGTCTGTGACCACAGCTTCAGGTAAGAGATTTGTTCCTGCATATTTATAATACACGGTGTGTTTTTTTCTTTTAGGTGATGTGGATATTGTGGAAGAAGAATCTCATTTTACCAGTGAAAGTGCCCAGATCCTCATCGGGGAGATAATGGGGTGCAATCGCGATTTAGAAAATATTAAACAAAACATCAATGATGTTCAACCAAAAATGAAGAACATCATGTGTTTTATGGAGAATCTAAAACACACAAAAATGTAAACCTTTGTTTTTGTGTATTTTGGGTTTAAAAAAAAAAAATTGTTTAAGTATTTGAAAAGCCTAATTTTGAAGATGCACACAGTGTGTCAACATGTGCTGTCTAACCTCTTCATTTGACCTGAAGCAATGGGTACAGGCTTCTACTCACTCTGATGGGAACACCCTTGACCTTGTATTCTCCTACCTATGCACTCCATGCAACTTCTCAAACAATCCTTTTCCTCTCTCCGACCATCACCTTATTAGTTTCTCTCTCCCCCTGTCTTCCACCACCTTTCCCTCCAATCGCCTAACCATCACCCGTAAAAACTTTTGCAACTTCAACTCCTCTCTCCTCTTTTCTGCTACTGACCACCTCTATGACAAAATCTCTCCCCTGTCCTGCCCCAACCAAGCCACGTCCATCTACAATAAATTCCTGTCCTCCACCCTGGACAAGCTCGCTCCCCTCACTACACGCAGAATCAGGCCTCGACCTCTTCTACAACCCTGGCAAACAGATGACACTAAAATTCTCAAAAAACGTAGTTGCGCTCTTGAGCGTCTGTGGCACAAGACTAAGTCTCTCAAAGACTTCAACCAATACAAATCTGCCCTCCAAAAATACTATGCTTTCCTCCACACTGCCAAGCAAACCTATTTTACAACTCTTATTAACACTTTCTCATCCAGTCCCCGTAAACTCTTCTCTACCTTCAACTCTCTACTTTGTCCTCCACCGCCTCCACCCACTGACTTACTCAATGCCCAGGAGATTGCTAATCACTTCAAAAACAAGATTGATACAATCCGTGATGAAATCTCCACTCTACAGATATCTACCCAGCTAAGACCCCATGTCAACAGGTACAACTGACACTCCCCCTATTCAAATCTGCTACTACAGACGAAGTTGCTAAACTCCTTTCTATCGCCCACCTAACCACCTGGACCCTATTCCCTCTCAAATGCTACCAAAAAAAAAAGAGGAAATTACCATCCAGCTAGATCATATATGTTGCCAACATCCCAGGGTCGAATACATAAAAAGTTACCCCCAAGAAGGATTTATGGGACTTTACCAGCAAGTACGTAGTATAAAAATATAATTTTATTCAGTAGAAAACAGTATTTATACAAAACGTGAATATTATCACGAAAACATAACAAGAAAATCACAAATGACGAATAAAAAGCTAGAAAAGGTATACTAATATGCAAGAGATGAAGCTGCGTTGTATAGTCTTCCACGAAGGCTTACGCATTTTGGGACTGAAAAGACCGTCCCTTCATCAGAGGCAACTCATGGGACATAATCCTATTGTATAGTAGAATACAAATTGGAAAAAGCTATAAATACAAAGACAAAGCAAAAACAAAAACAAAATGACATTTGCCTAGTATTGCATAAGGAACATCAGGTCTTGTAATCACAAACAGAAGAAACAGCCTACCCAAGCATATCAGTGTTGGAGTACCCATCGCCAGAGTCACAGCAGCAAAGATGTCAGAACACCCACGGATCCAAAAGACAAGGGAGCCGGGGTGTGTGGCTGGCCCACTCCATCCACACTGATCCGCCCCGAAGAACAAGACACCAAATGACACAACCCGTTCAAAGGGAAACTGCGTCAAAGCGCAGATCCGACTGGATATCTAGAAAATAAACATGTGTATAATTTAAATAAAGAATATCTGTGTCAGACAGGTAGTCCAGCAATCATAGTAAAATAAACTGCTGGTGTCATACCTGGGTGTCCACAGATGTACATTGATGGATCCAGGGGAAGTAAGGGAGAGGAGAAATCATACAAATGTGGGATATAATAATGATAGATAACTAGATGGCTCTTCACACCAGCAGAGTCTGCAAATGAAAAGAGGCAGTGCTGTGTAAGCAGGCATCAGTAAAAGTGCTTTGTGAGCAAGAGGTTTCTACAAGAAAGCAAGGAGAGCACTTACATGAGAGTGTGGAGCTTCTTCCTACTGAGCACTAGGTACTAGTGCCAATCCATCCAGACAAACCACCGCCGTGCGGAGCAATGGTGAAATGACACCAGTCAGCACGGTGCTTTAAGAGAGCTTAGAAGGGCGGAGTCAGATGTGGCGCCGTATTAAACGTACGGCGTCATCACGTCATTTAATGCAATAGGCAGGGGAGAAAGGAAAGAACCTTGAAGTGAGAGTGACTACGCAGCAGCGCCACGCTCACTGCGACGTCCCTACGCACACACCCCACAGAGGGACAGAGCAGGCAAATACTACGCTCGCCCTCTGACCCCATCCTACACTCTCTAACACACATTTTCAATCTCTCCCTCACCTCTGGCATCTTCCCCAATGCTCTAAAACATGCACTGGTCACCCCCATACTTAAAAAGCCGTCCTTGGACCCTACCAATCTTAACAACCTACGCCCTATCTCCTTGCTCCCCTTTTCCTCTAAACTCCTTGAGCGCCTGGTTTACAACCAACTGAGTGACCACCTCATTAAAAACAACCTTCTTGATCCCCCTCAACCTGGATTTCGCCCTTACCACTCCACAGAAACTGCTCTTTTAAAACTCACAAATGACCTACTAACTGCAAGAACCAAGGGACACTATTCTGTACTCCTACTTCTGGATCTTTCAGCTGCCTTTGACACGGTTGACCACCCCCTCCTCCTCAAAAAACTTTACTCCCTCGGTCTCCGTGACTGTGCTCTTCAGTGGCTTTCATCCTACCTATCCCAACGCACCTTCAGTGTCACTTACAATTCTACTTGCTCCACTCCTCTTCCCTTCTCTGTCGGGGTCCCCCAAGGTTCTGTTCTTGGACCTCTTTTATTTTCAATCTACACCTCTTCCCTGGGTCAGCTGATAGCCTCTCACGGCTTTCAATATCATTTCTATGCTGACGACACACAAATCTATCTCTCCACCCCTCAACTCACTCCATCAGTCTCCTCACGCATCACTAACTTACTAACCGACATATCTGTATGGATGTCACACCACTTCCTCAAACTCTACTTGTCCAAAACCGAGCTTATAATATTTCCTTCCCCATGTGCCTCTTCCCCTGACTTCTCTGTCAAGAGCAATGGCAAAACCATCCACCCGTTCCCGCATGTCAGGGTGCTAGGTGTTATCCTGGATTCTAAACTCTCCTTTTTGGCCCCACATCCAATCACTTTCCAAAGCTTGCCGCCTCAACCTCTGCAACACCTCTAAACTATGTCCCTTTCTAACCAATAAAACCACAAAGCTCCTGATTCACTCCCTGGATATCTCTCGCCTTGACTACTGCAACTTCCTCCTCATTGGCTTACCTTTAAATAGACTATCCCCCCTTCAGTCCATCATGAATGCTGCTGCCAGACTCATCCACCTTACAAACTGCCCAGTGTCTGCTACCCCGCTCTGCCAATCCCTCCATTGGCTACCACAAAATACCAACCTAATTACCATCTCCGTTCCTCCCTCCTGCTCTCTAGCTCCCTCATCACCTCCTCCCATATCTGCCTCCAGGACTTCTCCCGAGCCTCACCCATCCTCTGGAATTCCCTACCCCAATCTGTCAGACTGTCTCCAAATTTATCCACTTTTAGGCGATCCCTGAAAACTTTCCTCTTCAGAGAAGCCTATCCTGCCTCCATATAACAACTGCACTATTTTCTCCATTAGATTATCCCCCACAGCTATTACCCTTTTGTATAACTTGACCCTTCCTCCTGGATTGTAAGCTCTAACGAGCAGGGCCCTCTGATTCCTCCTGTATTGAATTGTATTGTACTTGTACTGTCTGCCCTAATGTTGTAAAGTGCTGCGTAAACTGTCAGCACTATATAAATCCTGTATAATAATATCTGCCATCAGGGGATATCAATGTACATGTTTTGTTGGTGTAACCCCTTCCTCGCTACTAAAGTAGCTAAGAGCAAGGGGTTGCACCCCCAAAACACATCCATTGATCCCCCATAAAGGGAGCTAGCACATGTTGACATTAGGCATGGGATCGGGAGGGAAATCCCCAGTTTGAATTTGTGTGCATCTTCAAAATTAGGCTTTTACAGGGGTGACATCACCCCATCTGATGAAGGCAATATCAACACATTTTGGACATACTAATGTCTGATATTGGCTTCAATTTATCAAAGTAGAACTTTGTAAGTTCCTGAGTTCTATATGTTAAGTTTTGAAACATGCCTGTTTAAACAAAAAGCTATTTCTAATTAATGTGACAAAAAATAATGTTATACACCAAAGATGTTGGTTTGTTCAAAAACACTTTTCTAAACTCACATGTGAATGTGCTTTGAGTAAAAAGTTTTCGACTCAACAATGTGTGGCTTCTTCTTTCAATGATCAAAATCAGTTTTTGGAGTAAAAGTTGGTGTTTACAGTGGCAATGGGGGTTATTTACTAAAGGCAAATCCACTTTGCACTACAAGTGCAGTTTCAGTGCACTTTTAAGTGCACTTGGAGTGCAAAGTGGAATTTTCTTTAGTAAATAACACCCACAGTGCTTTCTAATTTGCCTCAATCATGCCAGTCCACAAAATTCATTCATGGTGCTGAAAATGATGAATATTTTTCTCAGTAATGCATTACATACATTAACAACAAAAACAAGGTGTGTGTGTAGCAGACCCACAACATAATAATAGTTTGCTGAAGAAGAGATTGTCACCTCATGTATCAAAAAAATTACATTTGCACTATTGAAGAAAATGTCCAAAAAGAAAAGCCCATTGGAAAACCTAGGAGACAGATAAAAGAAACCCAGGCAGTAAACCAAAGGAAATCTTCTTTCAGTCTAAGTTCAACAATTTGGGATAACATTTTTCTTAAACAGTTTCTGGCATATCAATGGCCTCCCTATCCGCAAAGTACTCGACATTCTGTCTTACTTCGCGGGCGCTTTGGGGGGGCAAGCCAGGACGGCCAGCTTCAAGCGCCGTCAGGGTTTCTTGTTGAAGTACGGCCTCAGGCCCAACTGAGGCCACATATTTCATTGAATTTCTCCTTAAATAGTTGTGCAGAATGCAGCATGCAAGGATTATATGGTTAAGTTTATATTCCGCCATGTTGATTGGCGTAAGGAATAGGCGGAACCGGCTGGCCATTATCCCGAAAGCGTTCTCCACCACTCTTCTGGCTCTGACCAGATGGTAGTTATAAACCCTCTGGTCCGGGGTGAGTGTCCTCATGGCTTCAAAACGGTCGGCTGGTCAGAACGAACTAACAGAAAGCACTGAAAAACAGAAAGGCAGGAGCTGAAAATCAGATACAAGCGAACAAGAATGCACTGAAAGTCAAATATGTAATATAAATACGAACCCATAAGCACAAACCAAAGAGCAGTAACGATCGTAAAAGCAGGAGGCTAAAAAGCGCGAATCGTCTGTCACCAAACTTCTACTAACACGAGATTAGCAGAAGGAGCCCAAAGGGTGGTGCACTTGGTATTGAACTTCCCTTTTCTAGTGCCGTTGTACGTGTTGTATGTCACCGCGTTCTTGACGTTTGGAAATTCCAACAACTTTGTGTGACCGTGTGTATGCAAGACAAGTTTGAGCCAACATCCGTCGAAAAAATCCATGGATTTTGTTGTCAGAATGTCTGATCAATGTCCGATCGTGTGTACGGGGCATAATAGGTAGGCTCTGTACAAGGTGGAGGGAGCCAGCTCTGAAACTCAGCAGATCCGGGAGTAGTCTGATACATATAGCTCTGGAGCAACAGGGAGAGTAGTAGAATAAAAAAGGCACAGCAATGCCACATTAATAGTAATCCAGCCAACATGGGATAAGATTCAGCAAAGGACTTTGTACTGTGCAGTCCTCTTGGCATGCATCCCCCATGTCCTCCTGGACAACAAACTCAGCAGAAAGTGCCTGATGTGTGCCCCATGCCCTGCTGTGTGCCCCATGATGTGCCCGGTGCCCTGCTGTGTGCCCCATGATGTGCCCTGTTCCCCATGTTGTGCTGTGTGCCCCATGACGTGCCCTGCTGTGTACCCCATGATGTGCCCTACTGTGTGCCCTATGCCCTGCTGTGTGCCCCATGATGTGCCCTGCTGTGTGCCCTATGATGTGCCCTGCTGTGTGCCCCATGATGTGTCCTGCCGTGTGCTCTGTGATGTGCCCTGTGCCCTGCTGTGTGCCCCATAATGTGCCCTATGCCCTACTGTGTGCCTCACAATGTGCTCTGCTGTGTGCCCTGTGATGTGCCCCATGCCCTACTGTGTGCCCCATGATATGCTCTGTGATGTGCCCCATGCCCTACTGTGTGCCCTGTGATGTGCCCTACTGTGTGCCCTGTGGTGTGTGCCACGATGTGCCCTGTGCCCTACTGTGTGCCCCATGCCCTACTATGTACCCCACTGTGTGCCCTGTGATGTGCCCCAAGCCCTACTGTATGCCCATGATGTACCATGTGATGTGCCCTACTGTGTGTCCTGTGACCTGCAGTGTGCCCTATAATGTGCCCCACTGTGTGTTCCATAATTCACCATGCTGTTGTACCCCCCCCTGTAATGCAGTCTGCTGTGCCCCATAATATGCTATGTTGCACCCTAATGTGCTCTGCTGTGTCCCATTATGTGCCCTCATGCCCCCATGTAATATGCCCTGCTGTGCCCCATAATGTGCCCTCTTGCTCCCATGTAATAGGCCCCATAATGCGACCTGCTGTTCCCCACTCTGTAATGTGCCATGCTGTGCCCCATAATGTGCCATACAGCTCCCCCCCCTAAATGTGCACTGCTGTGCCCCATGACGTGCCCTCATGCCCCCATGTAGTATATTCTGCTGTGCCCCATAATGTGCCCTCCTGCCCCATGTAATGTTCTCTGCTGCACCCCATAATGTGCCCTGCTAGCCCCCCCGTAATGTGCCCTGCTGTGCCCCATATTGTGCCCCTCTGCCCCCCAAGTAATGTGCCCTTCTGTGCCCCATAACGTTCCCTGCTGCACCCCCATGTAATGTGTCCTACTATGCCGCATCTTAATGTGTCCGGTTCGCCCCATAATATGCCCTGCGGCTCCCCATGTAGTGTGCCCACTCCCCCCCCCCATATGTTGTGCCCTCCTGACCCCCCATGCTCTGCCCTGCTGCCCCCTGTGTACTGTGCCTGTTTGACCCCCAATGCTCTGCCCTGCTGCCCCCTGTGCACTGCTTATCCCATAATTGACCATCTGCTCAGAATGATGCAAGCACAAGTTTTATATTGAAAAGGTAAGTTTTAATATGTATTCCATTTTTTATGCTATTTCTAAAAATAATTGTTATATCAACAGCTCGCTGATCATATCAATGTCCCGTGAGCTGTAGAACTGAACATTATTTCAAGGATTCCCTGAGATCTAAAAGTTTTATTGGGTCTCCAGCTTTAAGTCTCCGCTTCTCTAGACAGTCGGCCTCCTCAGCCCTGCCTCACCCTCTTCAGTCTGTCATGAACCAATCACTTTTAATCCCACAGAGGATGTTTTCACGCAGTGCAAGCTTGGGGGGTGGGACAGCAAATTTACACTGTTATACAAGCTGTACACTCACTACTTTACATTGTAGCAATCTTCAGTGTTGTCACATGAAAAGATATAACAAAATATTTACAAAAATGTGAGGGGTGTACTTACTTTTGTGAGATACTGTATGATGCATGCATATTCTTAGCCCCCAAGTGCATAACTTTACATTTCTGAACATTAAACCTTATTTGCCAAATAGTTGCCCAATTAAACAGTGCATTGAGGTCAGCTTGTAAGTTTAAGACATCCTGTGAGGACGTCATTCCACTGCATAGCTTGTTGTCATCTGCATAGACTGAAATGATACTTTTAAACCCAGACCCTATATCATTTATAAATATATTAAAAGGTAAGGGTCCCAACACTGAACCTTGGGGAACACCACTAACAACCTTAGACCATTCAGAGTGTGAATCATTAACCACTACTCTCTGAATTCAGTCTTTTAGCCTGTTTTCTATCCATTTACAAACCAATTTTTCCAGACTTTACCTTACACATTAGCTGTGTGGGGAACTGTGTCAAAGGCTTTTGCATAATCTAAGTATACTATGTCCACAGCCACTCCTTTGTCTAAGGCAGTGTTTCTTAACTCCGGTCCTCAAGGCGCCCCAAGAGGTCATGTTTTCAGGATTTCCCTCAGATGAAACGGCTGTGGTAATTACTAAGGTAGTGAAACTGATCAAATCACCTGTGCGAAATAATAGACAGCCTGAAAACATGACCTGTTGGGGCGCCTTGAGGACTGGAGTTGAGAAACACTGGTCTAAGGTTTTACTTACAGTGGGGCAAAAAAGTATTTAGTCAGCCACCAATTGTGCAAGTTCTCCAGACAATCACATTGTCTGATTTTTGAAAGAATTTATTTGCAAATTATGGTGGAAAATAAGTATTTGGTCACCTACAAACAAGCAAGATTTCTGGCTCTCACAGACCTGTGTCTTCTTCTTTAAGAGGCTCCTCTGTCCTCTACTCATTACCTGTATTAATGGCACCTGTTTGAACTTGTTATCAGTATAAAAGACATCTGTCCACAACCTCAAACATTCACACTCCAAACTCCACTATGGTGAAGACCAAAGAGCTGTCGAAGGACACCAGAAACAAAATTGTAGACCTGCACCAGGCTGGGAAGACTGGATCTGCAATAGGCAAGCAGCTTGGTGTGAAGAAATCAACTGTGGGAGCAATAATTAGAAAATAGAAGACATACAAGACCACTGATAATCTCACTCGATCTGGGGCTCCACGCAAGATCTCACCCCGTGGGGTCAAAATGATCACATGAACGGTGAGCAAAAATCTCAGAACCACACGGGGGGACCTAGTGAATGACCTGCAGAGAGCTGGGACCAATGTAACAAAGGCTACCATCAGGGACACACTATGCCACCAGGGACACAGATCCTGCAGTGCCAGATGTGTCCCCCTGCTTAAGCCAGAACATGTCCGGGCCCGTCTGAGGTTTGCTAGAGAGCATTTGGATGATCCAGAAGAGGATTGGGAGAATGTCATATGGTCAGATGAACCCAAAATAGAACTGTTTGGTAGAAACACAACTCGTCGTGTTTGGAGGAGAGAGAATGCTGAGTTGCAACCAAAGAACACCATACCTACTGTGAAGCATGGGGGTGGCAACATCATGCTTTGGGGCTGTTTCTCTGCAAAGGGAACAGGACGACTGATCTGTGTACATGAAAGAATGAATGGGCCATGTATCGTGAGATTTTGAGTGCAAACCTCCTCCCATCAGCAAGAGCATTGAAGATGAAACATGGCAGGGTCTTTCAGCATGACAATGATCCCAAACACACCGCCCAGGCAACGAAGGAGTGACTTTGTAAGAAGCATTTCAAGGTCCTGGAGTGGCCTAGCCAGTCTCCAGATCTCAACCCCATAGAAAACCTTTGGAGGGAGTTGAAAGTCCATGTTGCCCAGCGACAGCCCCAAAACATCACTGCTCTAGAGGAGATCTGCATGGAGGAATGGGCCAACATACCAGCAACAGTGTGTGACAACCTTGTGAAGACTTACAGAAAACGTTTGACCTCTGTCATTGCCAACAAAGGATATATAACACAGCATTGATATGAACTTTTGATATTGACCAAATACTTATTTTCCACCAAAATTTGCAAATAAATTCTTTCAAAAATCAGACAATGTGATTGTCTGGATTTGTTTCCACATTTTGACTCTCATAGTTACAGGCCTCTCTCATCTTTTTAAGTGGGAGAACTTGCACAATTGGTGGCTGACTAAATACTTTTTTGCCTCACTGTACCTCCTCACAAGAAGAAATCAGATTTGTCTGACAACTTCTGTCTTTTATGAATCTATGCTCTCTTTTGCTTAAAATATTTTTTTCCAACAAGAACTCATCTATGTTAGCTTTTGTTAAACTTTCCAGTATCTTCTCAACTATAGAACTTAAACTAACATGTCTATAGTTACTTGGTAAAGACTTTGAATCCCTTTTTAAATATAGTCACCACATTGGCCTTACGCCAGTCCAGTGGTTCTATTCCCGTCCTTAAAGAGTCCCTAAAAATTAGAAACAATGGCTTTGACAGAGCTCAATTCATGGGTGTATTCCATCTAGACCTGGTGCTTTATTCACCTTTATGCTGTCTAAATATTTCTGGACCACATCAATTTGGAGCCATAGTGGATCATTTGAGACTGTGTCAATACCATCCCCATTATCGCCATGAGCTCCCCATGCTCCTTTGTATACACAGATCTGAAGAAGGTATTTAACCACCTCAATACTGGGCACTTTCGCCCCCTTCCTTCCCAGACCAATTTTCAGCTTTCAGCGCTCTCGCACTTTTAATGACAATTACTCAGTCATGCTATGCTGTACCCAAATGAAATTTTTATCATTTTGTTTACACAAATAGAGCTTTCTTTTGGTGGTATTTATTCACTACTCCATTTTTTTTTGCGATATAAGCGCAAAAAGAGCGGAAATTTGAAAAAAAAACAATATTTTCTTCTTTCTGTTTTAAAAGAAATCCAATAAAATCGAATTTTGTCATAAATTTATGCCAAAATGTATTCTGCTACATGTTTTTGATAAAAAAAATCCCGTTAAGTGTATAATAATTGGTTCGTGTGATCACGGACATATGCACGCAAATGATCATGTACAGATGTGCGCAGGTGATCACGGACATATGTGTGCAGATAATCATTGGGACATGTGATTTTAGTGGGACATATGTGGGGGACAGCTTTTTTTTATTATTTGAGGACATGTGTTTTGGGGATATGTGTTTTGGGGACATGTGTTTTGGGGACATTGTGTGGGGACATGTATGTTTTACATTATGTGGGGACATTTGTGTGTTTTACATTGTATGGGGACATGTGTGTTGACACTAGGTTGGTGATCAGTGAGTAAAAAGCTGTAAAAAACAGCTCATACTAACTGATCATCAGCCGGCTGCAGCGATTCCCTCTCCTCTCCTCAGCGACAACTTTCGTGTGAGGAGAGGAGAGCTCATCGCCTAGCAACCGGCTGTGTTTACATCACATGACGGCTGTGATTGGACACGGTCGTCATGTGATCAGGAGGGCTAATCACAGAGCCCTCCTGCCGATCGGAGATGCGCCGTGTCCGGGTGACACGAGCGCATCGGGATTGCGCCGCTGCGCAGGCACGCGCGCGTGATCCTGCTCCTTCTGAGGGACGTTCCTGAACGTCCACTCAGAAGGAGAGAGCGCCCACCCGGCTGTTTATGTACACTGGCCGGGTGGGAAGTAGTTGATAAATTTGCCTTCTTTTTGTCCCGTCACCCACTCCAGATTATTTTGTAAAGGACCAACATGCTCAGACCTGACCTTTTTACTATTATTATATTTGAAGAATGTTTGTGGGCTTGTCCTACTAACTTTTGCAATCTGTGACATGGGTGACATGTCCGGTGAGTATGCTGGCCATGCAAGAACTGGGATGTTTTCAGCTTCCAGGAATTGTGTACAGATCCTTGCAACATGGGGATGTGCATTATCATGCTGCAACATTAGGTGATGGTCGTGGAAAAATGGCACAACAATGGGCCTCAGCATCTCATCACGGTATCTCTGTGCATTCAAAATGCCACCAATAAAATGCGCCTGTGTTCGTTGTCCATAGCATACGCCTGCCCATACCATAACCCCACCGCCACCATGGGCCACTCGATTCACAACGTTGACATCAGCAAACTGCTCACCCGCACAACGCCATACACGTTGTCTGCCATCTGCCCTGTACAGTGAAAACCAGGATTCATCTGTGAAGAGAACACCTCTCCAAAGTGACAGACGCCATTGAATGTGAGCATTTGCCCACTCAATTCGGTTACGACGACAAACTGCAGTCAGGTCGAGACCCAGATGAGGACGACAATCATGCAGATGAGCTTCCCTGAGACGGTTTCCGACAGTTTGTGCAGAAATTCTTTGGTTATGCAAACTGATTGTTGCAGCAGCTGTCTGGGTGGCTGGTCTCAGATGATCTTGGAGGTGAAGATGCTGCATGTGGAGGTCCTGGGCTGGTGTGGTTACACGTGGTCTGCGGTTGTGAGGCCGGTTGGATGCACTGCCAAATTCTCTGAAATACCTTTGGAAATGGCTTATGGTAGAGAAATGAACCTTGCAATTCAAGGGCAACAGCTCTGGTGGACATTCTTGCAGTTAGCATGCCAATCGCATGCTCCCTCAAAACTTGCGACATCTGTGACATTGTGCTGTGTGTTAATATGCACTTTTTAGAGTGGTCTTTTATTGTGGCCAGCCTAAGTCACACCTGTTCATTAACCATGCTGTCTAATCAGCATCTTGATATGCCACACCTGTGAGGTGGATGGATTATCTCGGCAAAGGAGAAGTGCTCAGTAACATAGATTTAGACAGATTTGTGAATAATATTTGAGAGAAATAGGCCTTTTGTGTAAATAGAAAATGCCGTAGGTCTTTAAGTTCAGCTCATGATAAATAGGGGCAAACACAAAAGTGTTGCATTTATAATTTTGCTCAGTGTAGGTTTTATTTTTAGCCTTTTAAACTTATTGCCCATAGGAATATACAGCCTTCTCGTCCACATCAGTGCCTGAACAAATGCGCTTCTGGAATAATGGTCAAACATACCCTAAGACACACTCTTAAAAATTGGGGACAGCCTTCCCAGAAGAGCTGAAGATGTTATTGCTGCAAAGGGTGGGCCAACTCAATTATGAACCCTATGGACTAAGACTGGGATGCCATTAAATTTCATGTGCATGTAAAGGCAGGTGTCCTAATACTTTTGGTTATATAGTGTATGTTATAGTGTGTTCACATACAGTCTTTTTAAAGAATTCCCATTTCTGTTGTGTGTTCATCGATGCCAATTATCCCTCCCAGTCTAAGTCTTGGAGAGAAGCCCTCATCCTTAGAAAATTTGCTCTCTTAAAATTAAGTGTTTTTATCTGTCCAGTATGTGTTCATTGCTTACAGCTAACATTAAATAAAATCATGTTATGGTCACTGCTACTAGAAGAAGGAAGGAGGGAATCCCCAATGCTGCACATCCACGGGGTTGTATGATAGTGGAAGAGACAGCCTCAACCTGAGTTCCCACCAGGCCACGCCCCCAACTCATTTAGCTCCTCCTGTTGGAGCTTAGTCATGGGGAGCTGCTACCCAGATGTACTTTTATATGAACATTAGTATTAAGCTCTGCATGGTTTGAGATAACCAGGTCCAACAGAGCATCATTCCTAGTCTGGGCCTCTTTGAACTGGACATACAATTGTCTTGTAGTAGGTTTATACATTTTTTTTCAATGTCATTTCACTGATAGTGTGGGCTAGGAAGGCAGTAGAGTGAGACTCAGCTATCAGGGGTGTCCTTTTATCGTCCAGGTTGCTAATGCAACTTTCTGCTGCTGTAGTGTACTCTCGCATTTTTTTGTAAGTGGCATAGTAAAGAAATATCTTCTTTTAGACCACCCAATTAGTCTTTACCCAGATTAACATTAATTAATCTTTAACCATATAATGCTGTATATTTATGCACTGCCTGCAGAATTTCTCCTAATGTAGGTTGCTCTTCCCCCTCTGCCATCTCTGCAGGCTCATCGGTGTGTTCATCTTCAGTGGCCTGGATGGCATCTAGGTCTGGGCTCTGTATACTAGTGATATCAATCAGCATATCAGACCAGCCATCCCTGCTCTACCCTGATGTCTACAAGGAGGCTGTGTGGCCACCCGGTTCCTTTCGCCCCTGCCTCTGGGGGGGGGTCTCTCTCCGGGAAAGCCCCCCTGACTTAGTATTCAAGGGTGGCTTTGGCTGCCTTAGAAGAACGGGGTCTGTCAGGCCTTCTGGCTAGGCAGACCATGTAAACCTATGTCCCCTTCAGGAGCCTTGTGGGATGCAAGGGGCGGGGGTCAGGGTAGAGGTCCTACCCCTTCGGGGGTGGACTAAAGCACACCCTTAACCTCCCTGGCGGTATGATTCTTTCGGATTTTAGGTGCTGAAAGCGGTACAATTATTTTGCATGGAAATTTGGCGTTTTATATTGTAGGTCTGTAATTCTTAACAATAACACACTTAAATCTGTCCAAACAAGAGTCTAGTAGATATCCCGGGTATGATAAAGTTTGAAACACAAAAACATAAATTATAATATAATAAATAAAAATAAATAATAAAAAAAAAATTTAAAAAAATAATAATAAAATAAATTTCCCCACGATTCACTATCACTCAATTCTGCAAGTGTTCTAATTTACTATCGCTGTTTTCTAGCTGGTCTAAAGCCACTTTTGACGTAAAGGGACACTTTTTGGTTGCTATGGACAGTCTCCAGTTTCCAGGCAGAAAGAACAGTATATATAACATAAAACTGCATGCAGGGCATGGGCCAAAGCACTGGGGACAAAAGGGATATGAAATGATTTCATACAGTACTGTAATCTGTAAGATTACAGTACTGTATGTGTTATGATTTTTACAATTTTTTGAATTTGCCGCCAGGCTCCGCCCCCGTGCGTCGCGACACTTGCAGGGAACGGTGCCTGGCAAGGAGAGGCTTCGGAGGAGGACAGAGCCCGCAGACACAACGGGGGACATCGCAGGATCCCGGGGACAAGTTAAGTAAAGCCACACCAGGATCCTGCGATGTAATCCCGAGTGTGGCTCGGGGTTACCGCTAATGGGACTGAAATTTTAACCCCGAGCCACACTCGGGAAAACCGCCAGGGAGGTTAAGTGCACTTTTTAGTGTGTGTTTCACATGCACATTTTTTTGTTCACTTACAAGTTTTTCCGTTCTAGGTTTTGCACCACTGCGGACAAGAAAAGAAAGAAAAAAAATCCCCT
The DNA here is from genome assembly GCF_042186555.1 of Aquarana catesbeiana. NCBI lineage: Eukaryota > Metazoa > Chordata > Amphibia > Anura > Ranidae > Aquarana > Aquarana catesbeiana. Next base: position 232,772,988 of record NC_133331.1, on the reverse strand, counting down.
GCCTCTGTGTCAGCCTGTCCCTATGCTTGCGTACCAGACATTTTCTGGGTATAAAATAGAATGCCCATGTGCATTCCTTACCCAACTGGTGAGAAGCCTTCCCCGGCTTGCAGACTGCATCCTTGGTTTTATCCGAGCCACAAGGAGTCCTTTGAGGAAATGTCATGGTGTTGCCCTATTGGGACTTTTGAGCCATCGTTTCTTCCTTGGATTTTCTGGCCATCATGTGAATAATGTTGGTTAAACAGGTATCGGCAGGATCCCGAGGGCCAGAGGAAGCGAATGGTGGCAGCTGGGAGCAATAAAGATGCCAGGGAGAGGGTCGATATTCAGATCAGTTCAGGGAGCCCCATGAAGCACATCTGCTCCCATTGCCTGGGTGGCCATGCCCCTTAATTTGTGTCTTTAATACTTACTGGAGTTCAGCTTTAATTCATGTTGAAGAGTAGATTTAAGTAGTAGGACTGTTCTATACATAACCCAAGAAGGAAAATGACAAGCAGTTAAAACCAGTGGCTAACAAGGGAGAACCACACTAGGTGAGAGAAAAAGAAAATTTACATTGATTTTATTTATATTCTTACGTTATGAATATTCTTATCAGTAAGTAAAACATGTAAAAGAAAATCTCACTATCACATGGTGAATCTGCAGGTAATTCAATGTAAAGGTTTAGATAAAGCTTTCAACTTACAGTGCAAGGTGATCTTCAGTATTACACACAGTGTATATTATAACCTTTCACCAACCTATCTAGCTTATTGTTTGTCAGTTCTCCAGCTGAACCTGCTGCTAATTTTGGCTTAGTTAGATGTGCTGTGTAACTCTGTCTGCAAGTGACGGCATTTCTTAGGCAGGCAGGAGGCAGTGGGGGGTTAGGTTTCTTCCAATGTTTTCTCATATATCTATGCATTCCCAGTCTGACTACTATGCACTTTTTTGGCTGTGGACATTGAAATGTATATAAATACATAGATAGATGGACTGATACAAATCCGAGGGAGGGCATCAAAAGGGAATGTAGGAAAGTTAAAAGGCAATTTAAAAGATAAGAAATCATATATTAGAACACATAGACGGGTGCACTTCACTTATATAAAGTGTAGCAGAGGATTAGGAATGCTGAAATGACACATTTGTGTTTAATTACACCTCATGCACATGTTAAGATATTTTATAGTTAACTACAAGTCTGGGCTTATTAATCTTGATAAAATTATCCCACTAAAAAATAAAGGTGCTGTTATCACTTAAACAGTTCAGTTGTATTTATTATCATGCTGCATCACACTAATATATTTTACTTTAGTGTATATTTCTTGACATAAAATGACCAGTATATTTTAACAAAAGGCTTATGTGCCGGTACACATGTGTTTTCTTGATGCCTTGTATCAAATCATACAAAATGATTAAAAAACCCTTCAGTGTTATATAATAATGTCATACAGACAGGGATTTTATTCAGCAGGAATGCCATTTCAGCACCTCCAGCACTGAATGTATGTAATGGCAAGGGGTGCTGAGGTGTGCTGGAGGGTCCATGGCTGCTGGGGGATCTATTGTTCCTGAAGATCTATTTTTACATGACAGTCTATTGTTGATGGGGGGTCTATTATTGTTGCTGGTGGGGGATCTATTGTTGGTGGGGGTTGCTTATGTTGCTGGGGGGTCAATTGTTGCTGGAAGAGATCTACTATTCAGAGAGGGATCTATTTTTGCTGGCCATTGGGTATCTATTGTTGCTGGGGGGTATATATTTTTGCGTGGCAGTCTATTGTTGCTGGTTGGGCTTATGTTGCTTGGGGGTCAATAGTTGCTGGAAGGGATCTACTGTTGAGGAAGCAATCTAATGTTGCTGGCTGCTGGAGAGTCTATTGATGCTGGCCTGGCTGCTGGGAAATCTGTTGTTGCTGCCCTGTCTATTGTTGTTGGGGTCATTGTTGCTGGAAAGGGTCTATTGCTGCTGGCTGCAGGTTATCTTCTTTACTGCTTTTCTTGTTGTCATTAACAAATTCCATACAAATGACTTAGCACCACAAAATGATACTTTGTTCTGTATTCTCTAAAATGGGCGGTACACTGGGAGGTGGGTATGGGGTGGAAGCAAGGCATGGTGCTCATAGGTGGGTAGGGGCGAAGACAAGAAGTGACTGTCTTATTCTCTGAGGGGGTGTCAGGCCCCCTGATCTAAGTGAAGCTGCTTCACCTCTGACTGTCCTCTTGTGATGAATCTCCCTTCCCTCTCTGAGCTCTGCTGTATTGTAGACTTTTGGAGGCTGATACCAAGTCTACTTACACTGTTTGCATTAAAAAAACAGAAACATTTTAATCACCTCAGACGCTTTTACCCCCTTCATGACCAGGGGATTTTTTGCTATTCAGCACTGTGCTACTTTAATTGGCAATTTCACGGTCATACAATACTATACGGAAATAAAATTTTTATCATTTTTTTTCACACAAATAGAGCTTTCTTTTAGTGATATAAATGAAAAAAAGACCAGATATTTTGAAAAAAAAATAAGATATTTTCTACTTTCTGTTATAAAACATATCCAATAAAATAAAATGTTGTCATAAATTTAGCCCACAATGTATTCTGCTATAAGTCTTTGGTAAAAAAATAAAATTGCAATAAGTGTATATTAATTGGTTTGTGTGAAGGTTATAACGTCTACAAACTATGGTACAGTATATGTATAGTAGATTTGAAAAATGAATAATTCTGATGTACTATCAGCATATCTCATTTCTTAAGGCCTTAAAATAGTAGGATAGTACAAATTCCCCCAAATAACCCCTTTTTTGAAAGTAGACAGTTTGAGGAATTTGGTAAGAGGTATGGCAAGTTTTTCGAATTTGTAATTTTTTTGGTCACAATTTTTTTTTTAGTTAAGAAATTGAATAAAATGTGGCGTTTTTTTCAATTTTTTTTTTTCAAAAAAATTTTTATTGAGAAAAAAAATATAAGGTTTGATGTACAAGAATTGTGGCAAGCATAGCTTAATTACATCAAGATTACAGTAATGGTGCAGAACATCAGATATAGACTAGTATGTACAGCACTGATCTTTCTCCATGTTCCCAGACAGGAGGCATAGAGATGGAGGGGAATGGGGAGAGGAGGGGGGGAGTTTAAAAATGAGGGGAGGGGATAGGTAAGCAGAGGGCTGTTAGGCAAAGTTTTAGAAAAACAAAAGGTGGTAAGTTTATCCGTGACTATGTCTAGACGCAGAAGGTTTATTCGAGGAAAAGGGCGGCCTTGTGAGTTCTCTCCTGAGGGGAGAGATTTATTGTAAGGAATAGTACTGATTGTTTAGTCATGGGCAAGGCATGGCTCTATAATCAGACAGCCAGGGTTGCCAGTGGTGATAGAATTTTTCCAGTGTGAGCTGTGCCTTTGCAAACAGGAATTCCATTGATAAGTGGTCATTTAGGATATCAATGGTGTTACTAAGAGAGGGTGCACAGGGCTGTTTCCATAAGCGGACAAAAGATAGACAGGCCGCAATGAGTATATGAGTGATGATAGGATGGAATTTCGGGGGCCAATCTGGAAGGCCTAGGCTGAAGAGAGCCATCTTTGGGGTCACTTCAACAGGTAGGTTAGTAACTTCTTGAATAAGGGTGGAGATGTCCGTCCAGAAAATAGCTATGGATGGGCATTCCCACCAAATATGAAAAATATGTCCATCTATGTCGCAATTTCTCCAGCATTTGCTGGTGTGAGATGGGGAGATTCGAGCCAATTTCACCGGGGTATAATACCATTTATAGAGAATTTTCATTACAGTTTCCCAATGAGAGATGTTTTTGGAGAAGGTGATAGGTAAGCGAACAGCTCGGTACTCGGTCCAGATGAAGGGGGATTTGAGTTCGTAGTTTGGATTCCCAAACTGTGGGCTATAGCTGGTGGACTTTCTTCTTGGGCTGGTTTTATTAGCAGTCCATAGAGATAAGATATGCCACGGATTTTGTTGTTGGTTGGATTAAAAAACCGTATAAGGTCCTTAGTCCAGGTGTTATGCGAGGTTGGGATGGAGGCGAGAATATGTCGTATTCTCAAGTACATATAAAAGTCCTTGTTGGGTATGGAGTATCGGTCTGAGAGTTGATGGAAAGAGAGAAGTTGGGTGTGTTGGAATATGTCTCCTATCATGCGAAGGCCTTGTGAGGACCATCTTTGTAGTGGCAAGTCCGGATAGAGGAGCGATATAGCTACTAGTGAGAGTTGATAAAGAGCTTGGATATGTATGCCGCTTGATTTTTGCAGGATTGATTTCCAAGTGGCTATAGTTGCATTGACTGTTGGAAGGAATGAATTTGGAGGGTGGTGTCCCATCCAGATGGCTGCTAAGAGGTGCGAGGGGGTATGGGCAAGATTTATGACTTCAATCAGAATCCAGGGTTGTAGTGAGGACATGTCCCACCATTTTTTGGTTTGATCCAGTATTATAGCTTTATAATATAATCTGAGGTTAGGGACTCCAAGTCCAGCATATTTTGTAGGTGTATTGAGCAGGGAAGATTTAATGCGTGGTTTATGAGCTGCCCATATGAATTTATTGATGATCCATTGGAGGAAGGCTATATCTGTATGTAATATTGGTACTGGCAGAGTTGCGAAGAGATATAGGGCATGTGGTAAGAGGAACATTTTGGGCAGGGCTATTCGACCTGCCCAAGAGGCATTCATGGTGAGGAGTGATTTAGCAATATCCTGTAATTTCTGACTTAGCAGAGAGATGTTAGTGTGCAGAAGTAGGGTAGAGGGGAGGTCAGCTGAATACCCAAGTAGGTCATGGATGAGTTGGGGGGGGGCCCAGGAAAAAGGAAATGATGAGGTAATGCTTGTTCTGAGTTTTGGGGATAGGGATACCCCTAGCATAGCCGATTTAGAGTGATTTAGTTTGTACATGGATACCTGACTGAATCATTGTAATGCCCCGTACACACGGTCGGATTTTCCGACGGAAAATGTGTGATAGGACCTTGTTGTCGGAAATTCCGACCATGTGTAGGCTCCATCACACATTTTCCATCGGATTTTCCGACACACAAAGTTTGAGAGCAGGATATAAAATTTTCCGACAACAAAATCCGTTGTCGGAAATTCCGATCGTGTGTACACAAATCCGACGGACAAAGTGCCACGCATGCTCAGAATAAATACAGAGATGAAAGCTATTGGCCACTGCCCCGTTTATAGTCCCGACGTACGTGTTTTACGTCACCGCGTTTAGAACGATCGGATTTTCCGTCAACTTTGTGTGACCGTGTGTATGCAAGACAAGTTTGAGCCAACATCCGTCGGAAAAAATCCTAGGATTTTGTTGTCGGAATGTCCGAACAAAGTCCGACCGTGTGTACGGGGCATTAGAGGTTGCAGAGCGGGGGTAGGGAGTGCATAGGATCGGTGAGCCATATGATAATATCGTCAGCATAGAGGCCGATCTTATGGGCAACGTGATTGACCGTGAGACCAGCTATATCTGTACAAGCTCTAATTGCTTGTGCTAGTGGTTCAATCACTAGTGCAAAAATTAGTGGTGACAAGGGTCAGCCCTGACGAGTCCCGTTGGTGATAGGGAAAGGGGAGGATAACATGCCCGATGTTAGGACTTTTGCATTTGGGGTAGAGTAGAGACCTAGGATGGCTTGTCGAAATGGGCCATGTATGCCAAACTTCTGCAGGACTAAATCTAGGTATAGCCAATTGACCTATCAAATGCCATCTCTGCGTCTAAAGAGATCAGCAGAGAAGGTATCTGGTGGTGTTCTGCCCAGTGGATCATATCAATATCAATGAATCTACGAGTGCCATCTGAGGCCTGCCTGGAGGAGATGAAACCTACTTGATCTGGGTGTACTAGAGTGGGCATATATGTCGCTAAGCGGGTGGCTAATAATTTTGAATAGAGTTTAAGGTAGGTGTTGAGCAGAGAAATGGGGCAATAATTGGCTGGGTCGTGGGGAGATTTGCCGGGTTTTTTTATGGTAGTTATCACTGCTTCAAGGGATTCTGGTGGGATCTCTCCAGTGGTTAAAAATCTGTGAAAGGTATTGCATAAGTGGGGTACGATTTGGTCTGTATATGTCTTGTAGTATTCATTTATGCAAGCATCTGGTCCTGGGGCTTTGTTTTGGGGGAGTTCTTTTATAGCTTTAAGGATCTCTTGGTGGGAGAATGGCTGGGCTAGCGAATTGAGCTGCAATTGAGATATCGAAGGGAGTTGGAGAGGAGTAAGGAAGTCCTGTATTAGTTGTGGGGTGGGGTGGGGCTCCGATGTAGAGAGTGAGAGGTTGTATAGTTTTGAGTAAAATACACTAAATTAGTTCGCTATGTCTTTTGGGTTTGTCAGTTTGTGACCCTCTAGGTTTTGGAGGAATGGGATTCTAGTTTGTGCTGCTCTCCGTTTGTATTGCTGGGCTAGGTGTTTCCCGACTTTATTGCCCTGGGAGTACCAAGAGAGGTGGAGGCGCTTGAGATAAAAATTGTGACCTTTTTGGAGGAAAGAGCTAAAATAATTTCTTAGTTTACTGAGCTCTTTTGCATTAACTAGGGTGGGGTTTTGTTTATTTAGGGATTCAATTGTCTGGATACGCTGGAGGAAGGAGTTTATTGTGAGAGTTTTCTTTTTCTTTTCCTGGGCACCCAACTGTAGGTAAATGAAAGAATTGTGGGCATTTCAGAGTGTAGTTGGGTTAGAAACAGAGCCAGTGTTGGTGGCAAAGAAAGAAGAGATCTCAGATCGAACCTGCTCTCGGGTCTCCGGTAAACTAAGGAGTGTAGCATTTAAATGCCATAAGGTGTGTCTGGTGGTGGGGGGGAGAGGGATATGGTAATAGATACTGGGGCATGATCCGACCATGTTATAAGGCCAATCTTGGATTTAGTGATTTTTTGGAGCAGTGTCTTGGAGGTTAAGAACAGTTCGACCTGATTTTTGGGTATTCAAATAGAAGGAGTAATCCCTCTCAGTACTGTGCTGACATCTTCATGGATCATGAATAGGGATGAGCTTCGTGTTCGAGTCGAACCCATGTTCGACTCGAACATCGTCTGTTTGCCCGTTCGCCGAATTGCGAACGATATGGGCCGTTCGCGCCAAATTCGTGTGGCGCGTCACGGCCCATAATTCACTGCGGCATCGCAGTGCATTGCTGGCTGATGATTGGCCAAGCATGCACTATGACCCGCATGCTTGGCCAATCACAGCGCCGCCTGAACAGAGAGCCGTAATTGGCCAAAGCCAAGGAGGCTTTGGCCAATTATGGCTCAGGGGATTTTGTACACGCCCCACACTATATAAGGCCGCCTGCACGGCGGCCCTGTGTAGTGTGTGTTCCGGCGTTCATTGAGAGAGAGACAGACAGTGACATTTGATTTGAGTTATAGAGTTGATAGATTAGGCAGAACAGTCAGTCAGTTAGCTGCTCTTACAGTGTATTGTGCATATATATGCATCCCTGGTGTTGCATATATATATATACACTGTATTCAGTTTAGCTAGATCCATTCTTGTTATCTTCCTACTGACAGGCAGGCTTGTCTTGTTACAGTATTTACAGCTACCTGAAGAAAATTACTGGTGTTCTTTTGATCCTATTAGTACCACAGTCAGGCAGCTAGACTATTTACAGTTAGTGCAGTGCGTCCTGCTCACAGTGTTCAGCTAGATCCGTTCCTGTTATCTTCTTACTGACAGGCAGGCTTGTCTTGTTACAGTATATACAGCTACCTGAAGAAAATTGCTGGTGTTCTTTTGATCCTATTAGTACCACAGTTAGGCAGCTAGACTATTTACAGTTAGTGCAGTGCGTCCTGCTCACAGTGTTCAGCTAGATCCATTCCTGTTATCTTGTTACTGACAGGCAGGCTTGTCTTGTTACAGTATATACAGCTACCTGAAGAAAATTGCTGGTGTTCTTTTGATCCTATTAGTACCACAGTCAGGCAGCTAGACTATTTACAGTTAGTGGAGTGCGTCCTGCTCACAGTGTTCAGCTAAACCTACAAGTTAGTGTGGTGCGTCCACCTCACAGTGTTCAGCTAAACCTACAAGTTAGTGGGGTGCGTCCTGCTCAGAGTGTTCAGCTAAACCTACAAGTTAGTGCAGTGCGTCCTGCTCACAGTGTTCAGCTAGATCCGTTCCTGTTATCTTCTTACTGACAGGCAGGCTTGTCTTGTTACAGTATATACAGCTACCTGAAGAAAATTGCTGGTGTTCTTTTGATCCTATTAGTACCACAGTCAGGCAGCTAGACTATTTACAGTTAGTGCAGTGCGTCCTGCTCACATCGTTCAGATAAACCTACAAGTTAGTGGGGTGCGTCCACCTCACAGTGTTCAGCTAAACCTACAAGTTAGTGGAGTGTGTATCAGTATATCCCAGCTTAGTGCAGCTACAGGCCATTAGTATGTCTGGAAGGCCAAGAAGGAGAGGTAGACAGTCACAAGCCAATAAGAGAGAGCAAGCAGGCTCTGTGTCTAGTGCTGGTCGTGGAGACGGTGCATCCTCATCAGCACGTGGCCGTGGGACACGCTTGGCCTTTTTTTCGGCAGCTGGCCGTGTTGAGCCGCAACATGCGGAAGACTTGGTCGAGTGGATGACCAAGCCGTTCTCATCCTCCTCATCCTCTCTCGCCCATGCCCAGGGTACTTTGTCTGGCAAAGCAGCGGCCTCTTCCCTCGGCTCAATGTCATCAGTGACTCCTTCCCTAGCCTCCTGAGGAGTCCCTCGAACTGTTTGACCACAGTGTTGGGTACATGCTCCAGGAGGATGCCCAGCATTTGGAAGGCTCTGATGATGATACTGAGCTCGATAACATGAGCACGGACAGAGGGGGTGCCCAAGAAGGACAGCAATCTGGCAGTCATGCTCCCTCTGCTGCAGCATACTGCCAGGTTTGCTCCAGTGATGAGGAGGGAGGGGATGATGAGGTCACTGACTCAACGTGGGTGCCTGATAGGAGAGAGGAGGAGGAGGAGGAGGTGGCACATCATAAGGGCAGCACATTGACTGCATCACACCCCAAAGCTCCACATGTGCAGGGCGCTGCAGTCTCTTCGCGTTATTCAAAAAGTTCTTTGGTGTGGGCCTTTTTTGAGACGAGTGCATCAGATCGCACCGCTGCTATTTGCAACATATGTCTCAAGCGTCTCGCGTGGCCAAAACATCTCCCGCTTGGGTACCACATGCTTGACCAGACATATGTTGACCTGCCATGCAGTTCGTTGGCAAGCGTATCTAAAAGACCCACACCAAAGAACAAAGAGGACCTCTCCTTGCTCCTCATCAGCTGAGATTTCAAACCCCACTATACCTTCAGTCCTCTCTGAGACCTGCACTGAGAGGAATGAAGGTGTAGAATTAGGTGTGTCACAGCCAAGTACTTGTGGGCAATCTGCTTTTGGTACACCGACGTCAGATTGTACCAGGCAAATTTCCCTGCCCCAGCTGCTGCACCGCCGAAAGAAGTTTGCTCCCAGCCATCCACATGCCCAGTGGCTGAATGCTAGCTTGGCAAAATTGCTAGCACTTCAACTGTTGCCTTTTCAGTTGGTAGAATCTGCCCCCTTTCGTGAGTTTGTGGAATGTGCGGTTCCTCAGTGGCAGGTACCCAAACGCCACTTTTTCTCACGGAAGGCGATTCCGGCTCTCTACCGGCATGTGGAAGGCAATGTCCATGCCTCGCTGGACAGGGCGGTCAGCGGTAAGGTGCATATTACCACTGACTCATGGTCCAGCAGGCATGGACAGGGACATTACCTAAGTTTCACGGCGCATTGGGTGACTCTGCTGGCAGCTGGGAAGGATGCAGGACAAGGTGCAGTAGTGTTGGAGGTTGTTCCACCACCACGCCTCCAAAATGCTAATGATTGTGACACACCTCTCTCCTCCACCCCCTCCTCTTCTTCTTCCTCCATGGCCTCTTCCTGTGCTTTGTCCTCGGAACCAGCTGTGCTCCGTAGCCGTTCAAGGGGCTACGCAAGTACGCAGGCCAAAAGATGCCATGCGGTGCTTGAGCTGGTGTGCTTGGGGGACAGGAGCCACACTGGGGCAGAGGTTTTGTCAGCTCTGCAGGGGCAGGTTCAGAGGTGGTTGACGCCATGCCAACTTAAGGCAGGAATGGTGGTTTGCGACAATGGCACCAACCTCCTCTCTGCCCTCCGACAGGGACAAATGACCCATGTGCCCTGTTTGGCTCACGTCCTTAACTTGGTGGTGCAGCGGTTCTTGGGCAGGTACCCGGGCTTACAGGATGTCCTGAGGCAGGCCAGGAAAGTCTGTGTGCATTTCCGCCGGTCATATAATGCCAGTGCTTGGCTGACGGACCTCCAAAAGGAATTTAACCTGCCCAAGAACCGCCTAATCTGTGACATGCCCACCAGGTGGAACTCAACGTTGGCCATGCTGCAGCGGCTGCACACACAGCAGAGGGCCATCAATGAGTACCTGTGCGACTATGGCACCAGGACAGGGTCAGGGGAGCTTGTTTTTTTTTCCCCACACCAGTGGGCCATGATCAGGGATGCATGCACTGTCCTGTCACCATTTGAGGAGGCCATGAGGATGGTGAGCAGTGTCAGTGCATGCATCAGTGACACTGTCCCCCTTGTCCACCTGTTGGAGCACACGCTGCGTGGAATAATGGACAGGGCACTTGAGGCAGAACAGAGGCAGGAAGAGGAGGACTTCCTTAGCTCTCAAGGCCCCCTTTATCCAGACAGTGTTCCTGCATGCCCGCCGATCACACAGGAAGAGGACGAGGAGGAGGAGGAAGATTGTGTCAGTATGGAGGTGGAGCCTGGCACTCAGCATCAGCAGCAGTCTTTAAGGGATCAGTCCCAAGAAACACATGGACTTGTACGTGGCTGGGAGGAGGTGGCTGCGGACCATGTCGTCCTTAGTGACCCAGAGGACTCCGGACCGAATGCCTCAGCAAACCTACGCTGCATGGCCTCCCTGATCCTGCAAAGCCTGCGTAAGGATCCTCATATTCGTGGTATCAAGGAGAAGGACCAATACTGGCTGGCAACCCTCCTTGATCTACGTTACAAGGGTAAGGTTGCGGACCTTATCTTGCCATCGCAGAGGGAGCAGAGGATGAAACATCTTCGGGAGGCCTTGCAGAAAGGTCTGTGCAACGCGTTCCCAGAGACTGGGAGGTTACAAACTCCTGTTTCTGGACAACGTGTTGCTGAGGCTTCGGTCAGTCAAAGAAGGAGCGGTGGAGAAGGTGGCCGTCTGACCTATGCTTTCATACAATTTTTTGGTCTGCAGCCCCAAGGTATGATTGGTTCCAGCAACCATCGCCAGCGTCTGTTTTACATGGTGCAGGAATACCTAGGGGCAAGATCAGACTTGGACACCTTTCCCACCGAAAATCCTCTGGGTTACTGGGTCTTGAGGATGGATCACTGGCCAGAGCTTGCACAGTATGCAATTGAGCTACTGGCCTGTCCTGCATCCAGCGTTCTTTCGGAACGCACATTCAGTGCTGCTGGAGGCGTGGTAACCGATCACAGGGTGCGTCTGTCCACCGACTCGGTCGATCGACTGACCTTCATAAAAATGAATCAGTCTTGGATCACCACCAGCTACCAAGCACCTGATGCTGATGTAACCGAATAATTTTTTTTGAAATCTCAGATCCCTTCAAAGACTGCCTATGCTGATGCTGAGTGACTATCCCTGAGTAATTATCCTCTTCCTCCTCAATCATCACGCTGATAGCTTGTAAGAACATTTTTGGTTCTGGGCGCCACCACCAGTGCCTAAGGCACAATTTTTCAGCCCCTGTTTAACAGGGGCGTGTAATTACAATTTTTGATGCAATACTTTGCAGCAGGGCTCGTTCCTGCGTTCCAACTAGAGTGGCTGTGAGGGGTTGCAGCGTTGTGGCACCAGCACCAGTGCCTAAGGCCCAATTTTTCAGCCCCTGTTTAACAGGGGCGTGTAATTACAATTTTTGTTGCAATACTTTGCAGCAGGGCTCGTTCCTGCGTTCCAACTAGAGTGGCTGTGAGGGGTTGCAGTGTTGTGGCACCAGCACCAGTGCCTAAGGCCCAATTTTTCTGCCCCTGTTTAACAGGGGCGTGTAATTACAATTTTTGATGCAATACTTTGCAGCAGGGCTTGTTCCTGCGTTCCAACTAGAGTGTCTGTGAGGGGTTGCAGTGTTGTGGTACCAGCACCAGTGCCTAAGGCCCAATTTTTCTGCCCCTGTTTAACAGGGGCGTGTAATTACAATTTTTGATGCAATACTTTGCAGCAGGTCTCGTTCCTGCGTTCCAACTAGAGTGTCTGTGAGGGGTTGCAGTGTTGTGGCACCAGCACCACCACCACCACCACCAAAGGCCCAATTTTTCTGCCCCTGTTTAACAGGGGCATGTAATTACAATTCTTGATCTAATATTTCACAGCAGGGCCCATTTCTGCACCCACCAAGAGCGAGTGAGGACTTACAGTGTTGTGGCACCAGCACCACCACCACCACCACCACCAAAGGCCCAGTTTTTCTGCCCCTGTTCAACAGGGGCATGTAATTGCAATTCTTGATCTAATATTTCACAGCAGGGCCCTGTGAGGGCTTATGTTGTTGTGGCCACAACAACACCTAAGGCCCAAATTTCTGCTGAGTATATAGGGCAGGCCCCTACTTTCAAACATCTAACTTACAAACGACTCCTACTTGCAAACGGAAGGATACAACAGGAAGTGAGATGAAATCTACCCCTAGGAAGGGAAATTCTCTCCTGTAAGAGTTAATATGGGAAAAACATTTCTCTTTCCACTGATGCTTTCCAATCCTTGTTCCACAAAAAAACCCAAATTCTCAAAAAACATTTGTCATTGGGACAAAAAGTGAGGTGAAATCTTCTAAAGAGGAGGAAAGACAGCAAAACAAATGTCGCAGGGGTGATAACCCTTCCCTATGTTTTCCAAAAAGCTTAAAAAAGATATTTTGGCTGGAGCTAAACACGTTAAAAATGTACCCGTTCAAAATGACAAACAGATTCTACTTAACAACAAACCTACAGTCCCTGTCTTGTTTGCACGGCCTGTATACTGCTGTTCAGAGTATATAGGGCCTGGTGGCCCCACACCTTTCCCTTTCCTTAATTTAATTTGGGTGTGGGGTTCCCCTTAATATCCATACAAGACCCAAAGGGCCTGGAAATGGACTGGGGGGTACCGTTTGTCTCACTGATTTTCATCCATATTGCCAGGACCCGACATTACATTAAACCCGCAAGCAGTTTTAAATGAGATTTTTTCCTTTAAAAATGACATTTGGTGCAGGGACTGTTCTAAACACGGGAAACACGCGCCACTTTACAGGCATACTATAGACACCCCCCAGGTACGATATTTAAAGGAATATTTCACTTTTTTTTTTTACTTTAAGCATCATTAAAATCACTGCTCCCGAAAAAACGTCCGTTTTTAAAAGTTTTTTTTGCATTGATACATGTCCCCTGGGGTAGGACCCGGGTCCCCAAACCCTTTTTAGGACAATACCATGCAAATTAGCCTTTAAAATTAGCACTTTTGATTTTGAACGTTCGAGTCCCATAGACGTCAATGGGGTTCTAACGTTCGTGCAAACTTTCGGTCCGTTCGCAGGTTCTGGTGCGAACCGAACCGGGGGGTGTTCGGCTCATCCCTAATCATGAAGATATTCCAGGGATACTATTGAGGATAGAACCACTGACATCCTGCGTTTTGTGTTGGATAAATCCATCTGGTTGTCTACAACATCATTAAAATCGCCACAGATTATGATTTGGTCTTCAGGGTAATGTTGGATCCTATGCATTATGGATTTATAGAAGGATTTCTGATGGACATTGGGAGTGTAAATATTTACTATAACAAAAGGTTGGTTGTTGAAGGTGGCTGACAGGATTAGGTATCTGCCTGTGGGGTCTTGGTCAAGGTGGGTGAGATTAAAGGAGACAGAGGAACGTACTGCCATCATCACGCCCCTTGTTTTCTTGTCAGCGCAAGCCCAAAAACAGTGGGGGAATAATTTGTGGGAGCATTGTGGGGAGTTGTGTTCAGAAAAGTGCGTTTCCTGAATGCATAATATGTCCACCTTTTGTGATATAGCTTCTCGCCAAAGAAGTGAACGTTTAAAGGGGCTGTTAAGGCCTTAGCATTTAAGGAGACAATTGTGAGTGTCATTGCCTCAGATGGAGAGAGTCTGGGAGTAGTTGGTGTAACGGTACCGAGGAGGATAGACTCTGATTGTAAAAGAGGAAAGGAGAGGAGGGAGGGGATAAAGGAGCACTAGTGTAGCAGAGGTAGTACTAAACACAGTGGTATGTGTGGGCAGATCAGGACCCGTTATATCAGACAGGGTCTGATCTGGACACACAATGGTAAAACAGGTCAAATACTTGGTTAAGATAATAAAACAAGTTATATATCAATGTGAAATTAACACTTCTAAACATAGTAGTTTAACCACTTGAGGTCCGGGCCATAGCCGAATGATGGCCACAGCGCGGACCTCAATTTCCAGGAGGCCGTCATGGGACATCCTCCCCTGTGCACACGCACCGCGCACACCCTGCAGGGCACGCGGTGTGCGCGCTGTGATCACCGAGTCACGGAGACTCGGATGATCACAGATCCGAGTAAGGGGCCGATCCCGGCCCCTTACCATGTGATCAGCTGTCAGCCAATGACAGCTGATCACATGATGTAAACAAAAGCTCGGTAATCGGTTTCTTTTTCTCCTCACGCTGATAGCGTGGGAGAAAAAAAAGCCAATCACCTGCTTATGTTAAAGGGACATCGGTCCCGAAGAGGAAGGAGGCACATATGCCTCATCTGAGCCTGCCAGTGCCATCTATCATTGCCACCTACCAGTGCCCACAGTGCCCAGCAGTGCCACCTATGAATGCCCACAAGTGCCACCTATGAATTCCCACAAGTGCCACCTATCAATGCCCACAAGTGCCACCTATCAATGCCCACCAGTGGTGCCAATCAGTGCCACCTAGCAGTGCTGCCATCAGTGTAAGCAATCTGTGCCCATTATTGCCACCCATCAGTGCCCATCACTGCCACCCATCAGTGCCCATCACTGCCACCTATCGGTGCCCATCAGTGCCACCTCATCAGCGTACATCCATGAAGGAGAAAAATTACCTGTTTGCAAAATTTTATAACAAAATATAAAAAATATATACATTTTTTTTTTTTAATTCTGTCTTTTTCAATTTTTTTAACAAAGAATAAAAACTGCAGAGGTGATCAAATACCACCAAAAGAAAGCTCTATTTGTGGGAAAAAAAATTATAAAAATGTGATCTGTGTACAGTGTTGGATGACCACGCAATTGTCATTCAAAGTGCGACAGCGCTAAAAGCTGAAAATTGGTCTGGACAGGAGGGGGGTTTAAGTGCCCCGTAAGCAAGTGGCTAAACCAGGGGATGTGCTTAGCACATCAAGAACAGTGGAGTGTGGAAGGGGTAACATATGCGCTTCCACTCCTCCACTAACTTATTAATCTGTTAAACAAAGAAACAGTATGGTAACTAGGGATGAGCCGAACACCCCCCGGTTTGGTTCGCACCAGAACCTGCGAACGGACCGAAAATACGCGCAAACTTTAGAACCCCATTGAAGTCTATGGGACTCGAACGTTCAAAATCAAAAGTGCTCATTTTAAAGGCTAATTTGCATGGTATTGTCCTAAAAAGAATTTGGGGACCCGGGTCCTGCCTCAGGGAACATGTATCAATGCACGGCCGTTTTTTCAGGAGCAGTGATTTTAATGATGCTTAAAGTGAAATATTCCTTTAAATATAGTATATGGGGGGTGTCTATAGTATGCCTGTAAAGTGGCACGTTTTTCCCATGCTTAGAACAGTCCCTACACAAAATGACATTTTTAAAGGTATAAAAGTCATTTAAAACTGCTTGTGGCTTTAATGTAATGTCGGGTCCCGGCAATATGGATGAAAAACAGTGAAACAAACGGCTTGGGTACCCCCCCTCCCCCAGTCCATTACTAGGCCCTTTGGGTCTTGTATGGGTATTAAGGGGAACCCCGCACCCAAATTAAAAAAAGGAAAGGCGTGGGGCCCCCAGGCCCTATATACTCTGAACAGCAGAATACAGGCGGTACAAACAAGACAGGGACTGTAGGTTTGTTGTTAAGTAGAATCTGTTTGTAATTTTGAACTGGTACATTTTTAAAGTGTAGCTCCAGCCAAAAAAATCTATTTTAAGCTATTTGGAAAACATAGGGAAGGGTTATCGCCCCTGTGACATTTGTTTTGCTGTCTGTGCACCTTTTCAGAAGATTTCACCTCACTTTCTGTCCCAATGACAAATGTTTTTTGACAATTTGGGGTTTTTAATGAAACAAGGATTGTTGATAAAGCATCAGTGGAGAGGAGACACTTTTTCCCATATTAACTCTTACAGGAGAGAATTTCCCTTTCCTAGGGGTAGATTTCATCTCACTTCCTGTTGTCTCCTTCTGTTTGCAAGTAGGAGTCGTTTGTAAGTTGGATGTTTGAAAGTAGGGGCCTGCCCTATATACTCTGCAGAAATTGGGGCCTTAGGTGTTGGTGTTGCCACAACACTGTAAGTCCTCACAGTTAGTCTTGGTGGGCACAGGAACGGGCCCTGCTGTGAAATATTAGATCAAGAATTGTAATTACATACACCTGTTGAACAGGGGCAGAAAAATTGGGCCTTTGGTGGTGGCGGTGGTGTTGCCACAACACTGTAAGTCCTCACAGTTACTCTTGGTGGGCACTGGAACGGGCCCTGCTGTGAAATATTAGATCAAGAATTGTAATTACATGCACCTGTTGAACAGGAGCAGAAAAATTGGGCCTTTGGTGGTGGTGGTGCTGGTGCCACAACACTGCAACCCCTCACAGATACTCTAGTTGGAGCGCAGGAACGAGCCTTGCTGCAAAGTATTGCATCAAAAATTGCAATTACACGCCTCTATTAAACAGGGGCTGAAAAATTGGGCCTTAGGCACTGGTGCTGGTGCCACAACACTTCAACCCCTCGCAGATACTCTAGTTGGAGTGCAGGAATGAGCCCTGCTGCAAAATATTGCATCAAAAATTGTAATTACACGCCCCTGTTAAACAGGGGCTGAAAAATTGGGCCTTAGCCACTGATGGCGGTGCCCAGAACCAAAAATATTCTTACAAGCTATCAGCATGATCATTGAGGAGGACGAGGATAGTCACTCAGCATAACAGGATAGTCACTCAGCATCAGCATAGGCAGTCTTGAAGGGATCTGACATTTCAAAAAATATTATTCGGTTACATCAGCATCAGGTGCTTGGTAGCTGGTGGTGATCCAAGACTGATTCATTTTTATGAAGGTCAGTCGATTGACCAAGTCGGTGGACAGGCGCACCCTGTGATCGGTTACAAAGCCTCCAGCAGCACTGAATGTGCGTTCCGAAAGAACACTGGATACAGAACAGGCCAGTAGCTCAATTGCATACTGTGCAAGCTCTGGCCAGTGATCCATCCTCAAGACCCAGTAACCCAGAGGATTTTCGGTGGGAAAGGTGTCCAAGTCAGATCTTGCCCCTAGGTATTCCTGCACCATGTAAAACAGACGCGGGCAATGGTTGCTGGAACCGATCATACCTTGGGGCTGCGGACTAAAAAATTGTCTGAACGCATAGGTCAGACGGCCACCTTCTCCACCGCTCCTTCTTTGACTGACCGAAGCCTCAGCAACACGTTGTTCAGGAACAGGAGTTTGTAACCTCCCAGTCTCTGGGAACGCGTTGCACAGACCTTTCTGCAAAACCTCCCGAAGATGTTTCATCCTCTGCTCCCTCTGCGATGGCAAGATAAGGTCCGCAACCTTACCCTTGTAACGTGGATCAAGGAGGGTTGCCAGCCAGTAACGATCCCTCTCCTTGATACCACGAATACGAGGATCCTTCCGCAGGCTTTGCAGGATTAGGGAGGCCATGCAGCGTAGATTTGCTGAGGAATTCGGTCCGGAGTCCTCTGGGTCACTAAGGACAAAATGATCCGCAGCCACCTCCTCCCAGCCACGTACAAGTCCATGGGTTTCTTGGGACTGTAAATGATCCCTTGAAGACTGCTGCTGATGCTGAGTGCCAGGCTCCACCTCCATGCTGACACGATCCTCCTCCTCCTCCTTGTCCTCTTCCTGCGTGATCGGCCGGCACGCAGGAACACTGTCTGGATAAAGGGGGCCTTGAGAGCTAAGGAAGTCCTCCTCTTCCTGCCTCTGTTCTGCCTCAAGTGCCCTGTCCATTATTCCACACAGCGTGTGCTCCAACAGGTGGACAAGGGGGACAGTGTCACTGATGCATGCACTGTCACTGCTCACCATCCTCGTGGCCTCCTCAAATGGTGACAGGACAGTGCATGCATCCCTGATCATGGCCCACTGGCATGGGGAAAAAAAACAAGCTCCCCTGACCCTGTCCTGGTGCCATAGTCGCACAGGTACACAGTGATGGCCCTCTGCTGCATGTGCAGCCGCTGCAGCATGGCCAACATTGAGTTCCACCTTATGGGCATGTCACAGATTAGGCAGTTCTTGGGCAGGTTAAATTCCTTTTGGAGGTCAGCCGGCCGAGCACTGGCATTATATGACCGGCAGAAATGCACAGACTTTCCTGGCCTGCCTCAGGACATCCTGTAAGCCCGGGTACCTGCCCAAGAACCGCTGCACCACCAAGTTAAGGACATGAGCCAAACAGAGCACATGGGTCAGTTGTCCCTGTCGGAGGGCGGAGAGGAGGTTGGTGCCATTGTCGCAAACCACCATTCCTGGCTGAAGCTGGCATGGCATCAACCACGTCTGAGCCTGCCCCTGCAGAGCTGACAGAATCTCTGCCCCAGTGTGGCTCCTGTCCCCCAAGCACACCAGCTCAAACACCGCATGGCATCTTTTGGCCTGCGTACTTGCGTAGCCCCTTGAATGCCTATGGAGCACCGCTGGTTCCAAGGACAAAGCACAGGAAGAGGCCATGGAGGAAGAAGAAGAGGAGGGGGTGGAGGAGAGAGGTGTATCAGAATAACCAGTAGTAGCATTTTGGAGGCATGGTGGCGGAACGACCTCCAACACTACTGCACCTTGTCCTGCATCCTTCCCAGCTGCCAGAAGAGTCACCCAATGCGCCGTGAAAGATAGATAATGTCCCTGTCCATGCCCGCTGGACCATGAGTCAGCGGTAATATGCACCTTACCGCTGACCGCCCTGTCCAGCGAGGCCAAGACTTTGCCTTCCACATGCCAGTAGAGAGCCGGAATAACCTTCCGTGAGAAAAAGTGGCGTTTGGGAACCTGCCACTGAGGAACTGCACGTTTCACAAACTCACGAAAGGGGGCAAAGTTTACCAACTGAAAAGGCAGCAGTTGAAGTGCTAGCAATTTAGCTAAGCTAACATTCAACCGCTGGGCATGTGGATGGCTGGGAGCCAACTTCTTTCGGCAGTGCAGCAGCTGGGGCAGGGAAATTTGCCTGGTACAATCTGACGTCGGTGTACGGATAGCAGATTGCCCGCAAATACTTGGCTGTGACACACCTAATTCTACACCTTCATTTCCCTCAGTGCAGGTCTCAGAGAGGACTGAAGGTATAGTGGGGTTGGAGATACCAGCTGATGAGGCGCAAGGAGAGGTCCTCTTTGTTCTTTGGTGTGGGTCTTTTAGGTACGCTTGCCAACAAACTGCATGGCAGGTCAACATATGTCTGGTCAAGCATGTGGTGCCCAAGCGGGTGAAGTTTTGGCCACGTGAGATACGCTTGAGACATATGTTGCAAATAGCAGCGGTGGGATCTGATGCACTCATCTCAAAAAAGGCCCACACCAAAGAACTTTTGGAATAACACGCAGAGACAGCAGCGCACTGTATATGCGGAGCTCTGCTGTGTGATGCAGTCAATGTGGTGCCCTTAAGCTGGCCCCTGGAGGGCATCCTGCCTCGTTGGTGATGTGCCTCCTCCTCCTCTCTCCTATCAGGCACCCACGTGGAGTCAGTGACCTCATCATCCCCTCCCTCCTCATCACTGGAGCAAAGCTGGCAGTATGCTGCAGCTGGGGGAACATGACTGCCAGATTGCTGTCCTTCTTGAGCATGCCCTCTGTCTGGGCTCACGTTACTGCCTTCCTCTAGCTGAGTACCATCATCGGAGCCTTCGAAACGCTGGGCATCCTCCTGGAGCATGTACCCAACACTGTGGTCAAACAGTTCGGGGGACTCCTCAGGAGGACATGGTGGGGCGAGGGAAGGAGTGACTGATGCCATTGAGCCGAGGGAAGAGGCCGCGTTGGCAGCTGCTTTGCCAGACAATGTACCCTGAGCCTGGGTTAGAGAGGATGAGGATGGCTTGGTCATCCACTCTACCAAGTCTTCTGCATGTTGCGGCTCAATGCGGCCAGCTGCCGAAAAAAAAAGGCCAAGCGTGTCCCACGGCCATGTGCTGATGAGGATGCACCGTGCCCATGACCAGCACTGTTGCCTCTAGACACAGAGCCTGCTTGCCCTCTTTTATTGGCTTGTGACTGTCTGCCTCTCCTTGTTGGCCTTCCAGACATACTAATGGCCTGCACTGCAGTGAGATGTAGCTGCACAAAACTGGGATGTATATATATACTGATTATACAGCAGCTAGCAGAACACCTGCCTGTGGTATTAATAGGATCAGAAGAAGCACACCAGCACTTGTCTTCAGGTAGCTATAGGTGCAACTGTGCAGGGTACACAGTACACTAACTGTAAATACTTCAAGCTGCCTGCCTGTGCTATTAATAGGATCAGAAGAAGCATGCAAGCACTTGTCTTTCAGGTAGCTAGAGGTGCAACTGTGCAGGGTACACGGTACACTAACTGGAAATACTTTAAGCTGCCTGCCTGTGGTATTAATAGGATCAGAAGAAGAACACCAGCACTTGTCTTCAGGTAGCTATACTCTAGGTGCAACTGTGCAGGGTACACAGTACACTAACTGTAAATACTTCAAGAGCCTGCCTGTGCTATTAATAGGATCAGAAGAAGCACACAAGCACTTGTCTTCAGGTAGCTATAGGTGCAACTGTGCAGGGTACACAGTACACTAACTGTAAATACTTCAAGCTGCCTGCCTGTGCTATTAATAGGATCAGAAGAAGCACACAAGCACTTGTCTTTCAGGTAGCTATAGGTGCAACTGTGCAGGGTACACAGTACACTAACTGTAAATACTTCAAGAGCCTGCCTGTGCTATTAATAGGATCAGAAGCACACAAGCACTTGTCTTCAGGTAGCTATAGGTGCAACTGTGCAGGGTACACAGTACACAAACTGTAAATACTGTAAAAACACCTGCCTGCCCGTCAGTATATTAGGAAGAGAATAACAGGAACAGATCTAGCTAAACTGAATACAGTGTATATATATATATATATATATATATATATATATTTACAACACCTGGGATACATATATATACACAATACACTGTAAGTGCAGCTAACTGACCCAACCTGCCTACTCTATCTAACTTAAATCAAATGACACTGTCTCTCTGTCTATCTCTCCCCGCCGCCGCAACACACTACACAAGGCCGCCAGTCAGGCGGCCTTATATAGTGTGGAGCGTGTATTAAACCCCTTGAGCCATAATTGGACAAAGCCACCCTGGCTTTGGCAAATTACAGCTCTCTGTACACACGGCTGTCACAGACCTAGCCAGAACAGAGGCTGTTGGAGAGTAGGGATGAGCCGAACACCCCCCGGTTCGGTTCGCACCAGAACCTGCGAACGGACCGAAAGTTCGCACGAACGTTAGAACCCCATTGACGTCTATGGGACTCGAACGTTCGAAATCAAAAGTGCTCATTTTAAAGGCTAATTTGCATGGTATTGTCCTAAAAAGGTTTTGGGGACCCGGGTCCTACCCCAGGGGACATGTATCAATGCAAAAAAAACTTTTAAAAACGGCCGTTTTTTCGGGAGCAGTGAATTTAATGATGCTTAAAGTAAAAAAAAAAAGTGAAATATTCCTTTAAATATCGTACCTGGGGTGTGTCTATAGTAGGCCTGTAAAGTGGCTCGTGTTTCCCGTGTTTAGAACAGTCCCTGCACCAAATGTCATTTTTAAAGGAAAAAATCTCATTTAAAACTGCTTGCGGGTTTAATGTCATGTCGGGTCATGGCAATATGGATGAAAATCAGTGAGACAAACGGCATGGGTACCCCCCAGTCCATTACCAGGCCCTTTGGGTCTTGTATGGATATTAAGGGGAACCCCGCACCCAAATTAAAATAAGTAAAGGCCCTATATACTCTGAACAGCAGTATACAGGCGGTGCAAACAAGACAGGGACTGTAGGTTTGTTGTTCAGTAGAATCTCTTTGTAATTTTGAACGGGTAAATTTTTAAAGCGTTTAGCTCCAGCCAAAAAATCTTTTTTAAGCTTTTTGGAAAACATAGGGAAGGGTTATCACCCCTGTGACATTTGTTTTGCTGTCTTTCCTCCTCTTCAGAAGATTTCACCTCACTTTTTGTCCCAATGAAAAATGTTTTTTGAAAATGTGGGTTTTTTGTGGAACAAGGATTGGAAAGCATCAGTGGAAAGGAGAAATTGTTTCCCATATTAACTCTTACAGGAGAGAATTTCCCTTCCTAGGGGTAGATTTCATCCCACTTCCTGTTGTCTCCTTCCGTTTGCAAGTAGGAGTCGTTTGTAAGTTATATGTTTGAAAGTAGGGTCCTGCCCTATATTCTCAGCAGAAATTTGGGCCTTAGGTGTTGCTGTGGCCACAACACTGTAAGCCCTCACAGGGCCCTGCTGTGAAATATTAGATCAAGAAGTGTAATTACATGCCCCTGTTGAACAGGAGCTGAAAAACTAGGCCTTAGGCACTGGTGCTGGTGCCACAACACTGCAACCCCTTACAGACACTCTAGTTGGAACGCAGGAACGAGCCCTGCTGCAAAGTATTGCATCAAAAATTGTAATTACACGCCCCTGTTAGACAGGGACAGAAAAATTGGGCCTTAGGCACTGGTGCTGGTGCCACAACACTGCAACCCCTCACAGACACTCTAGTTGGAATGCAGGAACGAGCCCTGCTGCAAAGTATTACATCAAAAATTGTAATTAACACGCCCCTGTTAAACAGGGGCTGAAAAATTGTGCCTTAGGCACTGGTGGTGGCGCCCAGAACCAAAAATGTTCTTACAAGCTATCAGCGTGATGATTGAGGAGGAAGAGGATAATTACTCAGGGATAGTCACTCAGCATCAGCATAGGCAGTCTTTGAAGGGATCTGAGATTTCAAAAAAAATTATTCGGTTACATCAGCATCAGGTGCTTGGTAGCTGGTGGTGATCCAAGACTCATTCATTTTTATGAAGGTCAGCCGATCGACCGAGTCGGTGGACAGACGCACCCTGTGATCGGTTACCATGCCTCCAGCAGCACTGAATGTGCGTTCCGAAAGAACGCTGGATGCAGGACAGGCCAGTAGCTCAATTGCATACTGTGCAAGCTCTGGCCAGTGATCCATCCTCAAGACCCAGTAACCCAGAGGATTTTCGGTGGGAAAGGTGTCCAAGTCTGATCTTGCCCCTAGGTATTCCTGCACCATGTAAAACAGACGCTGGCGATGGTTGCTGGAACCGATCATACCTTGGGGCTGCGGACCAAAAAATTGTCTGAACGCATCGGTCAGACGGCCACCTTCTCCACCGCTCCTTCTTTGACTGACCGAAGCCTCAGCAACACGTTGTCCAGAAACAGGAGTTTGTAACCTCCCAGTCTCTGGGAACGCATTGCACAGACCTTTCTGCAAGGCCTCCCGAAGATGTTTCATCCTCTGCTCCCTCTGCGATGGCAAGATAAGGTCCGCAACCTTACCCTTGTAACGTGGATCAAGGAGGGTTGCCAGCCAGTATTGGTCCTTCTCCTTGATACCACGAATACGAGGATCCTTACGCAGGCTTTGCAGGATCAGGGAGGCCATGCAGCGTAGGTTTGCTGAGGCATTCGGTCCGGAGTCCTCTGGGTCACTAAGGACGACAACGTCCGCAGCCACCTCCTCCCAGCCACGTACAAGTCCATGTGTTTCTTGGGACTGATCCCTTAAAGACTGCTGCTGATGCTGAGTGCCAGGCTCCACCTCCATACTGACACAATCTTCCTCCTCCTCCTCCTCCTCCTCCTCGTCCTCTTCCTGTGTGATCGGCGGGCACGCAGGAACACTGTCTGGATAAAGGGGGCCTTGAGAGCTAAGGAAGTCCTCCTCTTCCTGCCTCTGTTCTGCCTCAAGTGCCCTGTCCATTATTCCACGCAGCGTGTGCTCCAACAGGTGGACAAGGGGGACAGTGTCACTGATGCATGCACTGTCACTGCTCACCATCCTCGTGGCCTCCTCGAATGGTGACAGGACAGTGCATGCATCCCTGATCATGGCCCACTGGCGTGGGGAAAAAAAACCAAGCTCCCCTGACCCTGTCTTGGTGCCATAGTCGCACAGGTACTCATTGATGGCCCTCTGCTGCGTGTGCAGCCGCTGCAGCATGGCCAACGTTGAGTTCCACCTGGTGGGCATGTCACAGATTAGGCGGTTCTTGGGCAGGTTAAACTCCTTTTGGAGGTCCGTCAGCCGAGCACTGGCATTATATGACCGGCAGAAATGCACACAGACTTTCCTGGCCTGCCTCAGGACATCCTGTAAGCCCGGGTACCTGCCCAAGAACCGCTGCACCACCAAGTTAAGGACGTGAGCCAAACAGGGCACATGGGTCATTTGTCCCTGTCGGAGGGCAGAGAGGAGGTTGGTGCCATTGTCGCAAACCACCATTCCTGCCTTAAGTTGGCGTGGCCTCAACCACCTCTGAACCTGCCCCTGCAGAGCTGACAGAACCTCTGCCCCAGTGTGGCTCCTGTCCCCCAAGCACACCAGCTCAAGCACCGCATGGCATCTTTTGGCCTGCGTACTTGCGTAGCCCCTTGAACGACTACGGAGCACCGCTGGTTCCGAGGAAGAGGCCATGGAGGAAGAAGAAGAGGAGGGGGTGGAGGAGAGAGGTGTGTCACAATCAGCATTTTGGAGGCGTGGTGGCGGAACAACCTCCAACACTACTGCACCTTGTCCTGCATCCTTCCCAGCTGCCAGCAGAGTCACCCAATGTGCCGTGAAACTTAGGTAACGTCCCTGTCCATGCCTGCTGGACCATGAGTCAGCGGTAATATGCACCTTACCGCTGACCGCCCTGTCCAGCGAGGCATGGACATTGCCTTCCACATGCCGGTAGAGAGCCGGAATCGCCTTCCGTGAGAAAAAGTGGCGTTTGGGTACCTGCCACTGAGGAACTGCACATTCCACAAACTCACGGAAGAGGGCAGAGTCTACCAACTGAAAAGGCAGCAGTTGAAGTGCTAGCAATTTTGCCAAGCTAGCATTCAACCGCTGGGCATGTGGATGGCTGGGAGCAAACTTCTTTCGGCGGTGCAGCAGCTGGGGCAGGGAAATTTGCCTGGTACAATCTGACGTCGGTGTACCAAAAGCAGATTGCCCACAAGTACTTGGCTGTGACACACCTAATTCTACACCTTCATTCCTCTCACTGCAGGTCTCAGAGAGGACTGGAGGTCTAGTGGGGTTGGAAATCTCAGCTGATGAGGAGCAAGGAGAGATCCTCTTTGTTCTTTGGTGTGGGTCTTTTAGATACGCTTGCCAACGAACTGCATGGCAGGTCAACATATGTCTGGTCAAGCATGTGGTACCCAAGCGGGAGATGTTTTGGCCACGTGAGATACGCTTGAGACATATGTTGCAAATAGCAGCGGTGCGATCTGATGCACTCGTCTCAAAAAAGGCCCACACCAAAGAACTTTTTGAGCTGGGATAGAACACCAGTAATTTTCTTCAGGTAGCTTTATATACTGTAACCAGACAAGCCTGCCTGTCAGTAGGAAGATAACAGGAACGGATCTAGCTGAACACTGTGAGCAGGACGCACTGTACTAAATGTAAATAGTCTAGCTGCCTGACCGTGGTACTAATAGGATCAAATAGAACACCAGTAATTTTCTTCAGGTAGCTTTATATACTGTAACCAGACAAGCCTGCCTGTCAGTAGGAAGATAACAGGAACGGATCTAGCTGAACACTGTGAGCAGGACGCACTGTACTAAATGTAAATAGTCTAGCTGCCTGACCGTGGTACTAATAGGATCAAATAGAACACCAGTAATTTTCTTCAGGTAGCTTTATATACTGTAACCAGACAAGCCTGCCTGTCAGTAGGAAGATAACAGGAACGGATCTAGCTGAACACTGTGAGCAGGACGCACTGTACTAAATGTAAATAGTCTAGCTGCCTGACCATGGTACTAATAGGATCAAATAGAACACCAGTAATTTTCTTCAGGTAGCTTTATATACTGTAACCAGACAAGCCTGCCTGTCAGTAGGAAGATAACAGGAACGGATCTAGCTGAACACTGTGAGCAGGACGCACTGTACTAAATGTAAATAGTCTAGCTGCCTGACCGTGGTACTAATAGGATCAAATAGAACACCAGTAATTTTCTTCAGGTAGCTTTATATACTGTAACCAGACAAGCCTGCCTGTCAGTAGGAAGATAACAGGAACGGATCTAGCTGAACACTGTGAGCAGGACGCACTGTACTAAATGTAAATAGTCTAGCTGCCTGACCGTGGTACTAATAGGATCAAATAGAACACCAGTAATTTTCTTCAGGTAGCTTTATATACTGTAACCAGACAACCCTGCCTGTCAGTAGGAAGATAACAGGAACGGATCTAGCTGAACATTGTGAGCAGGACGCACTGTACTAAATGTAAATAGTCTAGCTGCCTGACCGTGGTACTAATAGGATCAAATAGAACACCAGTAATTTTCTTCAGGTAGCTTTATATACTGTAACCAGACAAGCCTGCCTGTCAGTAGGAAGATAACAGGAACGGATCTAGCTGAACACTGTGAGCAGGACGCACTGTACTAAATGTAAATAGTCTAGCTGCCTGACCGTGGTACTAATAGGATCAAATAGAACACCAGTAATTTTCTTCAGGTAGCTTTATATACTGTAACCAGACAAGCCTGCCTGTCAGTAGGAAGATAACAGGAACGGATCTAGCTGAACACTGTGAGCAGGACGCACTGCACTAAATGTAAATAGTCTAGAAGATAACAGGAACGGATCTAGCTAAACTGAATACAGTGTATATATATATATGCAACACCTGGGATGCATATATATACACAATACACTGTAAGTGCAGCTAACTGACTGACTGTTCTGCCTAATCTATCTAACTCAAATCAAATGACACTGTCTGTCTCTCTCTCTCTCTCAATGAACGCCGGAACACACACTACACAGGGCCGCCGTGCAGGCGGCCTTTTATAGTGTGGGGCGTGTACTAAATCCCCTGAGCCATAATTGGCCAAAGCCTCCTTGGCTTTGGCCAATTATGGCTCTCTGTTCAGGCGGCGCTGTGATTGGTCAAGCATGCGGGTCATAGTGCATGCTTGGCCAATCATCAGCAAGCAATGCACTGCCATGCCGCAGTGAATTATGGGCCGTGACGCGCCACACGAATTTGGCGCGAACGGCCCATATCGTTCGCAATTCGGCAAACGGGTGAACAACCGATGTTCGAGTCGAACATGGGTTCGACTCGAACACGAAGCTCATCCCTATTGGAGAGGACTGTATGCAAGCCTGTTGCCTTTTGATTATGGGCCCTGGATTTTCAATGGATTCATTCTGTTGGGACACATCCTGTGAGGAGATGCTGGTGTCATCAACCTGTGTTTATGTTAATTGAATGAGCTAATGACATTGTCCTCTATACAATGTAGGAGACGGGACGACTGCTATAACTGTGTGAAGCTCGGTGACCACAAGTCTGGGCGAAAGGTCATGTCTCAGTCACCTAGGCTGTATAAAGGATTAGATAATTAGCTCGTGTTAATTAGGTTACGTTTGTATTGTTAGAGTAATCTTCTCCTGTGTATATAAGACTGTATTCTGGTTCTGAATAAAGTCAGTTCTTGGTAGCAACAAGCAAGTGTCGCCTTGTTTGTGCTCAGAGAGGTTGGGATATCTGTATACAGACTGGGAGGAAGTGGTATATGACGGAAGCACTCAAGCAGAGTGTGGGACGTTCCGTGACATTGGTGGCAAGCAGCGGGAAAGCTTCCTGCAGTCTGGGACATCCAAACTTCCATCTGGATCCAAGGTCCAGATAGCAGGAGAGGAGAGGTACAGATACCAGCCACCATGGATGAGGAATTCAGAAGGAGGTTGCGAGAGATGCAGATACAGCACAGAGGACCAGTATCGGAGCAGGTCCTGCTGGGATGGTGTGATTCTATTCGCTGCAAACTCTGGAAGGAAGCGCTAGCCCGTGAGCAGCGACACCAGGGAAAAGTTCTCCCCTCCATCGAGGAAAGGTACTGGTCGCAGTACGGACTGCGGGTGCGGTTTTTGGGAGAAAAAGCACACAAGAAGCAGACAGCTGAATTAAGCAGGCTAGTCTGGGCAGAGATAAAGCTGGATGAGAGCTACAGAGCCCTCCGGTGGCATGTATCCCAAGAATGTTCCTGGATAGCGGATGACAGCCCAACGGAAGGCTTAAGCTACGGCGGCTTGGGACTGTTGTTTGTGAAGCTGACAGGGGACCCTAACTTTGGGAGTGATTTGGAGCGGCGGGTGGACGAAATCATGGATTTCAGAGAAGGGCTACTGAACATTTCGGAAGTGCACTGGGCACAGGAAGATTTGGAGTTTCTGGCCGTTCAGGAATGGGAGCTAGAGATCGCCTACAGACGGCTGCTAGACATTTCTCAGTGCCAGGGCTGGGCTCCCTTTGCCTGGGACTATCAGGAAATACCAGCTGACAACCCTGAAATCCTGGCTGAAGAGTCGGCAATGTGGCAGAGCAATAGTGTGCTTTGCCAACCTGCCCCCACAGCTATGGAGGCGGAGGTCTTATGGCGGATGCAGCAAGTGCTGACTGACCTTGATGATCCTGTTTCTGCATGGGATGATCTTGGATGGAGGAATGTGCCTGTCCAGCAGCATGCCAGAGAATCTGCAGTGGAAAATCTGGAGATTGCCATCCCCAAAGCTGAAGTGCTGACAACAGGGCAGAGCTCTGCTAATCTCTGCCCAGCACTGATAACATCTTCTGCGTTCCACGGACAGGAGATGGTGAACCTCCATCCCCAGACACCAGTTGCAGAGGTAGGGGATTTAATAGACTTTTCTGCTGAGGAAGAACAACCTGATGAGCCTCCAGCAGAAGAGCTGCTATTGGGGCCAAACTTCACTGTGCTCTGCCCCGCACCAACAGCAGTATCTGTGGAGTTACAGGGAACTTCCCCAGTTGAAGCACCGGCAACCGGGCAGAGTGCTACCAACCTCTGGCCATCACCTGCAACAACTACAGAGTTCCAGGGAGGTGGGGCAGTCGGCCTCCCTCCCCAACAGGTAGCCAGAGCAGATGGTGTGGGGTTTCCAGCAGAAGGGCTGGCAACAGGGCCGAGGACTGCTGGACTCTGCCCTCAACTAACAGAGGATGGATTTCCTGTGAAGGTGGATGGGACTTCAGTCTCCACCTGTATACCCCAGGGATGCTGGGCAGTGGGCCCCGATCCCCAACAGCATGACAGAGTGAGCCCAGACACCCTGTCTTCTCTCCAGCGGCAGAAAGGATTCCAGGGAGAAGAGCCAGTCCAGGCCTCTCCCCAGCGGCAGATATGTTCTCTGAGAGAGGCAGAGGTTGGCTGGGTGAGTAATACTCTGTTTGGAACAATTTGTTTGGGGTACTGTGTGGGTACAGGCAGTAGAGGACTGGAACTATGGACTAACTTCGGAGTCAACCCGTCTGGGGTCTCCTCCTGTGTTAGTCTCCTGCCGAAAGGGGAGAAATGTCACAGACCTAGCCAGAACAGAGGCTGTTGGAGAGGACTGTATGCAAGCCTGTTGCCTTTTGATTATGGGCCCTGGATTTTCAATGGATTCATTCTGTTGGGACACATCCTGTGAGGAGATGCTGGTGTCATCAACCTGTGTTTATGTTAATTGAATTAGCTAATGACATTGTCCTCTATACAATGTAGGAGACGGGATGACTGCTATAACTGTGTGAAGCTCGGTGACCACAAGTCTGGGCGAAAGGTCATGTCTCAGTCACCTAGGCTGTATAAAGGATTAGATAATTAGCTCATGTTAATTAGGTTAAGTTTGTATTGTTAGAGTAATCTTCTCCTGTGTATATAAGACTGTATTCTGGTTCTGAATAAAGTCAGTTCTTGGTAGCAACAAGCAAGTGTCGCCTTGTTTGTGCTCAGAGAGGTTGGGATATCTGTATACAGACTGGGAGGAAGTGGTATATGACGGAAGCACTCAAGCGGAGTGTGGGACGTTCCGTGACAACGGCGCTGTGATTGGCCAAGCATGCGGGTCATAGTGCATGCTTGGCCAATCATCAGCCATCAATGCACTGCGATGCCGCAGTGAATTATGGGCCGTGACGTGCCACTCAAATTTGGCGTGAACGGCCCATATGGTTCGCAATTCGACGAACGGTCGAACAGGCGATGTTCGAGTCGAACATGGGTTCGACTCAAACGCGAAGCTCATCCCTAATGGTAACCAGCTTTAACCTTGCGAGTCCCAAGGTTGGTGATTTTGGAGGATGGCCTCGCATTAGGGGTAGGAGGGGGTGCTTGTGTGATTATACCCCAATTGTGGAGCAACCCTTCCTTGGGTGTCATAATGGCCACTTGTTGGTTGCGGTGGGTTACATGCAATTTTGTGGGGTGACCCCATTTGTAGGTGATCTTGTGTTCGCTTAGTATAGAAGTGACTGAAGTGAAGGCTCTGCGCACCTGGGATGTAGCAGCTGATATGTCATTGTAGAGAGACACTTTATTGAAAGGATCTGGTAGTGAGCGCATGGATCTTGCTGTGCGCATAATTTCTTCCTTGACATGAAAAAAATGTACCCTTGCCGACATGTCTCTGGGGACAGAGGCTGGAAGGTGTTGCGGTTTGTGGATCCTATGTGCACGGTCTATGAGCATGTCCTTTGTTGTTAGTGACGGAACAAGCTTGAGGAAAAGTTGGCATAGGTATGGTATTATTTCCGGGGCTGCTAGAGATTCAGAGACCCCTCTGATTTTTTTATTTTTTTATTTTTTTATTTTTCACAATTATAAAGCAGCATAACATAAGATATAAAAATTATGACAATTTAACATTGAAGCAATCAAAAGCTAAGTACAAACAGTTTAAATAAGCTTGATGGGGATATCTGTATAGGTAGATGTCAGCTTCTTCCCGTATTGGGTCATACAAACGGGAAAAAAAGTTCCATACAGTATCCATGTTTCGGACAGAAAAAAAAAAAAGGAAGATTATATAAATGAAAAAACATAATGTATCAACTACAGGTTCAAACAAAAGGATGCTCAAAGAGTAGTGCTAATGGGAATCAAAAAGATGCGGGGTTCAGAGGATCAAGAGAAAATATTGAAACGTCCCAATGTTTCCAAATTTTTTCAAATTGGGGAAGTTTACCTTCAATTTTTGCGGTTAAGTGTTCCATTCTGCGCATATCTGTGACTATGGAAAGAACATGGGGTAAAGTGGGAGAGGAGGTAGATAGCCAAAGTCTAGGGATGGCTCTTTTTGCTGCCAAAAGTATGAAAGACCCGAGTTTCTGTAATGATTTAGGGACACCCGGGAAAGGTAGACCCAAAAGAAAGTGTATGGGGTTTAATGGGATAGATGTGGCGAAAAGTGTTTGTAATAAATTTTGTATCTCAGTCCAATACGCACTTAAGATATGGCAGTCCCAGAAGATGTGAAGATGAGTACCTACGGACTGCCCACTCCTCCAGCACAAATCAGAAAGAGAAGGGTTTGGGGCATGTAACAACTCAGGAGTTCTGTACCAAAGAAATAATATCTTAATAGCGGTCTCCTTTTGTGCCACACATCTTGAAACTTTGAAAGCTGACTCCCAGATTTTCCCCCAATCCAACAATGAGATTGGTCTATTTAGCATTCTGGACCATTTTGTCATGTATTTATGTGTTGAGTTAGTTAGAGGGGGTACTGCATGGAGTATTTTATACATAGATGAAATTAGTTTTGGTTCATATGGGCCATTTGCACACAATATTTCAAAGTCTGTGGGTTTTTCTAAGGATAATGAAGGGAAGTTGGATTGGAAAAAATTTTAATTTGTAAATAAAAGTATTCTATAGAGGTTGGTAAATCATGTTTTTCTTTGAGATCTGAAAATGATAGAAGCTTACGTGTTACCGGATGAACCAGGTGTCGCAGTTGAAATATGCCTGCATGAGTCCATGAGAGTGTTCGCAGATAGGATAGTCCATCTGGGATGTCTGGGTTAAAGAGGATATTCTGGAGAGGGGAGCAAGGTAAGGAAAGAGAAAATTTGTCTTTACATCTTTTCCAAATAGATAGAGTAAAAAGCATTGGGGACAAACATAAAGACCTTAGTTGGGGTATGAATCCCCTGATGAAGCCACGTGACCCATGACGCCACGCGTAGGGACAGGCACCGCCCACTGTCAGCAGTGTATGAGCTCTCTGCTTGTCTGGATACACTGTACCTTTCGTTTTTTACTGTGTGAATACCCTGTATGCTGCTAATGTTGAATAAAGTCTGATACATGATTGAAATACTACACTATATGGTATCTTCATCTCTCCATTTACTATGATACTCCCCATGGATCTGAAGTCTGATAAATGACAGTCCATTACCTAGGACCCCCCTGCACAGGAGACACCATGAGCGCTGTCTGCTCTATGCTGTAACCTCAGTATAGTGAGGTAAGGGGCCATTATCTACCAGTAGAGGATTGTTGCATGGAGGAGATCCTGCTGCACACTTCACATTCACCACTCTTCTGAACAAATGATTTTTAAACTCAGCTGCTATCTACACAACTTAATTGTCTGTTATCACTAAGGAAGCATTGAAGCTGTTTTTGTTGCACTAAGTCACCTTTATTGGATTGTATTATTTTAAGTTTGAGCACCCCCTGTTGGCGCTGGACACTATATTGCATGATGCACAACTAGGAAGATCACTTTGGACATTCAATGTAACATTGTATCATTTGGCAATTTTTGCTTTTATGTTATTGAGTTTTTAGCCATTTATTTATTTATATGAATCATGGTTCATTGAACTATAATAATTTCCAGATATTAATTCACAGCACTTTGTACTGGCATTTAATGTCTCAGCGGCAATCACTATCTTATTGAAAAAAATATTTTATTTTTTTTTTTTATTTTATTGTAGATTTCACCATGGTTTTATTTTTATTTAAGCTGAGAGATACATATGTATAGTTTTTTTTTGGTGGGCTCCACCCTTTATTTATTATTATTTTTTTCTATTATGCACATACTGCCTGCACGTCCACATAGTGCTATATTCCCCATGGTGGTTTAGATCACCATCCTATACCTCAGTAAAGACAAGAGTTGATACCCAGTACACCTAGATATTATAATTTATTGTAGGATTAGTGCAGCACCATCCCCATTTGTCAGTTGTTGGCCATAACATGTAGCAAGGATGTACTGGGGCAGTAATCCCCATTTCAATTTCAGCCCATCTACTTGTGGCTTTCCTTGAGGTCCAGGCGGTCAGTAGCCTAAGATGAGAGGCATAATAGTACTTAATGAGATCAGGGGCGGCCAATCCACCTTTAGCTCTAGGGGAGAAGACTACTGATTGAGCAATTCTATGGGATGTATTATTCCAAATAAAATTAAAGCACTCTCTCTGGAGATTTTTCAACTGCGACAGTGGGACTGAAATTGGTAGCGTTTCAAATAAATACAATAATTTGGGTAGTACCGACATTTTGAGGACGTTAATTCTGCCAAGGAGAGAGAGTGGGATGGAAGACCAATGTTGCAGGAGTCTAGAGATTTCTGCAAACAAAGGAGGGAAATTAGCTTGGTAAAGTGAGTGATATGAGGGGGTAAGATGAATTCCTAAATACTTCAGTGAGGTCTGACACCATCTATATTTAAATCTGTTTTGTA
This sequence comes from Aquarana catesbeiana, assembly GCF_042186555.1. Classification (NCBI taxonomy): domain Eukaryota; kingdom Metazoa; phylum Chordata; class Amphibia; order Anura; family Ranidae; genus Aquarana; species Aquarana catesbeiana. The sequence continues at coordinate 232,738,858 of NC_133331.1, read as the reverse complement.
AATAGCTAAGCATGTCTGGGGGTATATTGATGGGGAGAGCTTCTGTTTTGGTCTGGTTAACACGAAAACCTGATAAGGATCCAAAAATGGAAAGGATTTTATGTAAAAAGGGTAGGGAAGTGTCAGGATGAGTGATGGTTAGTAAGATGTCATCTGAGAATAGGGAGAGTTTGTAATCTTGTTGTCGCAATGGGACTCCCCTGATATTAGGATGGGATCTGATAGCTGCTGCTAAAGCTTCGAGACTTAGCATGAATAATAAGGGTGACAAAGGACATCCTTTTCTGGTACCGTTGCTGAGAGTAAACCGTTGTGACATATAGGAGGACATCTGGACTTGAGATGTAGGGAGGGAGTATAGGGTTCGTAGAGCCTGTATAAAAGGACCTGAGAATCCAAATCTGGTTAAGACTGCAAACATGAAGGGCCAGCTTAAACGATCGAATGCTTTTTGAGAATCTAAGCTCAAAACTATGGTGGGACGTTTGGTTCTGGTTATTAGGTCAATCAAATCTATGATTCTTCTTATGTTGTCTCCAGCATGTCTCGTGGGGACAAATCCTACCTGGTCCCTATGAATCAAGGTTGTTAATAGAGGGGATAATCTATTGGCTAATATCTTGGTAACAATTTTATAATCCAAATTTAATAAAGCAATAGGGTGGTAATTGTCAGGTAATGCGGGATCTTTACCCGGTTTGGGAATTACTGTTATGTTTGCATGTAAGAACTGTGAATGCGGAATGGATCCTCTGAAGAGAGAGGAATACAGGGATCGTAGGTAGGGGGTTAAAGTTTGTGAAAAAGTTTTATAATAGATGTAAGGGAGACCGTCAGGACCTGGGGATTTGTGGGCTGGTAGATTTTTAATCACTTCTCCTATTTCCTCCACGGTGATCGGGGAATTAAGAGAGGTTATATGGTCGGCGGAGAGTTTTGGTAGCGGTAGGGAATCTATGAATTCATGAAACTCAGATTGTGAGAATTGAGGGTGTGAATCAGGACCTAAGCAGTTATATAACCGACTATAAAAATCTCCAAAGACTTTTGACATAGCTTTCGGGCAATATGTGGGGGTACCATCAGATTGTATCAAATGACCGGGGATCGATAGAAAAGGCCATGGTTTTAATTTGTTAACCAGCATTCTGTGTGGTTTGTTTGCAAAATCATAAAATTTTTGCTTTGCCCATAACATAGATTTGGAAATTTGGTTCAGGTCAAAAGGTTTGATCCGATCCCAGATTGAGGTGACAATTCTCAATTTTTCCACCGTGGGGGAGGCCAGCAAGTGTCTTTCAGCTGTCTGCAGTTGAGTAATTAGGTCATTTTTGAGTTGTACAGAATCCTTTTTTAGGCGAGAGCCCATAGCTATACATTCACCTCTAAAAAAAGGCTTTGTGGGCCTCCCACAAGGTGGAAATCTCCGAAACAGAACCATCATTAATCTGGAAAAATTCAGTTAGTTTCTGCTGTAGTTGGATTTGAGATAAAGGGTTTTTAAGCAACGATTCATTAAGACGCCAGTGGCAGGTTTTAGTAAAAGACTTCGTCAGCAGGACATTATGTTCAATAGGTGCATGATCCGACCAGGTAATAGGATTTGTCTCAGAAGAAACTACATAGGGGAGTAAAGGGCCATAACAAGAAAATAATCTAGTCTAGAATATGACTTGTGAGGGTGAGAATAGAATGTGTAATTTTTTTGGATTGGGTGTTTTATCCTCCAAGTGTCAAAAAGATTATGGGATCTAACTAATTTGCGAAAAGAAGTTGATAATTTCTTGGAGGCAGATTGTGGAGTGATTTGGAATAAGGTTTTCCTATCCTTGGTCGGAGACATGCACGCATTGAAGTCGCCTCCTATAATCAAAAAAAGGCTGGGAGAAGGGTTGTGATTTTTCAAAAACCTTTGTAAGAAAACCGATTTGTCCTACATTTGGTGCATATATGTTTACCAAAGAAAAGGGAGTATTTAGGTGACTACACTTCAAGAATATGAACCGGCCTTGGGGATCGGAGTAGGAAGAGAGTATCCTAATTGGGCATGAGCGTTTAATAAGAATTGCCACTCCCGCTTTTCCAGAGGGGTCAGAGGCCATATACGCTACAGGAAAGTGTCTGGAAGCGAATTTAAAGGAGCCCCCAGATTTAAAATGAGTTTCCTGAACCATAATCACCTCTGCTCTGGATGATCTAAATTCTTTCAAAGCCTGCCATTGTTTACCGATGGAATTTAATCCTTTAACATTACATGAATAAACCTTAAGGGCCATATTTGGTCATAGAAAGGAACGCTAGTGTTGTATATAAACTGTAAATATATAAATGAGCATCCTTAGAATAGAACATGTGAAGACATACATATATTGAAGTTGGTACAATATTGTAGATATAGCATTGAGAAAACATATGAAGGTCAAAAAGGAAAAAAAAAGACCTGCAAATTGAAACATCAAAGGAAACAAAAAAAAAAACAGGGAAAAAACTGAATGAAAAGAAAAAAAAACAGTAAAAAAAGAAAAAGGAAAAAATAATTTTTGAAAAGCCTGAGAAAAAAATTTCAGGCTGCCCAGGCAAAAGCCTTGGGTCGTAGTGGGGGGCATGTTAGCCTGCAGGAACTAGTGGAGAAGGGGGAGGTGTGAGGTCCTCGTCTCTGCTTATTATAAAAAGAAAAACAAACAGACAGGAGGAAAATGGTACTTGGTGTATTATAATAAGCGAGCAGATTAAAAAAAAAAAAAATCCTAGAAAAGCTAATAAAAGAAAAAGGGAAAAATATTAAAGGAAGAAAACGACTTCCAAAAAGGCAATAAGTGGAGCCAATATTAAGAGGTGTGCCCTCTAAAGAGAGTGACCTAGTTACAGTGAGGTCACTGAGGTAGCCATGACATATGTTATCTGGTCATGGAAAAAAAAGGGGAAAAAAGACAAAAATTGAAAGGAAGTAAGTCACTTCAGGTTGGATATCTGTGGTTATTGGCTCGTTGTGGAGTAGAGAAGGTCTTCTGGGATCTTCGTTGAACTGGGGTCCAGATTTTGGTTGGTGTAGTGAGTGGTTTGGGGTTCGGAGCTTGGGGTGGGAAATCTTCCTCGGGTAGAGGTGGAAGGCCTAGGCTGCGGATGAAAGCTTCACTTTCGTAGAGGTCTCTCAGGGAATGTTGAACGCCATCTTTAGAAACGGATAAGCGAAAGGGGAATCCCCAGCGGTAAAGAACCTGATGATTTTGTAGATGTGTAGTGACGGGACGGAAACTGCGCCTTTTGGCCAGAGTGATTAGGGAAAGGTCATTGAATATCTGAATCTTGTGTTGTTTATAGTCAATGCGTGACTTGTTACGTGTTGCAGATGTGAGGGCTTCTTTGCTATCGTAAAAGTGGAAACGGATAATAACATCCCTGGGATTAGCATTAGGAGGAGGTTTTGGGGCCAGGGATCTGTGCGCACTGTCCATACGCCAGTCTATGTCCGGGATGTGTAGGGCCAAAGTGACAAACAGGCCTAAAAGGTAGGAACAAAGCTCCTTGTCACTCACCGCCTCAGGGATTCCCCTAATCCTCAGGTTCTGATGTCTTTCAGGCTTTTCCAAGTCTTCCTGTTGAAGCTGGAGTTGGGAGACTGTATGTTTCAAGCAGGAGTTATCCTCTTCGAGAACATCGAATTTATTCTCCAATGTGTTGGTGCGTTCTCCCAGTTGGTCAATTTCACCACGTAACTCGTGTGCAATTTTACCCACCTCTTTAGCGATGCTGCGGGTCAGGTCGCATAGTAATGAGTTAAATTTTGTATCTAGAACAGCTACTGTCACGACATCTGTGGGGTGGTTGGGTGGGAGAGAGTGTTGAGATAGTTGGGATCTATTATCATCCTGAGTCAAACCCTCTGGCAGTACGTGGGAATCAGCAGTGTCCGACGATCCCAGCAGTTCGTTTGAGGCCGGGGATCGTTGTTTATATAAAAAGCGCTCCATGTTGTTGGGAGGCCGCGACAGTGGTGGTGGGATAAAGCCTCTATATTGCCTTCTGGAAGCCAATCTTCCCCATGCAGTGTCAGGGAGGATCAGGCAGTCTGTTGTTGTATCGCTCCTGTGGTTAATAAGGATCTGTTAGCTTTGTAGGAGCATCTAGTAGGGAGACGGGGACCAGGGCTCTCCTCTTACATGTCCGCTATCCTGCACGCCTTACTGGAGGTGATCACATTAAGTATCAGAGAGAGCTAAGAGATCTAGTAAATATGATGTTTGCAGGAGCGGGAGCTGTGTAATTAGTGGATTGAAGGAAATAGACTGAAGGGGTTCTTGGAGCACCAAGATGGCCGCCGGCCTCCAAGACTCCAAGAGCCGCGGACTTTCCTAGTGGCTGGAGCCGGTCGGGCGAGTTCCGCTCTTTGCAGGCCCAGAACGACACTCTAGGGCATGGGGTTCTGGTCTCTGGAGGTCAGTCACTATTAGGGGCAGCAGCGGAGGGAGAATTAGGCGATTGCCTTGTTACTTACAGTGTCTAGGGCTGGAGATGTCCGATTGGTAGGTCGCAAGATGGCGGTATGGGGGAACCGGAGATGAAGGAAGGGGATCCCAGCCGATTATCCTCCACTGTGTGGGCACTCCACACCCCCCGGTGGTGCCTCAGCTGGAGGGTCCTGATAGGAACTTCTGTTAGTCCCCCGGTCCGCAGGGATGGAGAGTGGCAGGCTCCGGGCGAGCCGTAGGCCCCAATATGGCGGCGAGCGTCCGTAGCTCGGGACAGGCAGTAGGCCCAAAGAAGCCAGACGTGGCTAAATCCCAGTCGAGGCCTGGCCGGAGCTGTAATGGAGGGGGCCCAGACACTATTGTTCGAAGGATAGCGTTTTCTCGAGGAAGAATGGGGCAAGGATGGCAGTGGATACTAATTGTCTGGATGGAGCACAGCGTCCACACGTCCTCCCTGTATCTCGTCCGGCCACCCCCCCTACTACTCTGATTTTAATATTGTTCCTTCGCGAGCGATCTTCAAGATCTGCAATTTTTAAGCGAAGCTGATGAACAGCAGCGGCTTGTTCATCTTGTATATCTACCATAGCATTATGTGCTGTAGTGGCTCAGAGAGGTGTTGCTCGATATGATCAGTGCATTGCTCTAAGAAATTAACCTTGTCTTGTATCTGATTTATTGAGATTTTTAGCTCTCGATGTAAGTCTGTCTGCAGGGACATCAGCATGGCCTTAAGGGAGTGCTCAGAGGCAGGGTTGTCTGTTGTGGGGTATGCTGCCTGGGGTTGTGAGGCAGTCTGGTCTGTTGTGGAACTACAGGTCCCAGCGCCATGTTGCTTTTTAGTAGGAGGCTGCTTGTCAGGGGATTGTGCAGGGAAGTCTGCAAGCCTCTTACTTCTGTCTCCTGGGGAGGAGAGTTGCTCTGCCGTCTGGTCCATGGCGTCCTCCACCTCAGGATGTGGAGAAGGAGCCACAGCGTGGCTGTTTGGCGGCCGCTCCGGGTTTCCCTGCTCCCGGCCAGTGCCATCTTGGTGTCCCTGCTGTGCAGGCTTCATATAGAAATTGAGGCATCTGCGGGGTCCCTGGGGCTTGGTTTTCTTCCGGGACATAGTCCAGAGGATGCCCTGTATGTGGTCTTCTGTTCAGGAGGGTGTCTTGCAGATGGATGTGCTCGGCTGTGCTGTGGAGGAGCGGAGCAGTGATCTCAGGCAGCCATCTTCATCAGCAGCCAGACAATTTTGTTTTTACATACTGTCACCAGTGCAGTACAGAATCATCATATGACTGATGTGGTGGTGATCAGGGACACTGACTGATGACAGTATGTAAAAAAAAAATATATATATTCATCAATTATATATATATATATATATATATTTGTTAAATCTTTTAAACTTTTTTTTTCATTTTCTAATTTTGTTTTACATTTTTACTACAGGGGGTCCCCTAGTTACAAACATCCGACTTACAAATGACTCCTACTTACAAACGGAGGGAGACAACAGGAAGTGAGAGGAAATCTACCCCTAGGAAGGGAAATTCACTCCTGTAAGAGCTATTATGGGGAAAAGGTACCTCCACTAATGCTTTATCACCAAGGCTCTTTTCCACAACAACCCAAAATTTTCAAAATCCAATTGTCATTGGGACAGAAAGTGAGGTGAAATCTTCTGAATAGGGGCACAGACAGCAAAACAAACATTACATGGGGTGTTAACCCTTCCCTATGCTATCCAAAAAGCTTAAAAATAGTTTTTTTGGCTGGAGCTACACTTAAAAAATGTACCTGTTCTGACTTACAAACAGATTCAACTTAAGAACAAACCTACAGTCCCTATCTTGTTTGTAACCCGGGGACCCCCTGTTTTTACATACTTTCATCAGAGTAGTTCAGTTTCACCATTGTAACACTTTAGTACTCTGAGGGGGTGATCAGGTATTTTTTTGTTTTTTTTTCTTGTTTTAATAATTTTTTTAACACTTGGTTGTTAGAATGAAGATCATTGTAACAGCAATGTTTTCAACTATCATGAATGGGGGACATTCATGACAGTTGTGATCACTAGTGATCCGTGATTGGCTACAGTGAATCAGATGGTACAGGGTGTTGTGATTGGCCAAGGTACCATGTGATACCTGTGGGCCAATTGCAGCATAGAAAACACAGCTGTTGTGAATGAATGCTCATAACAGCTTTGATGACATTGTGATCATGTGATCACATAGCAATCACATGATCACCGGCCCCAAGTAGGGGGATCTGTAATTCACTGTGGACACAACTCGGAACAGGCACACAATGTACATGTACGATCGGCAAGTGGCTGAAGAGAAGTATGGCCAAAGAGTGCCCAGAGTGCACTTACTTTTATTCTCCTGTGACCCAGAATCAGCCAACAGAGGGCTAAATCCCACTGCGGGCTGACATCACAGACCCACTCCAGACTCTGGAGGAATACCAACAATAATCTTGAGATCCAGCCAAATGCCTTACAGGCAGCTCTCAGCACACTAGCCAGTCACTCCTGCACCCTTTCCTGCTCTGGCTCCAGTGAGGGGGCAGTGAAGCTCGAGAACTTAGTGATCAGTGGTCAGGTGATCGCTTAGTTCTCAGGCTTAGAGGCGGTGGTGGATAGCTTGCAGCATTGGACCGATACTGCAGCAGGTAGGTAAGTATATATATATATATATATATATATATATATATATATATATATATATTTTTTTTTTTTTTTTATTATTTTAGATTTCTGAACTTCTCCTTTAATGATGCATTAATGATTACACAGCCATGTTCATTCATGATTTTTTAATCTGCATGGAGTTTTGCTTTAGCCAATATTGCGGTTTTGTTTAAAATGACATAAATCATATCCACAGTTTTCTATATTTATGAAATTGTTTTTTACAGTGTTTTTCTGCCTCCGCCGGAGCATGCAAGAGAAGGTGGATATATTCCTACATACAGTGGGACAATGGAGAACTAACACAGCTCTCCTCTAACAGGGAGTCAGATCATTTATAATTGTAATTTGTAAACTGTATATTTGTAATGAAATCAATTTATTAATATCCATTGTGGTGTCATGCACTTTTATTAGCACTCACAGTTCTGTCGTTTTTGGGTATGTATAGTAAGTGCTAATTGAAAGGTAAATATAAAATGTGTTGCTGTTTTTGAATTCATATGGGTGCAAATGCTTATGGTATAAAACAATTAAATTATATATAGCTTCTAATGATGCACATTTAAATACTCCAGTACACACGTTTATATGTACAAGCCCTAAATAGAACACTGTAATGCTAAAATGCATTAGATAAAAAATTTACACTGAAGAAGATGGCTGCTTTGGACTGAGCAGGACAATGCTGGAGAAGCAGATCGCAGCAGGGCAATGCTGGATCCATTGGGTGGGTGAGTACTTTAAATGAGTAGGACCCACAATCAGGTAAGTATGGGTTAAAAAAGGAGTAGGGGATTGAGGCTGAAAATCCACTTTAATATAATGTACTGTAAGTGTAATTGGTAACTTTTTAGCTTTGTTTTGTAAAAATCAAATCAAAATAAAGACAATTATTTTAAAAGCCAAATCAGAGATTTTTGTAATTGGTCCTATTTAATTCAAATATTTCAGTTAGATGAGCTATTTTATTGCAAAGAGAACCTCATATAAATGGGATTTTAAGGGCAAAATTACTGAAAAAAAGAATGAAAAAAAGAATAAATTTTATTTATACAAAGGTTTAAAAAGACAGATTTATACAAAAAACATGTGTACAGACAAATACAATTGTGATGTATTACAGAAGTGACAAAAAGTTATTAAATCCAACGCGTTTCAAAATAATTAATTTTTATAATCTTCTTCAGGGATAAGTTTTTGCCATTGTCTGAAAGGCACAAGATGTAATATAAGCATACATATATTTTACATTTTTCATAGCATATATATAAGAAACTATGCTAGAATACAGAAAAAAGAAAAAAAAACTTACAAAATCGTGATTGACATAGAGGTTTTCAATTGATCATCGAAACATACACCCGATCTGTAAAGGTCTTTTATCGAGCAAAAGAACCCCCAGATAATAAAATCCAAGGAGAGGCGCCAAATTGAAAAAAGCGGCGAACCGCTTGAAAGGACGGAAATGTAGGATCTAGGAGAGAGACACATAGCATGTGGTAAACATATAGGGGGAGAAAGGAAAAAAAAAAAAACAACCTTACATAAAATGTAGGGATTTGTGCAACGTTCCAAACAGAAGGTGTGAGATGAACAATCCTTCAAATACAGAAAAACGAGATTTGAACGACTCCAGATGAAAAAACGGGGCAGTCCCAATCCTGAAAAAAATGGGTTATAGAATAGGGATGAGAACTATATGAGAACACCTAATTCCAGTTAGTCCAATGTGGGGCTATATCTGTATGCTCCACATTTTTAACAAAAAATGAAAATTGAAAAAATTAATAAATAAATATAGAAATAAAAAAGAATAAAAAAGATATAAGAATAAAAATAAATGTGAAAATAAGATGAAATTATAATGAAGAGGGAAGGGAGGTCCCCTAAAACAACATAAAGGGAACCTTTCCCAAAAAAGGGTCGAAGTCTCAAATGGTTCAAAAATATATATCCACTAGCTCTGTATTCATGACCAATACAAAAAAAAAAAAGAAGAGGAACTTCTTAGAAAGAAACCAAATCTCAAAACATGAAAGTACATGAATAGGTCAATGTATGAATCAAAAGATCATGATTATAGCTTACCACAAAATTGCTGTGTGTCTCTCCCACATCAGAGCATAAAATCAGCCCAGGATCCACAAAGCCAGTCTGAGAGAGGGACGATGATCCCTCTGTTGCAAAAGATAGAAGCACACTGCTGTCTTGTTCCTCACATAAAGAAGTTGTTGGATAATGCTGGCGGCTCAGGGGTTTCCGGCGTTTTCCTTTTAAGGCCCGTGCTTGTTTGTTGCCTAGCGAGCATCGGGAAATGACGCCGCATCAGATGACAGTGGTGACGTCATTCCCTCCGCTTCGCTCGTACATAGACAGCGTGTATCAACGGCAAGACATAAGGGAGTAAGGCCAGCATCTAGCCACGCCTATCCCCTTATCGTCTATAGCCAGAAAGAGAGAAGAAACACGCATTGCTGACAGTACTACAATGCCTCGTCACATGTTAAATCCAAGGGAAGCACAAACGACCTCCACTCCATCTCTCCACAACATGGGACGTATCCAAAGCATAAAGAATAAAAAAATAATAAATAAAAGGTGATTCCTGCCTAAATATAGAGCAAAGGTTCAATCAAATATGTAAATATCTTTGGATTGTAGTGGTTGCAAAAATCAAAACAATCTCAATACAGAGCTGGATGGGTGAGAAGAAAATAACCCATATCCATTCTCAAGCAGGGACATCAGAGGGAAAACCCAAAAGGGGGATGAACCCTCAAAAGGAGAAACTGAAAGCCCCCGACACAGGAAAATCCACCCATAAACTGATAAGTGGCGTCAAAGGCACCTCAAACAGCAAGGGAGGAAAAAAGGCACCCAATCAATTGGTGGGGGCCCCCCTGTGCCGGGTGCACGATATGGCCACAGACCTGGGTGGATGCAGTCAAAAGATCCACAGGAAACCAATTACATCATAAAACAAAAATAGAAAAATGACAATAAATAAAGCAAAAATATTATAATCAAATATTGAGGACAAGAAATTTTTTATCTCATTTGCATATTGTAATAACAAAGAGCATATCTCATCCACAAGATGTCATTTCAAAAGAAAAAGGAAAATTATATCTGTTATATTTATTTTATTTTACCCCAATAGACATCATCATTCCAAATATTCACCTGCTGGTTAAACCGAACAGGAGAGAAATAGATGAGAAAAGGGAAAGGGAGAAGAAATTCAAGAAGGCATAGGGGGATAATGTGTCAAATTTTACTTAATCTGTTTTTCCAGAACTGAAGCCATCGAGGAAGGGCCTAAAACTCTCTGCCTCATTTAGGCCTGGTGGGGTGGTGGCATCTAAATACCTAATCCATCGCGTTTCACTTGGTAAAAGAGTTTTGTTCCAGTCCCCACCTCTAGTGGGGACATGGATACGATCCACAACCGTAAAGTTTACAGATGGCATCCTGTATCCATGTCCCCTGGCTACATGTCTACCAAGGGGGAGATACAGGTTGCCAATCTGCATACTCTGCAGATGTTTGCTGACCCGTTGTCCAAATTCTTGGTGGGTTTTTCCAATGTAGAAAGCCCCGCATTGGAATTGTACCAAATATACCACCCCCCGAGTTTTGCAGTTAGCGAAATGCTTAAGTTGGAAGCGTTCGCCATTTGGTAGTAAAAATGAAGTTCTCCTACCTGACTTTACAGAAAGAGCAAGCACCACAGGGAAAAGTCCCCCATGTTTTACAAGGGTCCCGTCTTTGATTCCCCTTGTATTCGCTTTGAGTCAATAAATCAGCTAAGGAACCTGCCTTCCTGAAGGTAATCTGGTGTTTAGGAGTGAGAAAATCCCCCAGAATAGGGTCATCGGTCAGAATCAACCAATGTTTTGTAAGGATTTTCCTTATGGTATTGTGTTCATTGGAATAGCGCAGGATAATCCTCGCTGAGCTATTTTATTAATCTAATGTTGTATATTTGAATAAAGGAAAGTCTGTGGACAGTTGATACAATACCCCATAAATGCTTAATTTAGAAACTAAGGATTTTTTAGCATTGATGATATTGTATTGTGGACTCATATACTGGTTTGTAATGAGTTAACCAAGCATATATAAGGTAATACCTCAGCCTTGTCCAGCTGTATTGGATGTGTGGTCTATAGACACCCTGTCACCGGTTCGATGGAGAAGTTCCACTTTATACAAACAAACCCTCAATGGGCAGCAAACGTCAAAAAGGAAGGCCGCTCCCTAACATATATGTAGAGAACAAACGGCCACACATAGTGTGAAACCATATAAAAGGCGTTTTATATTAAAAACAGATTTACACTAACACAAATACACATGAATAGCGCTTCAAAAATCCAAAGATGCATCAGAAAGGGACTGCAATGGCTCCACGAGCGTAAGCAGATGCATGTTATTCTATTAGACATCATCTGGGGTGTGAGGTGGTGGATTGCACAAACCAGTGACAAGTACCATATTTTTCACTTCATAAGACGCACTTAGGTTTTAGAGGAGGAAAACAAGAAAAAAAATATTCTGAACCAAATGGTGTACTAAAATATTTACCAGTGCCCATGAAATGCAGCCTGACCTGTGCCAAAGAAATGCAGCCTTACCAGTGCCATAAATGCAGCCTGACCTGTGCCAAAGAAATGCAGTCTTACCAGTGCCATAAATGCAGCCTTACCAGTGCCATAAATGCAGCCTTACCAGTCCCATAAATGCAGCCTTACTAGTGCTATAAATGCAGCCTTACCAGTCCCATAAATGCGGCCTTACCTGACATCATCACATCTGCCTGACAGAAGACAGAGCAGCCCCAGGGGCTTGGGATATCTTACATAGTTACATAGTTACATAGTAGGTGAGGTTGAAAAAAGACACAAGTCCATCAAGTCCAACCTATGTGTGCGATAATGTGTCAGTATTACATTATATATCCCTGTATGTTGCGGTCATTCAGGTGCTTATCTAATAGTTGCTTGAAGCTATCAATGCTCCCCGCTGAGACCACTGCCTGTGGAAGGGAATTCCACATCCTTGCCGCTCTTACAGTAAAGAACCCTCTACGTAGTTTAAGGTTGAACCTCTTTTCTTCTAATTTTAATGAGTGGCCACGAGTCTTGTTAAACTCTCTTCTGCGAAAAAGTTTTATCCCTATTGTGGGGTCACCAGTACGGTATTTGTATATTGAAATCATATCCCCTCTCAAGCGTCTCTTCTCCAGAGAGAATAAGTTCAGTGCTCGCAACCTTTCCTCATAACTAAGATCCTCCAGACCCTTTATCAGCTTTGTTGCCCTTCTTTGTACACGCTCCATTTCCAGTACATCCGTCCTGAGGACTGGTGCCCAGAACTGGACAGCATACTCCAGGTGCGGCCGGACCAGAGCCTTGTAGAGTGGGAGAATTATCATTTTATCTCTGGAGTTGATCCCCTTTTTAATGCATGCCAATATTCTGTTTGCTTTGTTAGCAGCAGCTTGGCATTGCATGCCATTGCTGAGCCTATCAACTACTAGGACCCCCAGGTCCTCTTCCATCCTAGATTCCCCCAGATGTTCTCCCCCCAGTGTATAGATTGCATTCATATTTTTGCCACCCAAATGCATTATTTTACATTTTTCTACATTGAACCTCATTTGCCATGTAGTCACCCACCCCATTAATTTGTTCAGGTCTTTTTGCAAGGTTTTCACATCCTGCAGAGAAGTTATTGCCCTGCTTAGCTTAGTATCGTCTGCAAATACAGAGATTGAACTGTTTATCCCATCCTCCAGATCGTTTATGAACAAATTAAATAAGATTGGTCCCAGCACAGAACCCTGGGGAACCCCACTACCCACCCCTAACCATTCTGAGTACTCCCCATTTATCACCACCCTCTGAACCCGCCCTTGTAGCCAGTTTTCAATCCATGTACTCACCCTATGGTCCATGCCAACAGACCTTATTTTGCACAGTAAACGTTTATGTGGAACTGTGTCAAATGCTTTTGCAAAATCCAGATACACCACGTCTACGGGCCTTCCTTTATCTAGATGGCAACTCACCTCCTCATAGAAGGTTAATAGATTGGTTTGGCAAGAATGATTCTTCATGAATCCATGCTGATTACTGCTAATGATACCGTTCTTATTACTAAAATCTTGTATATAGTCCCTTATCATCCCCTCCAAGAGTTTACATACTATTGATGTTAGGCTAACTGGTCTGTAATTCCCAGGGATGTATTTTGGGCCCTTTTTAAATATTGGTGCTACATTGGCTTTTCTCCAATCAGCTGGTACCATTCCAGTCAGTAGACTATCTGTAAAAATTAGGAACAATGGTCTGGCAATCACTTGACTGAGTCCCCTAAGTACCCTCGGATGCAAGCCATCTGGTCCCGGTGATTTATTAATGTTAAGTTTCTCAAGTCTAATTTTAATTCGGTCCTCTGTTAACCATGGAGGTGCTTCCTGTGTTGTGTCATGAGGATAAACACTGCAGTTTTGGATACTGAAGCCCCCTCGATTCACTCGTGAAGACTGAGGAGAAGAATAAATTCAATACCTTCGCCATCTCCCCATCCTTTGTAACCAGATGTCCTTCCTCATTCTTTATGGGGCCAATATGGTCTGTCCTCCCTTTTTTACTGTTTACATACTTCTTGGGATTTTTTTGCTCTCCTCTGCTATGTGTCTTTCATGTTCTATCTTAGCTGTCCTAATTGCACCCCTACATTTCTTGTTGCATTTTTTAAAAAGTCTGAATGCTGAGGATGATCCCTCAACCTTGTATTTTTTGAAGGCCTTCTCCTTCGCTTTTATATGCATTTTTACATTGGAGTTAAGCCATCCAGGATTTTTGTTCGCTCTTTTAAATTTATTACCCAATGGGATACATTGGCTAATGCCCTTATTTAATATGCTCTTAAAGCAAACCCATCTCTCCTCCGTATTCTTTGTTCCTAATATTTTATCCCAATTTATGCCTTTTAGCAAGGTTTGTAGTTTGTGGAAGTTGGCTCTTTTGAAATTCAGTGTCTTTTTATTCCCCTTATGTTTCCTATTTGTGTGATTTATACTGAAACTTATTGACCTGTGATCGCTGTTACATAATTGCCCCGTATTTCCACATCTGTGATCAGGTCTGTATTGTTGGTAATCAGTAGATCCAGTAATGTTTTATTTCTAATTGGTGCGTCTACCATCTGACCCATAAAATTGTCCTGCAAGACATTAAGGAACTGGCGAGCCTTAAATGAATGCGCGGTCTATGTCTGGATAATTAAAATCCCCCATTATGATAACACTTCCCATCCTTGCTGCTAATCCAAATTGTGATAGGAGATCTGTCTCCACTTCCTCCCTCAGGTTAGGGGGCCTATAGCATACTCCCAGTATTATTTTGCCCTTAGCTTCATCCCTTTGGAGCTCTACCCATAAGGATTCCACCTCCTCTCTAGCTCCCACAGTGATGTCATCTCTCAAATTCACTTGTACATTATTCTTGATATATAGGCATACCCCTCCCCCTTTTTTACCCTCTCTATCCTTGCGGTATAGGGTATACCCTTGAATGTTTGCCAGCCAATCATGAGAGCTGTTGAACCAGGTCTCTGAAATTCCCACAAAATCCAAATCCTCCTCGTACAACAGTATCTCTAGTTCACCCATCTTGTCCGCCATGCTCCTGGCATTGGTGAACATGCCACATAGTTTAGACCGGTCATATATTGTCCTCGTATTGGGTGTTTCGAGATTGCAACTAGGACTTGCTACTATACTCACCTTGTGTTTTTGTGCTTTGGTTAACCTACCATTAATGCCCCCAATACTACCCTCTGGAATATCTTCCGTGCTGGCTATCTCTGCCTCTGGACCCTCCCCTCCCATCGCCTAGTTTAAAAACCCCTCTAACTTTTTGGCCATCTTCATTCCCAGCAGATCTGCACCCTCCTCATTTAGGTGCAGTCCGTCCCTTCTATAGTACCAGTTACCGACTGAGAAGTCGGCCCAGTCCTCCAGGAACCCAAACCCCTCCTTACTACACCAGCTCTTCAGCCACTTGTTTACTTCCCTAATCTCCCTCTGCCTTTCTGGTGTGGCTCGATGTACCGGTAGTATTCCTGAGAATACTACCTTGGAGGTCCTTTTCCTCAATTTAGCTCCTAAGTCCCTAAAATCGTTCTTTAGGACACTCCATCTGCCTCTGACTTTGTCATTGGTGCCAACGTGCACCATGACAGCCGGGTCTTCCCCAGCCCCTCCCAGTAATCTTTCCACAAGATCTGTGATGTGCCGAACCCAAGCACCTGGTAGACAACATACTGTTCGGCGATTCAGGTCTTGGTTACAGATTGCCCTCTCTATCCTTCTAAGAACTGAGTCCCCTACCACCAGAATCTGTCTTTTCTTTCCCTTTGCTGCCCCCCCCACTCTCACTGGAGGAGTTCTTCCCCCGGCAGCTAGGAGAGTCCCTCAGCTCCAGCAGTGCTGGTCCCTGACTGGTTTCTCCAATGTCACTCAGTGGAGCCTACTTATTGGGATGCTCCAGTCCTGGATCGGCCTCCCTGGCACTTCCCCCTCTACCCCTCCTGACTGTCACCCATCTACTCTTTGCTAGTGCCTGCACCTCTTTGTCTCCACCCACCTCTGTGCTGGCCCCTGCCGGCACCTGCCGTGTACGTTCCTGGCTCTCCTTTAGTATGGAGGGACTTCTCAGTGCTGACAGTTGCTTCCCCAGATTCAGAACCTGGGCTTCCAGGGAAACAATGTGCTTACATTTTGCACAGCAGTATTCACCCTCGATCGAATGATCAAGAAAGGCATACATGCAGCAAGATGTACAAAGAGTCGCCTCTCCACACCCGCCGGGCATCATACCTATTAAATTTAGTGAGGATTGGGGATTTTACCCTGTTCAAATTACCTAATAGCTAGCTTCCTGTCCTCCACTCTCCTGCTTCTCTTCCGGTACTAACATGGCGGTGGGGGCTATGGTGGCAACGGCAGCAGTGCCTGGTGTATATTCGCTCCACAAGATGCAGAGACTTTTGGAGCAAAAAATACAGTTTTTTCTCTATTGTGCCTTCGCATGGGTATTTTGATCTTCATCTCAAGGATTTCAATTTCTTGGTGGATTATCTTTTCATTGAAATTTTATTTTGAAGTCATTGAATTTTATGCATTCATCATTTTTACATTATTGATCACAGCATGGAATTCACCATTTTATTTTGTTGTTGGACTTTACCTTTTGTCATTTGTGTGCATATTCACAGTTTTATGACGTTATTGTCATACCTATTGATTTAATATTTGTTCATTGCATGGTATTATTTTTTGACTTTTTACACTATGAGCGCTGCACTATTTTTATATTTTACCTGTTTACACGATTTGTCTAGTGAGTAACAGCTGCTTTCTATTATCTCAGAGAGCAGTTTTTTTTTAATTTTAAAAAATTTTATAATTTAATTATATTGTATTTACTTGGATATAAAATTGGTTGCAGGAGCGCATCCAGAAAGTAGTGATAAATGTTATATTTTCTGAATAGTCTAGAGTTTTAAACAGGGTACACCAGGGCTCGGACCTGGGTCCAATTCTATTTAACTTGTTCATAAATGATATATAGGTTGGAATCAAATCTCAGTGTTTGCTAACAATACAAAGCTAAGCAGGGCTATAACTTGAAAACAGGCTATAGCAACTTTACAAGAAGACCAACTTAGAATAGGGGGGTGAGCAACTATATGGTAGATGTGGTTTAATATTGAAAAATGTAAAGTGATCCCCCTGGAAGCTAAAAATATGGATGCATGTTATTCACTAGAGGGAGAACCTCTGGTGGAATCGAGAATAGAAAAGGACCCAGGGGTCCTGGTAGATCACAGACTCAGCAATATCTTGCCATACCAAGCTACAGTAAGCAAGACTGAATCACTAATAGCATGCTTTAAAAAGAGAGATATAAATGAGATAAAACTATAATTTTACCACTTTACAAACCTTTTGTTCGACCACATCTTGAGTATGCTGTCTGATTCTGGTCACCAATCCCCAGGAAGGATGTGCTTGAACTAAAGATAATCCAGAGAAGGGAGCTGGAGAACCGTAGTTATGAGGAACACTACTAACAATACATGTATTCTCCCTGAAGAAGAGACACTTAAAAGGGAATATGCAAAATACTAATCTTTGAATGGTGACTCTAGCATCAGGAGGAAACTTGTTAACCTAAGTACTCTAAAAAAGACACACAGCTACACAAATGAAGTTGGATGGGAAGTGGTTAAATTTTAAACTGTGTAAGAAGCTCTTTATTGTTAGAGAAGCAAGGATGTGGAACTCCCTTCCTTGGTTGGTGGTGTTGACAGGGAGTGTGGATAAATTTAAAAAACTTTTTAGCAAAGAGAATGTCCGTAAGCCGCACATCAAAAAGCAGACCGTGTTCAGGAATGAATGGCATGAATAGCAACCTCAGCCCGGGCCTATCCCCATGATTATGCTCCGAGGAGCGATGCAAAACATGTTGGGGTGTGGCCTGGTCTGAGCCTAGGCTGAGGCTGCCATTCATGCTATTCATTCCTTCACACAGGTCTGCTTTTTGATGTGCGGCTTACGGACATTCTGATATATTGAAGCCTGGAGCCGTGACAAGCTCCCATCCCAGACAGCACTCACTGCAGTTTAGCTTTGGACTATACCTCCCACCTGAGCGGCACCTAATTTTTACTTTTGGGTCAAATAACATTTGTTGTGTTTCCTAGCAAGCTCATTGTACAGGGATTTGGAAAACAAGCAAGGGTGTGCAAACCCACATACCCACATACCCACACGGGTTTAAAACCAAACTTTTATTAGAGCTACTTAAAAAAGGGCATTATCCAACTGAAACTGTGTGCGTTTAATACTTATAAGTGGAGGCTGGGGCTCTAACACACTCTCTAAATGAAGCCTCTCAGCATTGACTGTGGCTCATTATTCTGGTAAGTTTATTTATGTCTCTGCAAATTAACTCACAAAGCTGTACTTCAGTGTTGCAGAGACATAAATACAAGGAACTGAGGCTCTAACACACTCTTTAGATAAAGCCTCTCAGCACTCACTATGGTTTATATATCCCAGTCAGTTTATTTACGCTAATGCTTACTCCCCTCAAGCACCAGATTAAAGCTCACTTATAGAGAGGCATAAAGTGTCTCCAGTCCTCCACTTGTAAGTGGAGTCTGGGGCTCTAACACACTCTTTAGATAAAGCCTCTCATCACTGTCTGTGACTCATATATTCTGGTTAGTATATTTATATCTCTGCAAAGTAACTTTCAAAACTGTACATCAGTATTGCAGAGGCATAAACACAAAGGGCTGAGGCTCTAACACATTCTTTAGAAAAAGCCTTTCATCGCTGACTGCAGCTCATATGTTCCAGTCAGTTAATCGAACTCTCTGCAGATTAACTCACAAAGCTGTACATCTGTATTGCAGAGACAAAATACACAAAGGGCTTACCACATTTCACCCTTGTGTAATCAATAAGGCCTTTAGCTCTATCTAGGGCACAGAGAATAGTGAAGGGCTTAACTAGCTTTCTAAAGCCCAACACGTCAACTGGTCCAGACGCTGCCCAAATTTGCACTAATGCTTATTTTCCTCAGGCACCAATTAGAACTCACATTATAGAGAGGCATGAAGAGTCCCTAGTCATCCGCTCAAAAAGCCATGTGTTTACCAAAATCATGCCAGTGATAAATCAAAAAACTAGGCCCAAAGAACCCAACATGTTTCACTCCCAAAAGGGAGAGCTTCGTCTGAGGTGCAGCAAAGTGAAATAAAATAGTTCAGAGGCATGTGTATGCCATCACCACATGGGCAAACAGCAAAATGGCTTGTAGACAAAGAAGCATGGTAACTGCCAGGACTTCGCCATCTTGTGGACAAAACGGAAAAAGTTGTCTATCAGCAGTGTTATTTCCGTCAATGAAAACGTTTTCGTCATCATTTTTGTCAGCGGCTTTTTTACAGTGACGAAAACTAAACTAAAAGTACAGCACATTTTTATCAACTGATGAAAACTATGACGAAAATTAAATTAGTTTTTGTTAACGAACGAAAACGGGCCATTAATGGCCAGGAGGGACATTTACCCTCATGAACTACTGTATTTATCGGCGTATGACACGGCGTATGTGTTGTGCAGAGGGTGGGGGCTGTGTGTTGTGCAAAGTGTGGGGGGCTGTGTATTGTGCAGAGGGTGGGGAGCTGTGTACTATGCACATTTGATTTTAGTTGACTAAAATGATTTTATTCGACTAAAATGTACTGGAGATTTAGTCGACTAAAATACGATGACTAAAATGGGACTAAAACTAAAATGGCATTTTAGTCAAAGACTATGAATAAAACTAAAACACTTGTAGAAGTCTAAAATGGGACTAAAACTAAAATGCCATTTTAGTCCTAAGACTAAAACTAAATCAAAATTTGCTGCCAAAATTAACACTGTTAATATATTCTATATTTTCCCCAATGTCAGGCGAAAACTAAAACTTATCAGATTTCTACACTCAGATCCTCAAGTGAATCAAGTTTCAGACTAATGTCAGCTAACAATAAACAGTCACACTTCTGCCTGTCACGCCACAAAATTAACACGGCACATCTGTTTCTATCATAGGATATAGACGTAAGTTGAGGATCTATTCACACACAAATGGAAGGTAAGTAAACCCCTCATTCAAACCCCAGGGTTCATTTTGCTTCTGCCTTAAGTAATTTTTGTCCAGATCACCTTTTCTCTGTCCTAAGCAGAACTATTGGATAACCCAGAACTTCAGGCAATCGACATTGCCATTATGTTCATGTCACACATGTCTGGCAATCAGCCTGTCCTTTAATGTCACATCGTTGACATGCTCCAGTACATGCTACCTAAACTGTCAAATAGTTTCCCCCACGTATAATAGCAGGCATTAACCCATATAAATAACCTCCTCTGAGCTACAATTGTAAAATTGTACAATTGTAAAACAATGAAATATTAACCATCTCAACATTCATAGGGTTCATAAACTCCATAACTGCTGGGATATACAGTATGTGCATGCTTTACAGTGTCCACATGTTAAACTGCCCCAATGTATTTCATGTAGCCATGTTGGGGTGACCAGTGGCTGACATTTTCTTTCAAAAAGGGTTAGACTTTATTACTTGAAAGTTCCTATGTTTAACCTTTCAGATATGTGGATATGGTACAATAATTTCAGTCCACTCGAGAGTATAATAATAAAAGGAATTTACTTATGGTGTTCCTTTAGCTTGGTTTAAAGAGGTATTACAGATGATAAAAAATGGGTAAATACGGCATATTCAATCCAGGGGGAGTTCCGCAACTTCATTTGAAGTCCCTGGAATTGATGATCTCATCATGATTCAGTCTTGTCTTCTGCAATCCTAAATAGAACTCCAACGGCCTTATGTTTTCCCAGACATATATGTAGCACCCTCTACCTAGGTAGGTGCTAGAACAGGATTTTTTGTGTGATAGGTAAGGTAATTGTAGGCAGGCCTAGCTAACAGCCAGGCCTGTTTGTTTTGATATTGGCTGGGAGTGGCTCAGAGCAGCAGCTGGTGACTCACAGGCAGCATCACTAAGACCTCCCTCTTCTTTCTAGAGCCTTCTAGAATGTACTAGAGAGAGAGAAAGGGAGAGGAGAGGTGGAGCTGCCTGGGGTACTCTAAGGAGCCCTGACCAATTCCCAACTTGGATTGGCAGGGGGCAGGCCTCTTTAAGTACCTGGGGTCAGCCCAGCTGGGGAGGAGTTCAGTGGCATTATTCACAGCTTGAAGATGGAGTGCTAGGCTGTTGGGGCCTTGGAGGGAGCTCCCAAGTCTGGGGGGGGGGGGTGACCGTGGGCCCAGTTCTAGACAGGAGGCACAGAAGGAACAAAGAGGACAGCAGGAGCTAGCATTGCTAGGCAAGTCTTGGGGGAGAAGACACTGATCGCAGTCAAGTGGGCTGGTGAGTGACAAGCACAGTCAGGAGGACTGGGGAGGCACGTCTGAGAGGACTCGAAGCATGCAATCTCGGATGGGTGCAGAGCCAGTGCAGTGGACTTTGTTGTCAGGGGCAGTGGAGAAAGGCAGCGGCAGCCAGGAGGGCTGGCAGGGCTTGAAGATGGGTTACTGGGCTTGGTAGAAACAAAGATAGGACAGCTAGCACCAGAAAAATTCTATTTTCTTGTTACACTATAGGGGCCCGCGGTCATTGCCTGCAAAAGGCGGTTGCTGAGGCCTGGCTGAGACACAGATCCTGAGAGCTAAGAGTTGTGCAGGAGGAAGAAAGAGGAATAGTCTGCAAGCAGGGAAAATGCTGGAGGAGACTGAAGTAATAATATGTACAGGGAGTGTACATAGTTTGTCCCTATTGATTGTTCTAAAATTCACCAATTGATTGTTCTAAAATTCACTGGGCATCCCATATATTCCTTTACCCATACAAGTTTTATAACCTCAATAACACACAAAAAAACAAAGCTCATGGACTGTTCATTGTCTTGGAGTGTCTGGGAAATTAATGCCAGGCTGGTGGGCCACAGCACTTAGAAGCCCCTATGGGGGTACCGCTACATATAAAGATACATACCAGCCCAAAAACTAGTTAAAACTGGTTTGAGCCACACCATAGAGTAGAAAGGTAAGAGGTTCCCATCTTCCAACAGAATAATGAGACCATATGTCTCAGTATACTGTACCTGAGACATATGTTTCTATATATATATATATATATATATATATATATATATATATATATATATATATAAAGGCATACCCCACTTTTAAGTACACAATGGGGTTTATTTACTAAAGCTGGAAAGTGCAAAATCAGGCTCACTTCTGCATATAAACCAATGAGCTTCTAACCCCAGCTTGTTCAATCAAGCTTTGGTAATAAAACCTAGAAGCTCATTGGTTTCTATGCAGAAGTGAGCCTGATTTTGCACTTTCTAGCTTTAGTAAATAAACCCTATCGTGTACTTAAAAGTGGGGTATGCCTGTATATATATATATATATATATATATATATATATATATATATATATATATATATATATATATATATATGTGATTACTTATACACTAACATAATTGATAACATTAAACTATTACTAAATCAATTACTTTTAGAAACATACACTACAAAATGGCTATGTACCAACAGAGCCTTCATATTTTTCCCTCTTCTATGGGTGGCTTTGGCCAATTATGGCTCAGGGGGTTTAGTGCACGCCCCACAATATATAAGGCCGCCTGCGTGGCGGCCTTGTGTAGTGTGTTGCAGCGGCGGAGAGAATTAGACAGAGAGAGACAGTGTCATTTGATTCAAGTTAGATAGAATAGGCAGGCGAGACAGTTAGCTGCAATTACAGTGTATTATGTATATATATATATATATATATGCATCCCAGATGTTGTATGTATATATATATATATATATATATATATATATATATATACACTGTATTCAGTTTAGCTAGATCCATTCCTGTTATTCTCTTTCTAATATACTGACAGGCAGGCAGGTGTTTTTACAGTAATTACAGTTAGTGTACTGTGTACCCTGCACAATTTCACCTGTAGCTTCCTGAAGACAAGTGCTGTTGTTCTTCTTCTGATCCTATTAATACCAATGGCAGGCAGGTTGAAGTATTTACAGTTAGTGTACTGTGTACCCTGCACAGTTGCACCTATAGCTACCTGAAAACAAGTGCTGGTGTTCTTCTTCTGATCCTATTATTACCACAAGCAGACAGCTTGAAATATTTCCAGTTAGTGTACTGTGTACCCTGCACAGTTGCACCTATAGCTACCTGAAGACAAGTGCTGTTGTTCTTCTCCTGATCCTATTAATACCACAGGCAGGCAGCTTGAAGTATTTACAGTTAGTGTACTGTGTACCCCTGCACAGTTGCACCTATAGCTACCTGAAGACAAGTGCTGGTGTTCTTCTTCTGATCCTATTAATACCACAGTCAGGCAGCTTGAAGTATTTACAGTTAGTGTACTGTGTACCCTGCACAGTTGCACCTATAGCTTCCTGAAGACAAGTGCTGTTGTTCTTCTTCTGATCCTATTAATACCATAGGCAGGCAGGTTGAAGTATATACAGTTAGTGTACTGTGTACCCTGCACAGTTGCACCTATAGCTACCTGAAGACAAGTGCTGGTGTTCTTCTTCTGATCCTATTATTACCACAGGCAGACAGCTTGAAGTATTTCCAGTTAGTGTACTGTGTACCCTGCACAGTTGCACCTATAGCAACCTGAAGACAAGTGCTGGTGTTCTTCTTCTGATCCTATTAGTACCACAGGCAGGCAGCTTCAAGTATTTATAGTTAGTGTACCATGTACCCTGCACAGTTGCACCTATAGCTACCTGAAGACAAGTGCTGGTGTTCTTCTTCTGATTCTATTAATACCACAGACAGGCAGCTTGAAGTATTTACAGTTAGTGTACCGTGTACCCTGCACAGTTGCACCTATAGCTACCTGAAGACAAGTGCTGGTGTTCTTCTTCTGATCCTATTAATACCACAGGCAGGCAACTTGAAGTATTTACAGTTAGTGTACTGTGTACCCCTGCACAGTTGCACCTATAGCTACCTGAAGACAAGTGTTGGTGTTCTTCTTCTGATCCTATTAATACCACAGGCAGGCATTCTGCTAGCTGCAGTATAATCGGTATATATATACATCCCAGTTTTGTGCAGCTACATCTCACAGCAAGCCATTATTATTTCTGGAAGGCCAACAAGGAGAGGCAGACAGTCACAAGCCAATGAAAGAGGGCAAGCAGGTTCTGTGTCTAAAGGCAACAGTGCTGGTAGTGGACATGGTGCATCCCCATCAGCACGTGGCCGTGGGACACGCTTGTCCTTTTTTTCGGCAGCTGGCAGTGTTGAGCCACAACATGAGGAAGACTTGGTAGAGTGGATGACAAGCCGTCCTCATCCTCCTCATTCTCTCTCACCCAGGCTCAGGGTATTTTGTCTGGCAAAGCAGCTGCCAACGCAGACTCTTCCCTTGGCTCAATGGCATCAGTCACTCCTTCCCTAGCCCCACCATGTCCTCCTGAGGAGTCCCCCGAACTGTTTGACCACAGAGTTGGGTACATGCTCCAGGAGGATGCCCAGCGTTTCGAAGGCTCCGATGATGGTACTCAGCTATAGGAAGGCAGTAACGTGAGCCCAGACAGAGGGGGTTCCCAAGAAGGACAGCAATCTAGCAGTCATGTTCCCCCAGCTGCAGCATACTGCCAGCTTTGCTCCAGTGATGAGGAGGAAGGGGATGATGAGGTCACTGACTCCACATGGTTGCCTGATAGGAGAGAGGAGGAGGAGGAGGTACATCACCAATGAGGCAGGATGCCCTCCAGGGGCCAGCTTAAGGGCAGCACACCGACTGCATCACACCGCAGAGCTCCACATGTGCAGGGCGCTGCTGTCTCTGCGTTTTATTCCAAAAGTTCTTTGGTGTGGGCCTTTTTTGAAACGAATGCATCAGATCCCACCGCTGCTATTTGCAACATATGTCTCAAGCGTATCTCGCGTGGCCAAAACATCACCCGCTTGGGCACCACATGCTTGACCAGACATATGTTGACCTGCCATGCAGTTCGTTGGCAAGCGTACCTAAAAGACCCACACCAAAGAACAAAGAGGACCTCTCCTTGCTCCTCATCAGCTGGGACCTCCAACCCCACTATACCTTCAGTCCTCTCTGAGACCTGCACTGAGAGGAATGAAGGTGTAGAATTAGGTGTGTCACAGCCAAGTACTTGGGGGCAATCTGCTATCATTGTTACATAGTTACATAGTTAGTAAGGTTGAATAAAGACACCAGTCCATCGAGTTCAACCTGAGCAAGTGTGGGTGCGTGTCTACAACTATCCCTATTTTTTATTTAAGGTACTCATATAGCCCTGTGTCAATTTTTACGCAGCGCTCCACACATATATCGCACACTCACATCGATCCCTACCCTCAAGGAGCCCACAATCCAAGGTCCCTAACATTCATATACTAGGGCCAATTTTGGACAGAAGCCAATTAACCTACCAGCATGTCTTTTGGAGTGTGGGAGGAAACCGGAGTACCCGGAGGAAACCCACGCAGGCACAGGGAGAACATGCAAACTCCAGGCAGGTAGTGTCGTGGTTGGGATTTGAACCAGTGACCCTTCTTACTGCTAGGCGACAGTGCTACTCACTACACCACTGTGCTGTACACCGATGTCAGATTGTACCAGGCAAATTTCCCTGCCCCAGCTGCTACACCGCCGAAAGAAGTTCGCTCCCAGCCATCCACATGCTCAGCGGTTGAATTGCTAGCTTGGCTAAATTGCTAGCACTTCAACTGCTGCCTTTTCAGTTGGTAGACTCTGCCCCCTTCCGTGAGTTTGTGGAATTTGCGGTTCCTCAGTGGCAGGTTCCCAAACGCTACTTTTTCTCACGGAAGGCGATTCCGACTCTCTACCGGCATGTGGAAGGCAATGTCTTGGCCTCGCTATACAGGGCGGTCAGTGGTAAGATGCATATTACCACTGACTCATGGTCCAGCAGGCATGAACAGGATCGTTACCTATCTTTCATGGAGCATTGGGTGACTCTGATGGCAGCTGGGAAGGATGCAGGACAAGGTGCAGTAGTGTTGGAGGTTGTTCCGCTACCACGCCTCCAAAATGCTACTACTGGTGATTATGACACACCTCTCTTCTCCACACCCTCTTATTCTTCTTCCTCCATGGCCTCTTCCTGTGCTTTGTCCTCGGAACCAGCAGTGCTTAGTAGGCATTCAAGGGGCTACACAAGTACGCAGCCCAAAAGATGCCATGCGGTGCTTGAGCTGGTGTGCTTGGGGGACAGGAGCCACACTGGGGCAGAGATTCTTTCAGCTCTGCAGGGGCAGGCTCAGAGGTGGTTGACGCCATGCCAGCTTAAGGCAGGAATGGTGATTTGCGACAATGGCACCAACCTCACCTCTCCGCCCTCCGACAGGGACAACTGACCCATGTGCCCTGTTTGGCTCATGTCCTTAACTTGGTGGTGCAGCGGTTCTTGGGCAGGTACCCAGGCTTACAGGATGTCCTGAGGCAGGCCAGGAAAGTCTGTGTGCATTTCTGCCGTTCATATAATTCCAGTGCTCGGCTGGCTGACCTCCAAAAGGAATTTAACCTGCCCAAGAACCGCCTAATCTGTGACATGCCTATCAGGTGGAACTCAACGTTGGCCATGCTGCAGTGGCTGCACACACAGCAGAGGGCCATCAATGAGTACCTGTGCGACTATGGCACCAGGACAGGGTCAGGGGAGCTTGGTTTTTTCCCCATGCCAGTGGGCCATGAATAGGGATGCATGTACTGTCCTGTCATTTGAGGAGGCCACAAGGATGGTGAGCAGTGACAGTGCATGCATCAGTGACACTGTCCCCCTGTCCACCTTTTGGAGCACACACTGCGTGGAATAATGGACAGGGCACTTGAGGCAGAACAGAGGCAGGAAGAGGAGGAGTTCCTAAACTCTCAAGGCCCCCTTTATCCAGACAGTGTTCCTGCGTGCCCGACGATCACACAGGAAGAGGAGGAGGAGGATAAGGAAGATAGTGTCAGCATGGAGGTGGAGCCTGGCACTCAGCATCAGCAGCAGTCTTTAAGGGATCATTTACAGTCCCAAGAAACCCATGGACTTGTACGTGGCTGGGAGGAGGTGGCTGCGGATCATGTCGTCCTTAGTGACCCAGAGGACTCCGGACCGAATGCCTCAGCAAACCTACACTGCATGGCCTCCCTGATCCTGCAAAGCCTGCGGAAGGATCCTCGTATTCGTGGTATTTTAAATGGTGCAGGAATACCTAGGGGCAAGATCTGACTTGGACACCTTTCCCACCGAAAATCCTCTGGGTTACTGGGTCTTGAGGATGGATCACTGGCCAGAGCTTGCACAGTATGCAAATTGAGCTACTGGCCTGTCCCTGTTTAACAGGGGTGTGTAATTACAATTTTTGATGCAATACTTTGCAGCAGGGCTCGTTCCTGCACTCCAACTAGAGTATCTGTGAGTAGTTGCAGTGTTGTGGCACCAGCACCAGTGCCTAAGGCCCAATTTTTCAGTTCCTGTTTAACAGGGGCGTGTAATTACAATTTTTGATGCAATATTTAGCAGGAGGGCTCATTCCTGCGCTCCAACTACAGTATCTGTGAGGGGTTGCAGTGTTGTGGCACCAGTGCCTAAGGCCCAATTTTTCTGCCCCTGTTCAACAGGGAAACATAATTACAATTCTTGCTCTAATATTTCACAGCAGGGCCCGTTTCTGCGCCCACCAAGAGTAACTGTGAGGACTTGCAGTGTTGTGGCACCAGCACCACCACCAAAGGCCCAATTTGTCTGCCCCTATTCAATAGGTGCATGTAATTACAATTCTTGATCTAATATTTCACAGCAGGGCCCATTCCAGCGCCCACCAAGAGTAACTGTGAGGACTTACAGTGTTGTGACAACACCACCACCACCAAAGGCCCAATTTTTCTGCCCCTGTTCAACAGGTGCATGTAATTACAATTCTTGATCTAATATTTCACAGCAGGGCCCGTTTCTGCCTCCACCAAGAGTTACTGTGAGGGCTTACAGTGTTGTGGCAACACCAACACCTAAGGTCCCAATTTCTGCAGAGTATATAGGGCAGGCCCCTACTTTCACACATCCAACTTACAAATGACTCCTACTTGCAAACGGAAGGAGACAACAGGAAGTGAGATGAAATCTACCCCTAGGAAGGGAAATTCTCTCCTGTAAGAGTTAATATGGGAAAAACTTTTCTCCTTTCCACTGATGCTTTATCACCAATCCTTGTTTCACAAGAAACCCCAAATTTTTAAAAAACATTTGTCATTGGGACAAAAAGTGAGGTGAAATCTTCTGAAGAGGAGCACAGACAGCAATATGGGAAAAATGTGTCTCCTCTCCACTGATGCTTTATTACCAATCCTTGTTTCACTAAAAACCCCAAATTGTCAAAAAACATTTGTCATTGGGACAGAAAGTGAGGTGAAATCTTCTGAAGAGGTGCACAGACAGCAAAACAAATGTCACAGGGGTGATAACCCTTCCCTATGTTTTCTAAAAAGCTTAAAAATTGATTTTTTGGCTGGAGCTACACTTTAAAAATGTACCAGTTCAAAATTACAAACAGATTCTACTTAACAACAAACCTACAGTCCCTGTCTTGTTTGCACCGCCTGTATACTGCTGTTCAGAGTATATAGGGCCTGGGGCCCCACGCCTTTCCTTTTTTTAATTTGGGTGAGGGGTTCCCCTTAATATCTATACAAGACCCAAAGGGCCTGGTAATGGACTGGGGGGGGGGGGTACTCATGCCGTTTGTCTCACTGATTTTCATCCATATTTCCGGGACCCGACATTACATTAAAGCCGCAAGCAGTTTTAAATGACTTTTATTCCTTTAAAAATGTCATTTTGTGCAGGGACTGTTCTAAGCACGGGAAACACGCGCCACTTTACAGGCATACTATAGACACCCCCCAGGTATGATATTTAAAGGAATATTTCACTTTTTTTTCACTTTAAGCATCATTAAAATCACTGCTCCCGAAAAAACGGCCGTTTATAAAACTTTTTTTTGCATTGATACATGTCCCCTGGGGCAGGACCCGGGTCCCCAAACCCTTTTTAGGACAATACCATGCAAATTAACCTTTATAATTAGCACTTTTGATTTTGAACATTCGAGTCCCATAGACTTCAATGGGGTTCTAAAGTTTGCACAAATTTTCGGTCCATTCGCGGGTTCTGGTGCGAACTGAACTGGGGGGGTGCTGGGCTCATCCCTAATGGTCAGTGCTATGCGTGATTTTCAGATCCATGAAGTTAATACTCTCTCTCTGTATTTCACTTATGAAAAACATCTCTATATCATTTGTATTTAGATGTTCCAGAAACCTTCGAACATTTCTCCTTGAGTACCTTCCATAAGATGAAGATGTCATCTATAAAACATACTCATAATAGGTTTTCAGATGTAAAGGACTCCAGAATTTCTTTAAATACAAGTGTCTGCTACCATCACCCCAAAAAAAGATTGGCATATGTGGGATCACATGCTGTCGCCATCGCTATCCCTCTCTTTTGCCTATAGATCTTTCAAGTGCACTTGCAGTGCAAAGTGGATTTTCCTTTAGTAAATAACCCCCATGGTCTCTAGTTTGTCAATTAATGTACTTACTGTCACCTTCAGTTAAGTTCTGATTTCTTGAGACAATTATCAAAGTCAAGTAGGCACTGCATTGCTCTTAGTGTATTCTGAGTTTGGAGTTGATCCCATCCCTTCATGAAGTCCATATTGTCTATGTGTGAATGTGGTCTAAACATAATGCGTAATTCATGATCAGTGATTTTCTTATTAATATACATGAACAGGCTGGCTACCTCCCACCAACTTGACATACAGTATGTTTTTTTTTTTTTTTTTTTTTTTTTAATAAATCCTTACCATGCATCTAAATGCCTCTGTTATTGCAATTTCTTTTTGTGTTTCTGGTAATTCGCTTGAAAATGCCTGGTTGACCTCCAATGATAGTGATTCAAAATCAATTTCCTTCTCTAGGAAACCTGCCATTGCTAGATTTAGATCCAGGGTTAAGGTCAAAAAGCACTCCAATGCAATATATACATAAGCTAAAAAGCCTAACGTGTGAAAAATGTCAACCCTCACTGTGGCAGTTCAACATTCAAAAGCAAATGAGGATGTGCATACCCACGCAACAAATAAGCCACAGAACCAAACTATTATTAGAGTTACTTAATGAAAGGGCATTATCCACCAGAAACAGTGTGTGTTTAATACCTGTAATAATCTTTAATAATATAAGTGGAGGTTGGGCTCTAACACACTCTTTAAATTAAGCCTCTCAACACTCACTGTGGCTCATTATTCTGGTAAGTTTATTTATGTCTTTGCAAATGAACTCACAAAGCTGTACATCAGTGTTGCAGAGGCATAAACATTAGGGACTGGGGCTCTGTTTTTTGAATGTTGATCTAACACAGTGGGGGTTGACATGTTTCACACATTAGGCTTTTTAGTTCATGTATACAGCGATATCATACCTCCTAACTTTTTGAGGTGGGAATGAGGGACACCTATCAGCAAAAGTATGCAGGCATAGGACACACCCCTTGCCATGCCCCCTTAAAGGAGAATTGTACAAAAAAACAAAATTGGTTAAACCCACAAGTGTTTTTTATACCTTTATCATTCCTTTATATTGGCTTTTGGAATTTAAAAATGCAGCAATTTAGAAATCACATGAAAGGTTTAGCTCTAGAAAACACTTTTTGATAGATAAAAAATGCATTTTATATACATCTATATAGATCAGACCAAAATGAGGGTGAAATGAGGAGGAATGAGGGACAGAGGGACATTGCTCCAAATCAGGGACAGTCCCTCAAAATCAGGGACAGTTGGGAGCTATGAGATATGGAAAACACACGCACACTCAAGTTGAACTGGATCGACCACAGTGGCGTCGGGGGGTGCAGCACGCACCCAGGTAACACTCGCCAGAGTGGTGAGGCCAAAGGCATGCGCACGGGGGGGCCAGTTCACCCCACGTGCAATAGCTCTGTGTCTGTCTTGCAGGGGAGCACTGGCTGCCGGCTACAGCTGTCCAGGCTGAGCTGTGAGTTGGGCAGCACAGCCTCCCCCCACGTGAATGCAAGAGGAGGGTAGTTGGATCTGCTCGACTTCCTGCCCATATTACCCTGTGTGGGCGGGCAATTTGAAATGCAGCAGCTCTGCGGAAAATCCTGAGACCAGCCTTGGAAGAACTATGACTGAACTCATATCAAGTGGGGAAAGGAAAAGGGATTTTGATGCTGCAATGTAACCAAATAATGATGAGAGAAGATTGTAATCAAAAATATAAAAATTAAATTTTTAATAAATTTATGATTTAAAAAAAGCACATATAGAAATTTATCAATAGATAGGTAGGTAGGGATTCATATGAGTGGTGGTCATAACAGACAAGTCAAGTTGAAAGACAAATTGCATAAGATCCCGACATGTTTCGCTGTGTGCTTCTTCAGGGGATGTGCAGAGTACATCGGTAATTTCTAGAAAGACTGTACAAGTGTGGGAACAAAAATGGTAAAATGAACAAAAATCCATATATTAGACCATAACGATACATACAAAAGGGTTCAGAACACATGTAGGGCATTACAAAAGACCCTGCTTACCCTGCAAAAGACTCCACCTAAGGCCGCCACCACCAAATACCGGAGCTGAACAAATAAACCCCCAAGACAGGGGTCCCTACGTGGTCATAGAGGACACACAAAGACTAAGCTACACAATTAAATAAAAGAAATATATAATCAAAAGAAAAGTCAAAAGTACTGATGATGGGTAAAAACAAAACCACACAGAAAAGGGGCTTTACTTACTTTAAAAAACAAAAAACTAGACAAAGAGTGGAGGGCAAGATCGACAACAGCCCGCTAAGCAATATTAGCGCGATGTCATTCTATAAAGAACAAAAATAATATTGCTTAGCGGGCTGTTGTCGATCTTGCCCTCCACTCTTTGTCTAGTTTTTTGTTTTTTAAACTAGGTAAAGCCCCTTTTCTGTGTGGTATTGTTTTTACCCATCATCAGTACTTTTGACCCCTCTTTTGATTATATATTTCTTTTATTTGTTTGTGTAGCTTGGTCTTTGTATGTCCTCTATGACCACGTAGGGACCCCTATCTTGGGGGTTTATTTGTTCAGCTCCAGTATTTGGTGGTGGCGGCCTTGGGTGGAGTCTTTTGTGGGGTAAGCAGGGTCTTTTGTAATGAACCCTTTTGTGTGTATCATTATGGTCTAATATATGGATTTTTGCTCATTGTACCATTTTTGTTCCCACACTTGTACAGTCTTTCTTGAAATTACCGATGTACTCTGCCTACCCTGAAGAAGCACACAGCAAAACATGTCAGGATCTTGTGCAATTTGTCCTTCAACATGACTTGTCTGTTATGACCACCACTCATATAAATCCCTGCCTACCTATCTTTTGATAAACGTCTATATGTGCTTTTTTTAATCATAAATTTATTAAAAATTAAATTTTTATATTTTTGATTACAATCTTCTCTCATCATTATTTGGTTACATTGCACCGTCAAAATCCCTTTTCCTTTCCCCACTTGATATATTTTCTTATGAGATGTGGTGCCAATCTTACTGGGTGTTTTACCAATAATCTGACATAACTCTTATGATTGAACTCACTGTGCATGGGCTGTGGGTGCCACTGGGCTTGTGCCCTTGGAGGAGAGTCTATGGAGTTCTACTACTGCTGGAGGGCTCGAGTATCCCACACTTCCACTCTCTCTTCTGCCTACATGACATGGTACATAGGTGAGTTATCGGGGGGATTATGGGTAGGGGATCTCAGTGTGGGGGGGAATGGGTAGAGGGGGCACGCTGCTCAGGATTTCAGGGGAAGTAATGGGTAGAGGGGTCACAGTGTGGGGGGGAATGGGTAGAGGTGTCACAGTGAATAAGATATAGGGTGGAAAGGGGTAGAGGGGTCACAGTGCAGGGGGTATTGGGGTGGGGGTAAATGGGAAGAGGGATCACAGTGTAGGAGGTATTGGGGTGGGGGGTTAATGGGTAGATGGGTCACAGTGCAGGGGGTATTGGGGTGGGGGCAAAAAAGACGAAGAGGGATCACAGTGTAGGAGGTATTGGGGTGGGGGGTAAATGGGAAGAGGGACCACAGTGCAGGGTGTATTGGGGAGGAATGGGTAGAGGGGTCACAGTGCAGGGGGTATTGGGATGGGGGGTAAGAAAGAAGAGGGATCACAGTGCAAGGTGTATTGGGGAGGAATGGGTAGAGGAGTCACAGTGCAGGGGATATCAGGGGGAAATGGGTAGAGGGGTCACAGTGGGGGTATCGGGTAGAGGAGTCACAGTGCGGGGGGTATAGAGGTGGGGGGTAAATGGGAAGAGGGATCACAGTGCAGGGTCTAATGAGTAAGAATGGGTAGAGGGGTCACAGTGCAGGGGATAGCTGGGAAAAATGGGTAGAGGGTCACAGTGGGGGGTATTGGGTGGGGGGATTGGGTAGAGGGAGTCACAGTGCTAGGGGTATTGGGGTGGGGGTCAATGGGAAGAGGGTTCACAGTGCAGGGAGTATTGGGGAGGAATGGGTAGAGGAGTAACAGTGCAGGTGATACGGACTTAAAATGGGTAGAGCGGTCACAGTGTGGAGGGTATCAATGGAATGGGTAGAGGAGTCACAGTGCTGGGGATATCTGGGAGGTAAAGAGGTGGCAGTGCTGGGGGTATCTGGGGTGTAGAGAGGACACCGTGCTGAGGGTATCTGGGATGTAGGGATGAGCGTTTCGCACCAGAACCTGCAAACGGACCGAAAATTCGCGCAAACTTTAGAACCCCATTGAAGTCTATGGGACTCGAACGTTCAAAATCAAAAGTGCTAAATTTAAAGGCTAATTTGCATGGTATTGTCCTAAAAAGGGTTTGGGGACCCGGGTCCTGCCCCAGGGGACATGTATCAATGCAAAAAAAAGTTTTAAAAACGTCAGTTTTTTTGGGAGCAGTGATTTTAATGATGCTTAAAGTGAAAAAAAAAGTGAAATATTCCTTTAAATATCGTACCTGGGGGGTGTCTATAGTATGCCTGTAAAGTGGCACGTATTTCCCGTGCTTAGAACAGTCCCTGCACAAAATTACATTTTTAAAGGAATAAAAGTAATTTAAAACTGCTTGCGGCTTTAATGTAATGTCGGATGAAAATCAGTGAGACAAACAGCATGGGTACCCTCCCAGCCAATTACCAGGCCCTATGGGTCTTGTATGGATATTAAGGGGAAACCCGCACCCAGATTAAAAAAAGGAAAGGCGTGGGGCCCCCAGGTCCTATATACTCTGAACAGCAGTATATAGGCGATGAAAACAAGACAGGGACTGTAGGTTTGTTGTTAAGTAGAATCTGTTTGTAATTTTCAACTGGTACATTTTTAAAGTGTAGCTCCAGCCAAAAAAATCTATTTTTAAGCTTTTTGGAAAACATAGGGAAGGATTATCACCCCTGTGACATTTGTTTTGCTGTCTGTGCACCTCCTCAGAAGATTTCACCTCACTTTCTGTCCAATGACAAATGTTTTTTGACAATTTGGGGTTTTTAGTGAAACAAGGATTGGTGATAAAGCATCAGTGGAGAGGAGACACATTTTTCCCATATTAACACTTACAGGAGAGAATTTCCCTTCCTAGGGGTAGATTTCATCTCACTTCCTGTTGTCTCCTTCTGTTTGCAAGTAGGAGTTGTTTGTAAGTTGGATGTTTGAAAGTAGGGGCCTGCCCTATATACTCTGCTGAAACTGCGGCCTTAGGTATTGGTGTTGCCACAACACTGTAAGCCCTCACAGTTACTCTTGGTGGGCGCAGGAACGTGCTCTGCTGTGAAATATTAGATCAAGAATTATAATTACATGCCCCTGTTTAACAGGGTCAGAAAAATTGTGCCTTTGGTGGTGGTGGTGCTGGTGCCACAACACTGTAAGCCCTCACAGTTACTCTTGGTGGGCGCAGAAACGGGCCCTTCTGTGAAATATTAGATCAAGAATTGTAATTACATGCACCTGTTGAACAGGGGCAGAAAAATTGGGCCTTTGGTGGTGGTGGTGCTGGTGCCACAACACTGTAAGTCCTCACAGTTACTCTTGGTGGGCGCAGAAACGGGCCCTGCTGTGAAATATTAGATCAAGAATTGTAATTACATGTCCCTGTTGAACAGGGGCAGAAAAATTGGGCCTTAGGCACTGGTGCCACAACACTGCAACCCCTCACAGATACTCTAGTTGAAGCACAGGAACAAGCCCTGCTGCAAAGTATTGCATCAAAAATTGTAATTACACACCCCTGTTAAACAGGGGCTGAAAAATTGGGCCCTAGGCACTGGTGCTGGTGCCACAACACTGCAACCCCTCACAGATACTCTAGTTGGAGCGCAGGAACGAGCCCTGCTGCAAAGTATTGCATCAAAAATTGTAATTACATGACCCTGTTAAACAGGGGGCTGAAAAATTGGGCCTTAGGCACTGGTGCTGATGCCACAACACTGCAACCCCTCACAAATACTCTAGTTAAGCGCAGCAACGAACCCTCCTTGCAAAATATTGCATCAAAAATTGTAATTACACGCCCCTGTTAAACATGGGCTGAAAAATTGGGCCTTAGCCACTGGTGGCGGCACCCAGAACCAAAAATATTCTTACAAGCTATCAGCATGATCATTAAGGAGGAAGAGGATAGTCAATCAGCATAACAGGATAGTCACTCAGCATCAGCATAGGCAGTCTTGAAGGGATCTGACATTTCAAAAAAAATTATTTGGTTACATCAGCAGCAGGTGCTTGGTAGCTGGTGGTGATCCAAGACTGATTCATTTTTATGAAGGTCAGTCGATCGACCAAGTTGGTGGACAGACGCACCCTGTGATCGGTTACAAAGCCTCCAGCAGCACTGTTCTGGAACCGATCATACCTTGGGGCTGCAGACTAAAAAATTGTCTGAACGCATCGGTCAGACGGCCACCTTTTCCACCGCTCCTTCTTTGACTGACCGAAGCCTCAGCAACACGTTGTCCAGGAACAGGAGTTTGTAACCTCCCGTTCTCTCGGAACTCGTTGCACAGACCTTTCTGCAAGGCCTCCCAAAGATGTTCATCCTCTGCTCCCTCTGCGACGGCAAGATAAGGTCCACAACCTAACCCTTGTAATGTGGATCAAGGAGGGTTGCCAGCCAGTATTGATCCCTCTCCTTGATACCATGAATACAAGGATCCTTCCGCAGGCTTTGCAGGATCAGGGAGGCCATGCAGCGTAGGTTTGCTGAGGCATTCGGTCCGGAGTCCTCTGGGTCACTAAGGAGGACATGATCCGCAGCAACCTCCTCCCAGCCACGTACAAGTCCATGGGTTTCTTGGGACTGTAAATGATCCCTTAAAGACTGCTACTGATGCTGAGTGCCAGGCTCCACCTCCTTGCTGACACAATCCACCTCTTCCTCCTCCTCCTCCTCGTCCTCTTCCTGTGTGATCGTCGGGCACGCAGGAACACTGTCTGGATAAAGGGGGCCTTGAGAGCTAAGGAAGTCCTCCTCTTCCTCCTCAAGTGCCCTGTCCATTATTCCACGCAGCGTGTGCTCCAACAGGTGGACAAGGGGGACAGTGTTACTGATGCATGCACTGTCACTGTTCACCATTCTCATGGCCTCCTCAAAAGGTGCCGGGACAGTGCATGCATCCCTGATCATGGCCCACTGGTGTGGGGAAAAAAAGCAAGCTCCCCTGATACTGTCACAGGTACTCATTGATGGCCCTCTGCTGCATGTGCAGCCGCTGCAGCATGGCCAACGTTGAGTTCCACCTGGTGTGCATGTCACAGATTAGGTGGTTCTTGGGCAGGTTAAATTCCTTTTGGAGGTCAGCCAGCCGAGCACTGGCATTATATGACCAGCGGAAATGCACACAGACTTTCCTGGCCTGCCTCAGGACATCCTGTAAGCCCGGGTACCTGCCCAAGAACCGCTGCACCACCAAGTTAAGGATGTGAGCCAAACAGGGCACATGGGTTAGTTGTCCCTGTCAGAGGCCGGAGAGGAGGTTGGTGTCATTTTCGCAAACCACCATACCTGCCTTAAGCTGGCGTGGCGTCAACCACCTCTGAACCTGCCCCTACAGAGCTAACAGAATCTTTGCCCCAGAGTGGCCCTTGTCCCCTAAGCACACCAGCTCAAGCACCGCATGGCATCTTTTGGCCTGCGTGCTTGCATAGCCCCTTGAATGCCTACGGAGCACCGCTGGTTCCAAAGACAAATCAGCACAGGAAGAGGCCATGGAGGAAGAAGAAGAGGAGGGGGTGGAGGAGAGAGGTGTGGCAGAATCACCACTAGTAGTATTTTGGAGGCCTGGTGGCGGAACAACCTCCAACACTACTGCAAACCTGTCCTGCATCCTTCCCAGCTGCTAGAAGTGTTACCCAGTGCGCAATGAAAGACAGGTAACATCCCTGTCCATGCCTGCTGGACCATAAGTCAGCGGTAATATGCACCTTACCGCTGACCGCCCTGTCCAGCGAGGCCAAGACATTGCCTTCCACATGCCAGTAGAGAGCCGGAATCACTTTCCGTGAGAAAAAGTGGCGTTTGGGAACCTGCCACACTGCAAATTCCACAAACTCACGGAAGGGGGCAGAGTCTACTAACTGAAAAGGCAGCAGTTGAAGTGCTAGCAATTTAGCCAAGCTAGCATTCAACCGCTGGGCATGTGGATGGCTGGGAGCGAACTTCTTTCAGCGGTGCAGCAGCTGGGGCAGGGAAATTTGCCTGGTACAATCTGACGTCAGTGTACCGATAGCAGATTGCCCCCCAAGTACTTGGCTATGACACACCTAATTCTACACCTTCATTCCTCTCAGTGCAGGTCTCGGAGAGAACTGAAGGTATAGTGGGGTTGGAGATTCCAGCTGATGAGGAGCAAGGAGAGGTCCTCTTTGTTTTTGGTGTGGGTCTTTTAGGTACGCTTGCCAACGAACTGCATGGCAGGTCAACATATGTCTGGTCAAGCATGTGGTGCCCAAGCGGGAGATGTTTTGGCCACGCGAGATACGCTTGAGACATATGTTGCAAATAGCAGCGGTGGGATCTGATGCACTCGTCTCAAAAAAGGTCCACACCAAAGAACTTTTGGAATAAAGCGCAGAGACAGCAGTGCCCTGCACATGCGGAGCTCTGCAGTGTGATGCAGTCGGTGTGCTGCCCTTAAGCTGGCCCCTGGAGGGAATCCTGCCTCATTGGTGATGTGCCTTCTCCTCCTTCTCCTCCTCTCTCCTATCAGACACCCACGTGGAGTCAGTGACCTCATCATCCCCTCCCTCCTCATCACTGGAGCAGAGCTGGCAGTATGCTGCAGCTGGGGGAACATGACTGCCAGATTGCTGTCCTTCTTGGGCACCCCCTCTCTCTGGGCTCACGTTACTGCCTTCCTCTAGCTGGGTACCATCATCGGAGCCTTCAAAACGCTGGGCACCCTCCTGGAGCATGTACCCAACACCGTGGTCAAACAGTTCGGGGGATTCCTCAGGAGGACATGGTGGGGCTAGGGAAGGAGTGACTGATGCCATTAAGCCAAGGGAAGAGGCTGCATTGGCAGCTGCTTTGCCAGACAAAGTACCCTGAGCCTGGGTGAGAGAGGATGAGGAGGATGAGGACGGCTTGGTCATCCACTCTACCACTCTACCAAGTCTTCCGCATGTTGCGGCTAAACATGGCCAGCTGCTGAAAAAAAGGACAAGCGTGTCCCACGGCCACGTGCTGATGAGGATGCACCGTCTCCATGACCAGCACTGTTGCCTCTAGACACAGAGCCTGCTTGCCCTCTTTTATTGGCTTGTGACTGTCTGCCTCTCCTTGTTGGCCTTCCAGACATACTAATGGCATGCAGTGAGACGTAGCTGCACAAAGCTGGGATATATATATATATATATATCTATATATATATATATATATAGATATATATATATATATATATATCTATATATATATATATATATATCTATATATATATATATATAGATATATATATATATATAGATATATATATATATATATATATCTATATATATATATATATACACTGATACTGCAGCTAGCGGAATCAACTGCCTGCCTGTAGTATTATTAGTTTGAGAACACCAGCAATTGTCTTCAGGTAGATTTAGGTGCACACTGTGCAGAGGATGCAGTACACTAAGTATAAATACTGTAGCTGCCTGTGGTATTAATAGAGGATCAGAAGAACACCACCAATTTTATTCAGGTAGCTTTAGGTGCACACTGTGCAGAGGACACAGTACACTAACTGTAAATACTGTAGCTGCCTGCCTGTGGTATTAATAGGAGCAGAACAACAGCAATTTTATTCAGGTAGCTTTAGGTGCACACAATGCAGAGGATGCACTACACTGACTTGTAAATACTGTAGCTGCCTGCCTGTGGTATTAATATAGGATCAGAAGAACACCGCCAATTTTATTCAGGTAGCTTTAGGTGCACACTATGCAGAGGACACAGTACACTAACTGTAAATACTGTAGCTGCCTGCCTGTGGTATTAATATAGGATCAGAAGAACACCACCAATTTTATTCAGATAGCTTTAGGTGCACACTGTGCAGAGGGCACAGTACACTAACTGTAAATACTGTAGCTGCCTGCCTGTGGTATTAATAGGAGCAGAACAACAGCAATTGTCTCCAGGTAGCTTTAGGTGCACACTGTGCAGAGGATGCACTACACTAACTGTAAATACTGTAGCTCCCTGCCTGTGGTATTAATAGAATCAGAAGAACACCACCAATTTTATTCAGGCAGTTTTAGGTGCACACTGTGCAGAGGACGCATTAAAACTAACTGTAAATACTGTAGCTGCCTGCCTGTGGTATTAAGAGGATCAGAAGAACACCACTAATTTTATTCAGGTAGCTTTAGGTGCACACTGTGCAGAGGACGCACTACACTAATTTGTAAATACTGCAGCTGCCTGCGGTACTGTACTAATAGGATCAGAAGAACACTACCAATTTTCTTCAGGTAGCTTTAGGTGCACACTGTCCAGAGGATGCACTACACTAACTTGTAAATACTGCAGCTGCCTGCGATACTAATAGGATCAGAAGAACACCACCAATTTTCTTTAGGTAGCTTTAGGTGCACACTGTGCAGAGGACGCACTACACTAATTTGTAAATACTGCAACTGCCTGCGGTACTGTACTAATAGGATCAGAAGAACACCGCTAATATTCTTCAGGTAGCTTTTGGTGCACACTGTGCAGAGGACGCACTACACTAACTTGTAAATGCTACAGCTGCCTGCGGTACTAATAGGATCAGAAGAACACCACCAATTTTCTTCAGGTAGCTTTAGGTGCACACTGTGCAGAGGACGCACTACACTAATTTGTAAATACAGCAGCTGCCTGCGGTACTGTACTAATAGGATCAGAAGAACACCACTAATTTTCTTCAGGTAGCTTTAGGTGCACACTGTGCAGAGGACGCACTACACTAACTGTAAATACTGTAGCTAATAGGACCAATAGGATCAGAAGAACACCAGCAATTTTCCTCAGGTAGCTGTAAATACTGTAAAAACACCTGCCTGTCTGTCAGTAGGAAGAGAATAACAGGAACAGATCTAGCTAAACTGAATACAGTGTATATATATATATATATATATATATATATATATATATATATATACACACACACACACACACACAACACCTAGGATGTATATATATATATATATATATATATATATATATATACAATACACTGTAAGTGCAGCTAACTGACTCACCTGCCTACTCTATCTAACTTAAATCAAATGACACTGTTTATCTGTCTATCTATCTCTCTCTCAATGCCGGAACACACTACACAGGGCCGCCATGCAGGCGGCCTTATATAGTGTGGGGTGTGTACTAAACCCCCTGAGCCATAATTGGCCAAAGCCACCCTGGCTTTGGCCAATTACGGCTCTCTGTGCAGACGGCGCTGTGATTGGCCAAGCATGCGGGTCATAGTGCATGCTTGGCCAATCATCAGCCAGCAATGCACTGCGATGCCGCAGTGAATTATGGGCCATGACGTGCCACTCGATTTTGGTGCGAACAGCCAATAACGTTCACAATTCGGCGAACGGTCAAACACATGATGTTCGAGTCGAACATGGGTTAGACTTGAACTCGAAGCTTATCCCTACTGACCATGTATCCACCTTATATCGTAAACCCACCTCCAAGAAGAGCCTACTCCACTGGGATAGTCAACATCCCACTTCTCTCAAAAAAAGGCAAACCAACAAGTCAGTTCACGAGGGCAAGAAGAAACTGCTCTCCAGTTGATGCCTTCAGGACAGAAAATGCACAACTATTTGACAGATAGGAGAGGAGGTGATAAGGGAGAGAAGCATGGTGGATATTTAGATTAAAAACTAGATCGCCTTGGGGGTTAAACCTGAGGTGGGATCTGGACTTGCACTTACATTAAGCATGCCTTCCCCAGAGCCTCCTCTCTCTTTCTTTCTTTCCCTCCTCTGGTGTCTTTTTTCACATACCTGGATTATTATTTTTATTTTTT
This sequence comes from Aquarana catesbeiana, assembly GCF_042186555.1. NCBI lineage: Eukaryota > Metazoa > Chordata > Amphibia > Anura > Ranidae > Aquarana > Aquarana catesbeiana. Next base: position 232,697,401 of record NC_133331.1, on the reverse strand, counting down.
ACCTTTTGTATCTAATGTTTTTTTGTATCTCATGGTGTGTTTTAATCATGTATATGTGCATGAGTGCATGCATGAGTGTGTGCACACATGTACTTATTATCACTATAAGGTGTGTGACAAATAGTGCCATACATATGGATCACCCAATATGTAGTATAGCTGATTCCCCTTTTTTTGGAAAATTGCCTGCAGTCAATTAAGACAATTAATGGGTGGAGCCAGTGTTCCTTGGAGCTACTATTTATTTCAAAGTTTCATGTCTGTAATGTGGTTATGACTAAGGCCTTATAGGCTGAAACGCGTCAACTGTTCTCATTTGCGTTTGGTCACTGTGGCTTGTCAATAAATATTACACTTTTTAAGAACAATCACCGGAGTGCGGATCATCTTTTCCTTATCTCCCTTCTCAGCCAGCAACTGTGGATCGAGCACCCGGGATCTCTGCTTTCTATGTGATGTATGGGTAGCAGCACTGACTTTTTTTTGTTTACACCCTGGCTCTCTGTACAGACGGCACTGTGATTGGCCAAGCATGTGGATCATAGTGCATGATTGGCTAATCATCAGCCAGCAATGCACTGCGATGCCGCAGTGAATTATGGGCCGTGATGCGCCACTCGAATTTGGCGCGAACAACCCATATTGTTCGTAATTCCGCAAACGGGCGAACATAAGATGTTCGAGTCAAACATTGGTTCGACTCGAACACGAAGCTCATCCCTACTGGGATGTAGTGAGGCAACAGTTCTGGGGGTATCTGGGTTGTAGAGAGGTTACAGTCTGGGGGGCATCAGGGGAAAGGGTAGAGGGGTCACTGTGCTGGGGATATCTGGGAGGTAGAGAGGTGACAGTGCTGGGGGTATCTGGGGTATAGAGGGGTCACAGTGTTGAGGGTATCTCGGATGTAGTGAGGCCACAGCTCTGGGGGTATCTGGGGTGTAAAGGGGTCACAGTGATACTAGAGGTATTTAGCGTGAATATGCTAAATACCTGTGAATATGGTATTTGGGATTTAAACAGGTCACAGTGCTGGGTAATTATTGGGGGGGGGGGTGACACCATGTTTTACTGCACCAGGTGACACCAACCCTAGTGATTCCACTGATCGACCAGTGTCTATATTTAACCTTATCCACAATGTAACTATATATTTACACAAAAATAAACATTTGTTAATATTTTCAAACATTTCAAAAAGTTATACACAGCTATTCTTTGAAAAGCAAGCACTTAATAAGTACCTGACCCTCTGTTTATGCTCACATATTCCTCCATGTTGATGAGGTAATGTTTCTTAAAGATCATCAGAATCCAGAAGATATCAGGTATGTTAGATACCTCATTCCTCACCTTAGGTGTGGGTATATGGGAAAATAGGAATGAACCTAAGGTTCAGTTCAAACACCAGTTTGGACTGAATATTGGCTGTCTAAACATTTGGCTGGAACTGAACATCATGTGTAATATTGTTTTACTACTGCTGTTATACATGACAGCCTCCTGATGTCAATAGTTGTTAAGGACCTTAAAGTAATTGTAAAGGTTCGCTTTTTTTTTTAAAATAACAAACGTGTCATACTTACCTCCACTGTGCAGTTCGTTTTGCACCGACTTCTGGGGTCCCTTGGCAGCTCTCGTGGCTCCTCCTCTTATCAGATAACTCCCTGGGAGAAGCACTCTCCCAGGGGGGTTACCCTTCGGGTGCGCTCCCGAGTCCAGCATTTGCGTCCATAGACATGAATGCCAGACTCGGTCCCGCCCCCCAGTGCCCATGTCATTGGATTTGATTGACAGCAGTGGGAGCCAATGGCTGCGCTGCTATCAATCTATCCAATCAAGAGCCCAGGTGAAATTCCAGGGTTCAAGTAAGTAAAACAGGAGAGGTTGGGGGGCCGGTGACTGCCAGGTGTTTTTTCACCCTAATGCATAGGATGCATTAAGTTGAAAAAAGACGAGGGTTTTCAACCCTTTTAACAACTAGTGACCTCACATGGCCCCACTCAATTACATGACTATCATGAAAGAAAAAGTCAGGGATAATTAAAAATAAACAAAAAGACGTGGGGGTTCTCCCCTAATTCATACCAATACAATGCCTTCAGGTCTGGTAATAATTTTAAGGGGGACCCCATTCAGAATTGTTTTTTTTTTTTAAATGGAATAAGGTCCTCTTTAAATTCGATAGCAGACCCTTATCTGACCATACCAGGTTCCCTCTCCTAACCCATACCAGGCCACATGCCTTAAAGTGTTGTTATGAATTATGGGGCAAATGCCCACATCTTTTTTTGGTGAAAGAGTAGGGGTACAATGCACCCGATACTCATTCACATAGGGCGGGATCTGGGAGCCCCCTTGTGCAAGGGGGCTTACAGGTTCCAATAAGCCCCCCAGATCCTCATTTAGAAGGGTCCAGTATGAAAAAAGGGAATCACTGGTTGAATTTATTACAAACAGAACAAAGTGATCAGGAGCTGTCATTTTGCTGGCAATTTAAACCAAATTTTTACTGTAAATGTCAGTGTTGTATTATTATTATTATACAGGATTTATATACCGCCAACAGTTTGCGCAGCGCTTTACAACATGGGGCAGACAGTACACTTACAAAACAAATCAATACAGGAGGGATCAGAGGGCCCTGCTCGTTAGAGCTTACAATCTAGAAGGGAGGGTCAAGTGGAGACAAAAGGTAATAACTGTGGGGGATGAGCTGATGGGGAAAAAAATGAAAGTACAGTTAGGTGTGGGTAGGATAGGCTTCTCTGAAGAGAAAGGTTTTCAGGGATCTTCTGAAAGCTAATAAAGTAGGAGATAAGCGGACAGATTGGGGTAAGGAGTTCCATAGGATTGGAGAGGCTTTGGAAAAGGCCTGGAGGCGAGCATGGGAGGAGGTGACAAGGGAGCTAGAGAGCAGGAGGTCTTGAGAGGAATGAAGAGAGCGAGTAGGTTGGTATTTAGGGACCAAGCTAGTGATGTAGCTGGGGGCAAAATTGTGGATGGCTTTGTACATAGTTGTTAGAATTTTGAATTTAATTTTTTGGCCGAGTGGAAGCCAGTGGAGGGATTGACAGAGAGGAGTGGCAGACACAGAGCGATTGGTAAGGTGGATGAGTCTGGCAGCGGCATTCATAATGGATTGAAGAGGTGATAGACTATGTAGAGGTAAGCCAATGAGAAGGGAGTTGCAGTAGTCAAGGTGAGAGATGACCAGCGAGTGAATTAAGAGCTTTGTTGTGTCATTGGTTAGAAAGGGGCGTATTTTGGAGATGTTGCGGAGGTTGAGGCGGCAGGATTTGGACAGTGATTGGATGTGTTGCTTGAAGGAGAGTTCAGAGTCTAGGACTACACCTAGAACCTTGGCATGTGGGGATGGGCTTATAGTTGTGCCATCGATTTTGACAGAGAAATCAGGGGAAGAGGCATAGGGGGTGGAAAAATTAGAAGTTCGGTTTTGGCTAGATTGAGTTTAAGGAAGTGGTGATACATCCAGACTGATATATCTGAGAGTAAATTACTGATACGTGAGACAGAGGGAGTGAGCTGAGGGGTAGAGAAATAGATTTGGGTGTCATCAGCGTAGAGGTGGTATTGGAAGCCATGGGAAGCTATCAGTTGACCCAGGGAGGCAGTGTAGATTGAAAATAGTAGAGGTCCAAGAACAGAACCCTGAGGGACCCCAACAGAGAAAGGAAGAGGAGAGGAGGAAGTAGAGTTATAAGAAACGCTAAAGGTGCGGTTGGATAAGTAGGAAGAGAACCAGCGAAGTGTACAGTCACCGAGACCAAAGGCGTGTAGTTTTTTGAGGAGGAGGGGGTGGTCAACCGTATCAAAGGCAGCAGAGAGGTCCAGGAGTAGGAGTACAGAATATTGTCGATTGGTTTTGGCCGTTAGTAGATCGTTTGTTAGTTTTAGGAGAGCAGTTTCCATGGAGTGTTGAGGACGAAATCCAGACTGAAGGAGATCGAGAAGGCCATTATCAACGAGGTGGATGCTCAGTCGGTTGTAGACCAGACGTTCGAGGAGTTTGGATAAGAAGGGGAGCAAGGAGATGGGGCGTAGGTTGTTAAGATTGGATGGGTCCAGTGAGGGCTTTTTAAGTATGGGTCTGACAAGTGCATGTTTTAGAGAGTTAGGGAAGATGCCAGAAGAGAGGGAGAGATTGAAGATGTGGGTTAGAGAGTGTAGTATAGGGCCAGAGGGTGAACGTAGCATTTGTGAGGGAACAGGATCCAGAGGGCAGGTGGTAAGGTGGACATTAGCATGTAGTTTAGCAACTTCGTCTGTAGTGGTGGGGTTGAAAGAGGGAAATAATGATTGTGCCTGTGGGCATGAAGTGTAAAGCATGGAGGGTGTCAGCACAGTAGAGATCTCAGCGCGAATAGTATCAATTTTCTGTTTGAAGTGATTGGCGATCTCCTGTGCAGTGAGTGAGTTGGCGGGTGGAGGCGGTGGAGGACGAAGTAGAGGGTTGAAGGTGGAGAAGAGTTGACGGGGACAGGATGATAAGTTGCTAATGAGAGTGGTAAAATAGGTCTGCTTGGCAGAGAGGAGGCTGGAGTTGTATTTTTGGAGGGCAGATTTATATTGGTAGAAATCTCTCTGGGACTTAGTCTTACGCCACAGGCACTCCAGAGCACGACTACGTTTTTTCAGACTTCTAGTATCATCTGTTTGCCAAGGTTGAAGGGGTCTGGGCTTGATTCTGTGTGTAGTGAGGGGGGCAAGTGAGTTCAGTGAGGCTAGAAGTGAAGCGTTGTACACAGAAGTGGCTAGGTTGGTGCAGGATAGGGGTGAGATTTTGTTGTAGAGGTTGTTGATAGCAGAGTAGAGAAGAGAAGGGTTGAGATGACGTAGGTTTCTGCAGGTAACTTTAAGGTGGTTGGAGGGAGAGGAGGTGAAGGAGAGGGAGAGAGTGAAACTAATAAGGTGGTGATCAGAGAGAGGGGATGGATAGTTAGAGAGGTTGCATGGAGTGCAAAGGTGAGAGAACACGAGGTCAAGGATATTGCCTTCTGAGTGAGTTGGAGCATGTATCCACTGCTTCAGGTCAAAGGAGGATGTTAGGCTGAGAAGTTTAGAAGTGGAAGGAGTGTTAGTATTAATAGGGATGTTGAAGTCCCCGAGAATGATAGTGGGGATTTCAGAAGAAAGAAAGTAGATTGATACTGGTCCAGGGGGCCTGTAGATCACAGCTATCCTTAGGGAAATTGGAGTGAAAAGGCGAATACAGTGTGCTTCGAAAGAGGAGAGTGACAGAGAGGGAGGTGGCTGAAGTACCTGAAAGGTGCTATGTGGGGCTAGAAGGATTCTGACACCTCCTCCCTTACGTCCGCTGGATCTGGGGGAGTGAGTCCAGAGAAGACCACCATGGGATAGGGCAGCAGAAGATGCAGTGTCGGATTCGTGGAGCCAGGTTTCGGTAATGGCGAGTAGGTTAAATGAGTTGGCAATAAAGAGGTCATGGAGAGAGGTGAGCTTGTTGCAGACAGAGCGCAAGTTCCAAAGGGCACAAGAGAAAGGGAGTCTGGATTTGGGAAGAATAGAAATGGGAATTAAATTGTGTTGATTGTGGCGGCTGCTGCCAGAGGGTGCAGGGTGATGGGTGCATGGGGTACAGTTAAATGATGGAGGCCCAGGGTTTGGGGATATATCTCCAGAGGTTAGGAGAAGCAAGAGGGTGAGGGAGGTAATATGGGAGTGGGATTTATATGAAGTGACATGGCCCAGGGTCTTGGAGATTTTTAGTGTATGTGGATTTAGAATTAGCAGGAGTTGGTGGGTGCAGTAATAAGGACAGGACAGGAGTGAGGGTGATATATATATGCTGTGGGGGGGAGAAGAGGGGTGAAGGAGAGATAGTTTTAGGATGGAGAACAGAGTTGTCAAAATCAGTGGTAGAGAAAGCATGTTCCAAGGAAAAAGAGCTAAAGGAGTAAACAAGTTCACCTGATGTCTGTGTGCTGTTTTTCAAAGTGTTTATCTTGTGTCCTTTCGCTTTGTGCCTTTCGCTGAAGTGCAGAGTCAGAAGTGCATTTCACTTGTAGAAATCGCCACTTTGAGAAAGAGCCAAGTTGCAAATGTGTCTCTCCTGCAAATGCTTCCCCCAAGAGAAGCTTAAATATATACTGATAGGGGTAGGGTGTGGGCGGATTTCAATTAGCAATCAAGAGGTTATAAAGCTTGGCTGGTTAATAGGGCAAAATTTTAAGTCACAAACAGACTAGCAAGAGGGCACTAAAGTTAAGAGAGACATAATTTTGGGTAAGACAAGGGAGATAATAAAGCATTGTAATGTGGACAGGTCTACAGACAGTTAAGTAAAAATAACATAACAGCATTATTAGAGACACATAAGAAAAAAGATAGCAGTGTTTCAGTTTTTGGCTGGAGTTGTAGCAGTAGGAGCATACCAGAGTTAAGAGACATAGGAGACAGATTTCACTAATGCGATTCTGACTGGAGTTGTAGCAGTAGGAGCATACCAGAGTTAAGAGACATAGGAGATAGATTTCACTAATGCGATTCTGGCTGGAGTTGTAGCAGTAGGAGCATACCAGAGTTAAGAGACATAGGAGACAGATTTCACTAATGCGATTCTGGCTGGAGTTGTAGCAGTAGGAGCATACTTGTGGGAGGACAAAGATGATATTTTCAGATCAGACAGTCAGATGATGAGTGATAAGTGCAGAGTCAGAAGTGCATTTCACTTGTAGAAATCGCCACTTTGAGAAAGAGCCAAGTTGCAAATGTGTCCCCCCTGCAAAATGGGTTAATAGGTAATAGGTTTTATATGTCACATACTAAAATCGCTGCTTCTTGCCCAACTGAATTACATTTTTGGTAAAAGTCCCCAGGGGCAGTACTCAACCCCCCAAGCCATTTATTTGGCAATCCCTTACCTGTTAGCGTAGAAAATGTCCAGAATTGGTTTTTAACATTAGGCTCCCAGTGACTTCAATTGGGTTCAGATTCAGCACCTGAACCTTAGGCTGGGTTCACACTATTGTGAATTGGATGTGGGTTTCCTTGCATCCAATTCACATGTCAGGAGCCTGTGACCGGTTCTGAATGGAGCTATTTCACACAGCTCTGGGACGGCTGCGGAGCTAATTGCACAGGATTCCTGTGCATCTTCTGGTCCGTTATAGGTCGGAATTCAAATTTGGACTGAAATTGTTCCTGAAACGGTGAACAGGGACGCACCGGACCCCTGCTGTGAGCCGCTCCGCACGGAGATGTGAACCTAGCCTTACATATGTTAGCCAAAACCTGCTTGAAGCATTGAACTGACTACTCTCTTGCTTGCTACCTGTTTTGACCCCTGCCTGGACTTGATGATTTTCCTGCCTAGTGTACAGTCTCCACATTGTAGCCATTATGTTCACCTTGGTTGAACGATCCTGAGGATTGTGAGCTGGTGACAGTTTGCAGCAAAGTGACAAGTAGGTCCCTGGCTTATCTCTACCTTCATGATCACTGGGTAAGTCTGTGTCACCTGCCACTGGGTACCATAACAGATTTTACATCTACTGTACATCTCTTAAAGCTATACTTTTAGGGTTGCTTGCACTTTCTGGCAGGTCTGTGTAAATCTCAAAAATAAAAAATAAATAAAGTGCGCTAATTATATGAAAATACACACATAGATGTGAATACATGTGGGTGGTAGTAAAAACCACAATCTACTGAGAGCAAGTAAATGACTCCATGAGTGGTAGAAATATATAAGTGCAAAACATAAAAACTCAAATAAAAAGAAGAAACAAAAAATGTGTACATGTGAAGTACAATGATATTAATAGCGTGAAAATCTGAAAATCAAATAAACTCAGTCCATGGGTTCAAACATAAAAAGTTCATCAGTGAAAAAAAGCTTCCATCCACTATACAGCTCAGCAGCAACTAATCCCCCTATGAGTGGATTGACAAAGGAGAGAGATGTGCAGGATGGTGCAAATCCACTGACGGTGACTCCAATAAGTGAGAAAGTGATAAAGGTGGACTCTTACCCTCCGTGTTGGACCCCCTCCTTGGCAGGGTCTCTCAAGCATGCAGATTTTTGCCCTCTGCAGGGACCGTGTAATGAGAAGATCTCCCCAGCAGCTGTCAGGAATGTTGTCTCCGATCCGGGCTGGTCCAAGTGAAACGCCTGGAGAGGGGGGAAGGAAAGCTCTCTTGCTCCCAGTGTGGCAAAGGAAAAAGCAAAAGAGCGGAGCTCCAATAGTGTAAAAAGTTTCGGAATTTATTCAATAAAAGTACAGACCGCAACGGAGAGTGCATGCTCCGTGAGGTAAAAATACAATTAAAAACAAGCCGGCATATAAGAATCGTAATAACCCGTGCATAACATGGAGCAATCGTGACGGCTTACAACGTAGCCACGCCCTACATGTTTCGTCATTAGTAGACGTCTTCAAAGGGGCTGTGTAAATCTCAGGAATTGATGGACAAAAATAAAAATCATTTAGCAGGTAAAAATGCTCTCCTCAATATATTCATCTGTGTATTAGCTGTTTGCCTGAAGTTAAGCTTTATTTAACACTATTGTTTAATTGTAATACGCCCTATAAAAAAACAGTCATAAGCATATTACCTTCATCACGATAATACATTAAATTAAAATGAGGGAGCAAATTCATAATGAAACACTTAACCAAATGAATACTGTTGATCATGCCGAGCCGGCATTGTTAATCATGTAATAGTGATATATGGTCATCAAAGCTGTAGAATGGAACACATTTAAGACATCAGTGAGGGTATTCTCATCCAAGTGGCATGTAAGCAATACACCATGGGCAGAAGGAATCTTTCAGTGGGATATCAGCCCTGCATGTGCATAAAGACCATATTCAGGCAACTCTTGGCCACAAACATGATAGTTTGGCTTGGCCAAGTGTCATAATTATTGTTATAGAGAGTGATGGGAAAAGAGACAAACAGCTGTGATACAACCACTTTTCATGGAACAGAGAATCTTCGGATCGGCGGTACACCCACACAGAAAGTAAAATATAAAGTCTTTATTGAAGCATAAATATTAAAAGCACTGGATGGGTACAGGCAGGGGAAATGCAGGTAGGTTGACGCGTTTCACACTATAGAAGTGCTCTGTCAAAACCACAGAAGATGCAAAAGCTCCAAGCACATCTATAACACATAAATCACGTGACAGCACAAGTGCATCTCATTAAAATCAGACTCAGCTGTTGCAACTTCAGACAAATAAAATCTCCTGTTCAGAAAATTGTTTAAAAACAAAAAACGGAAACACCAAAAAAGATAGAGATTCTATTCCATATAGCAACCTTAAAGAGCGGTGGAAAAAGGAAAGGAAACTGCATCACCCCCCCATCTCAAAAGGTTACACACTACTCAAAAAAGTGAATGTTCCCTAATACAAAAGGAATGAGATGCCAGATACACAGAAAAATTAGAAACATAGCCACCAGAGAAAAAATAGTCAGCAAAGAAAAAATAATGATAAATTACCAAAAGAATATATGGCATACATCAATCATAAAAATGGGTTAAATCCCACTCAAAATTTAAACCCTGGGGAATTCTGGTACTAAGAGAAAATATCCAGAATACTTCCCACTTACACAGGATCCTGAACTTATCTCCTCCCCTACTTGGTGTGGTTATTTTCTCTATGCCCTGTATTTGTAGCAGGCTAGTGTCCCCACCATGGAAATTATTGAAGTGTCGGGCTATATTAGTAGCTTGTTTCCTATCAATATTTCCAATGTGGTCATTTTAATAATTTCTCAGTCTTTTTGTAGTGCGACCCACATATTGAACCCTGCAAGCCTTACATGTGATCAAATAGATCAAATAGATCACATATCTTGTGTTGCAGTTGATAAATCTTTGTATATCATAAAGTCTATTGTTAGATGTGGATTCTGTTTTGAAAATTAAATTGAAAATTATGAACAGAACAGCGGCAGATAGAAGGTGAACAGGATATCTCTGAGTGATAGGCCTCCAGGGACCATTCAAATATGAAAGAAATGAGGAGTCTTTACCTTCCCTAGATTTGACCGAGCTGAAAGGATATTTTATTATCGCTGGGAGTGACCTCTCCCGACTGGACCGCTATTTGGAGGCTTATGGTGACTGTCTGCTGACACGCATCCACCATCCCAGAAGAGACCCATTCATTGAGAAGACAACACCCCAAATTGATGTTATCATGCCTCTGATTAGAGGCGTCTGGTAAGCCTTTAATCTCTTCAAGGTGATGGGCATTCATCACGGTGGAAGTCACAGATTTACTCATACAGCAAAGTCACTTCATACTTTTTATGGACACTTTATGTTTGTTGATGCACCTTAAATTTGATTAGGATAGGCGTTTGCGGTGGTGGGAACCACGCACATATCCCTACAGTGAAGCACTTTCATCATCTAATTTGTTTGATCATGTATGGACAAATCATATGATTTTTGCACCATTTGTTCGGATCACGTATAGCATATATCTATTTAATATTACCAATTTTTGTGTTTTATATATCCAGCGCTGCACTTCTTTTTATACTTATTTTGTGGTGCCCCTTATCAAGGTTATAGTGTATAGCTGCAGGATATCCTTTCACAGGTTGTTATACTCACATAATAATCAAAGGGGTTTGGAAGCCAGATCCCCGGTCAGGCAACCAAAATTAGGGGCAAATTGGACTATTCCGGTACAGTAATCAGAGATGATAATATAAAGCATATAAAGGCGGTAATAAAACATAGGATTGTTTTTATTGATGCAGAAGACAAAACAATGGTAATAAAATAAAACATAATAAAAGTACAAGTATATCACCAGTGGGATCATTGGTATACAGTATAACACAAAATCTCAGATATCATATTCCTCGACTAGTTTCGCGGACATAAACCGCTTCCTCAGGAGGGAATCTAGAGATGATTATTTGGACTAAACAGTCTGAACCTAGCAAAAAATTAAAGATATACAATAAAGTTACCAAGATACATAATAAATAGTTATATTCTAGCATCGACATTCACAAAAGGGTAATGCAAAGTTGTGGGGGGAAAGAAAGCGAGTCTGCTTACCCAGGTCCCAACAGGTCCCAGGCGCGCGGCCCCACCGCCCAAGGATGATCTCCCACGGCGACCTGGGGGAGCTAACAAAATGACGGGGGTAATTGGCATAAAAAATATTATCAGGTAATAAGGTAACCTCAATTACCACAACCGAAAGGTGAAACAAAAATGATGAAGGTAATAGTGGAAAGATAGGTGACAAGGGGGGTGGCTGGTGAAAGATGTGAAAGATGACATGTAGTGAACCTTAAGTGTGCAAAAGTGAAGGAATTAAGTAAGGTGACCAATGGGGTACAAAAGGGTGAAGAAAAGGGCCAAAGGGCATAATGATGCATGTAGAGTGAAGGTGAGAAGATGAGAGAGGACAGGATAGGAACCGGGGAGGGAGGAAGGAGAGGGAGGGGGATGGGGCTGGGGAAAAAGGGGGGAGAAAAGGGAGGGGAAAAGGGGAGGGAGGGGGATGAACCAGGAAAATAGGGGGGGAAGGGGAAGGAAGGGAGGGGGGGGGAAGGGGGACAAGGAAGGGATGTGACAAAGTGGACTGGGTGCGTCTACCTCGGCAGGGTGCCCCTCCTGGCAATTCATCCATGCTTACATTAGTATGAGGTACCTGTACCCCTTGTTCACCCAGTCCACTTTGTCACATCCCTTCCTTGTCCCCCTTTCCCCCCCCTCCCTTCCTTCCCCTTTCCCCCCCTATTTTCCTGGTTCATCCCCCTCCCTCCCTTCCCCCCCCCCTTTTTTCCCAACTTTTTCCCCAGCCCCACCCCCCTCCCTCTCCTTCCTCCCTCCCCGGTTCCTATCCTGTCCTCTCTCATCTTCTCACCTTCACTCTACATGCATCATTATGCCCTTCGGCCCTTTTCTTCACCCTTTTGTACCCCATTGGTCACCTTACTTAATTCCTTCACTTTTGCACACTTAAGGTTCACTACATGTCATCTTTCACATCTTTCACCAGCCACCCCCCTTGTCACCTATCTTTCCACTATTACCTTCATCATTTTTGTTTCACCTTTCGGTTGTGGTAATTGAGGTTACCTTATTACCTGATAATATTTTTTATGCCGATTACCCCCGTCATTTTGTTAGCTCCCCCAGGTCGCCGTGGGAGATCATCCTTGGGCGGTGGGGCCACGCGCCTGGGACCTGTTGGGACCTGGGTAAGCAGACTCGCTTTCTTTCCCCCCACAACTTTGCATTACCCTTTTGTGAATGTCGATGCTAGAATATAACTATTTATTATGTATCTTGGTAACTTTATTGTATATCTTTAATTTTTTGCTAGGTTCAGACTGTTTAGTCCAAATAATCATCTCTAGATTCCCTCCTGAGGAAGCGGTTTATGTCCGCGAAACTAGTCGAGGAATATGATATCTGAGATTTTGTGTTATACTGTATACCAATGATCCCACTGGTGATATACTTGTACTTTTATTATGTTTTATTTTATTACCATTGTTTTGTCTTCTGCATCAATAAAAACAATCCTATGTTTTATTACCGCCTTTATATGCTTTATATTATCATCTCTGATTACTGTACCGGAATAGTCCAATTTGCCCCTAATTTTGGTTGCCTGACCGGGGATCTGGCTTCCAAACCCCTTTGATTATTGATTTCTGGATGATGGTACACTTATACAATTGTTACCTTAACTACTCATCATAGAGGCTACTCTACTAATCGTATACATTGGGTGGATAACACACCCATAACCATGTTGAGTGGGATGCTGGGGTGGACTGTTTTAGTGGATGGGTTATCTATTGCCCTCCACTCTACAGACCCCAGTTATCCCACCCTTCATTTTTAATTTACCCCCACTGACACTTCCATTTTGTGTCTTTGGGGGGGCCTCTCTTTACATGTATTTTTACCCTTTGATACTACCACTTTAGCTAATTGTTAGCCCCGTTGCAACCCTCCGAGACAGATGCCCTTTAGGTTGGCCAGACACTTTTATTTGGCTACCTGCCCCCTCATCCACATGTTTTTACCCATTCATGTGGCTCTGTCTTCGGCCCTCCTTAACCTATATGCAATGTCTGCAATTAGGTGTCCATGGGTTTATGCCTCGGAGGGGTTATTGCACCGGTCCCTAGGGTATTCACCAATCCCTAGTTTACCTATTTAAGCTTTCCAAGCTTTTTTCAATCATTCAATTACTCTTGTTTTCATGCTTAATTATACCTCTTATTGTTGTTTTTTATTAACTTTGTACTGGGACTCTGCTTTCCCATTTTCTGGTCCCGCCCAGGTGCGCCGGCGCGGGCCCCTCCTCCCTGCTCTCCCGCGGCGGCCTGGTGAGGTCCCTGGTGGAGGGATTGGTCTCGGACACGGGACCGCTCCCTCCTCTTGCACTGGTCTTGGTGGGGACGTCATCCCCGTGACCAGATGGCCTGTGCGCATGCATGCGCGCGATCCCTTCGTGCGCGCGCCCTGTGGAACCTCTGACCCTGTGACGTCATGCGCCGGCGTCTCACCGGAGCGCGACGCAGCGTCGCGGGGTTGGGAGCTACAAATGGCAGGCTATGCCTGCTATTTTGACGGTCGGTCCATGACTTCCAGGTTTTTGTACCCTAACCAGCCTAGCGCAGTTTTGAGGTCAGTACCTATTTATTGTTTTACTGAAGCCCCATACCCTTGGGCAGTAGCTTTGTATAATTAACACACTGGTTCTTCCCCTTTAGTTGCCCTAGGCTGAGGTGAACACGCTTTGGTCTGTGTTCGCCCATCGCTTACAGCCTGTACTTACTTTCTACCTACCCCATGATGGCGTCTACCTCGGCAGGGTGCCCCTCCTGGCAATTCATCCATGCTTACATTAGTATGAGGTACCTGTACCCCTTGTTCACCCAGTCCACTTTGTCACATCCCTTCCTTGTCCCCCTTCCCCCCCCCTCCCTTCCTTCCCCTTCCCCCCCCTATTTTCCTGGTTCATCCCCCTCCCTCCCCTTTTCCGCCCCTTTTTTCCCCCCTTTTTCCCCAGCCCCATCCCCCTCCCTCTCCTTCCTCCCTCCCCGGTTCCTATCCTGTCCTCTCTCATCTTCTCACCTTCACTCTACATGCATCATTATGCCCTTCGGCCCTTTTCTTCACCCTTTTGTACCCCATTGGTCACCTTACTTAATTCCTTCACTTTTGCACACTTAAGGTTCACTACATGTCATCTTTCACATCTTTCACCAGCCACCCCCCTTGACACCTATCTTTCCACTATTACCTTCATCATTTTTGTTTCACCTTTCGGTTGTGGTAATTGAGGTTACCTTATTACCTGATAATATTTTTTATGCCGATTACCCCCGTCATTTTGTTAGCTCCCCCAGGTCGCCGTGGGAGATCATCCTTGGGCGGTGGGGCCGCGCGCCTGGGACCTGTTGGGACCTGGGTAAGCAGACTCGCTTTCTTTCCCCCCACAACTTTGCATTACCCTTTTGTGAATGTCGATGCTAGAATATAACTATTTATTATGTATCTTGGTAACTTTATTGTATATCTTTAATTTTTTGCTAGGTTCAGACTGTTTAGTCCAAATAATCATCTCTAGATTCCCTCCTGAGGAAGCGGTTTATGTCCGCGAAACTAGTCGAGGAATATGATATCTGAGATTTTGTGTTATACTGTATACCAATGATCCCACTGGTGATATACTTGTACTTTTATTATGTTTTATTTTATTACCATTGTTTTGTCTTCTGCATCAATAAAAACAATCCTATGTTTTATTACCGCCTTTATATGCTTTATATTATCATCTCTGATTACTGTACCGGAATAGTCCAATTTGCCCCTAATTTTGGTTGCCTCACCGGGGATCTGGCTTCCAAACCCCTTTGATTATTGATTTCTGGATGATGGTACACTTATACAATTGTTACCTTAACTACTCATCATAGAGGCTACTCTACTAATCGTATACTCACATAATAATAATTTTTTGCACACCTAGCGCAAATTTTTTCTTTAGAATTATACACGTTACCCAAGTGTCTCCATCCTCCCATACCAAATCTCCACAACATTGCAACAACTGTTTGGTGTCCCTGAGATAAGCAGGGAGGCTCCTCACTAAGGGCTGTAGCTGACAATCCACCCATAAACCTAGATGTTCATTAAGGGAGCCTATCCCAGCAACTATGGGGCATCCCTTAAGTGGGTCCAAACCTTTGTGTGTCTTTGGGAGATGGTGAAACACTGACATAATAGGTGCTGAAGGAACCATGTTCTCACCCTCCTTCTGTGTCAAAATGCCCAGATGAACCCCCATCAAAACTAAACTGCCCAAAATACATTTATAATCATTAGTGGGGTCACTTTTAAGCTCAGAATAAATATCCTTATCAGACAGCTGTCGGAGGGCCAATGCATGATACATGGTAGCATCCTGAACCACCACTTTTCACATGAACAATAGAGATCCCGCCAATTTTTCTGTTCTGTCTGATCACTTGTTCTTTCTGAAAACAGTTGACCTGCAATCCTGCACAGGGTCCATAGATATGAGGTTTCTTCCCTATTTGAATACTGTAGGTGATTGTTCACATCTCTGTCAGTAGCTTTAAAAACATACCTCTATACCACACATGATAAACTCATGTAATGAAATTACCTTTTGTAGTGTGATACTATTTTAATGCAAATTTCTGTACAGGTTCAGCCAAATTCTAAAATAACGTCTGTTACTTTGTGTGTTTGATTTTTGTGTTATTCCTTCTGTCTACACCTCTCCTAGCTTTTCCCATGCTGGCTGTATGTCTCCTTTTTTTGTTTGTGTACTCACCCTGCTCCATACCTCTTTAACCTCTTTGTACCAGCAATGTCTAAGGCTTTACATGTGTATGTCAGAAACCATGAATCAGACTGAGACAGTACAGTTAAATCACACTTGTTTATTAATAATAATAATAAAAGGTAAACAGAGTAAACATAGTCAAAACATAGCCAGAGTTCAGGAACTGGAACGGATAGTCAGACAAGCCAAAATGTCAGGGAACCAGAGATGAGCGTAGTAGAACAGCAAGCAGGATCTGGAGCCAGAAGGAATGTCAGCCAAGCAAGTCTTTAACAGGAACACAGGTGAGCGTCTCTAGAGATGTGACCAAAGCAAAGGCAGAGATCATCTGGGCTGGACGGCTTAAGTAGGCAGGACTGACGAGCGGGATATCATCAACAGGTGAGTCACTGCTGAGAGAAAAGTGCTGGCACTTAGCTGACAGCTGAGCGGCCAGCTTTGAGAAGGAGAGGCTGAGCCCTGCCCTGACAGTGTATGAATTATTAGGCGCCAATACTTAGAATGTCAGTCTGGATCTGTGTAATGTAACCTTCCAGTTAGGTTCAGCCTATGTACCTGTGTTTGTGAGAATTCCAGCCCTGTCCTGGCAATCTTTTCTCCCCTCTCTCCCCTTGTTTGGTTGCTTCCTACTGCTGTATGGTCACTCCATATGACAATATCACAACCATATCACAATGTGTGCGTGTTGGGAGCTTGTCAGCTTTGAAGAATAGAACTCTGGAGGATGTTAGATCTGGCAGGAGAAATATATTTTCCTTCTACACTCATTACTGGTTGAAGAATATTCCATTAATAAAGGTAATAAAGGTAAATATTCTTACAATCTTTATACCTCATTGTGATAAAGGACTGAAACTCCCTGTCAGCAACTCAACTCAACTTATTGGGCATGATCAGATCAGGACTCAAAAATCATGGCAGAATCCCCAGTGAAAACAGGAAGTTTGAATTCATTTAATCCCTTTTTATAACATAGGATAAGAAATACAAAGCAGCCATACACCTAAGTTCCTATATACTGGGCACATTTTTATTCTTTCTGAAAGTTACCATTTCTGCAGGACAGACTAATGCCCCGTACACACGGTCAGATTTTCCCATGGAAAATGTCCGATCGGAGCATGTTGTCAGAAATTCCGACCGTGTGTGGGCTCCATCGGACATTTTCCATCGGATTTTCCGACACACAAAGTTGGAGAGCAGGAGATAAAATTTTCTGACAACAAAATCCGTTGTCGGAAATTCCGATCGTGTGTACACAAATCCGACGGACAAAGTGCCACGCATGCTCAGAATAAATAAAGAGATGAAAGCTATTGGCTACTGCGCCGTTTATAGTCCCGACGTACGTGTTTTACGTCACCGCGTTCAGAACGATCGGATTTTCCGACAACTTTGTGTGACCGTGTGTATGCAAGACAAGTTTGAGCCAACATCCGTCGGAAAAAATCCTAGGATTTTGTTGTCGGAATGTCCGAACAAAGTCCGACCGTGTGTACGCCCTAATACAGTTCAGTGTCCACATAGTAAGTGGACTGCAGACATGTGGGCCTGGCCCTCTACTAAGGTGATGTAAGCCTATATACATAGAAGCCTTAGGATACTATTATAGGAGGAAGCAGTAAAAAGAAATCATGTAAACCATCCCTTCATTATACTAGTATTGTCGCTCAAGTTGCTGAAGGACACCTGGTTTTATGTAGTGTGTTTCCCTAAAAATAGGATGTGTGAATGAAGGCCTTTGTGCCCCTCCCTAGGGAAAGACAGCCTTGACTGATGGGGGCATGGCTAGGTGCGTGACAAGGGGAATTATTGGTTGGGACGGGCCTGAGCTCAGGAAATCGTGTGCCCCAGGGAATTCTGGGTCTTTCGGAGTCATTGGAAGAGCTGCTGTGGACCCTGCACCCTCTACCATGGACACTGACCTCCTGTTGGCCAGGGTCCACGAGCTGGCTCTCCAGGGACAGGCTGACTGGCCATTCTCCCTCCTCACCCCTGAGATGTCCCCCCCTCCCTTCTACACTGCCGCCTGTGGGCCCCTCGGCTTCCAAGCTCAGGAGACGTACCCGCCCCCCCTTCCAGACCTTCATACACTGCCTCCACTCCCCCACATCCCTCCATAGCCCCTGAGGCCACTGGTCCTGGCTCCCCCCCTCCGTCCCCTCATGCTGCCATCCACCAATGGAGTCCTCCCGGCGGGTACCAGCCGCCCACCCACCCGCATGCGCCCGCTTGGTGGCGTGGGCAGTGGCACTTCCTGCCTCCGATCGTCGCCCGCGGGTGCCAGCTACCGTTGTCCATGGTTCCCCCTGCCCTGACGGTGTCCGGTGGAGCGGGGGGGTGGGGGCCACTCAGGGGGCGTCCCGCGGTGCCAGACACCAGGCACACCAGCCCGGAGCCTGTGCATGGGCCACCGCTCCTCCACCTTCCTCCATGCTGTCTCTCACTGCTGGCATGTCACTGCCAGCGTCTCTCCCTGCACCCAGCTGGGTGGGAGACTCAAATTTCAGCACAGTCCATACTGCCTCTGTCCTGGCCACTATGCATCCACATCCCCCTGCACCCGGCTGGGTGGGGGATGGTGGTGCACCTGTCACCCTTCCCCTGCAATTAACCCCTGCATTACCGCATCCCCCGCACCCGGCTGGGTGGGGGATGGCAGGGCTGCACAGGCTGCTCACCCCCTGCCACTGACCCCTGCTTTCCTGCATCCCCCTGCACCCAGGTGGATGGGGGATGGCAGGGCGGCAAATGCTGCTAACCCCCTGCCGCTGCCCCCTACTGTCCCGCATCCCCCTGCACCCGGCTGGGTGGGGGATGGCAGGGCGGCACATGCCGCTCACCCCCTACCGTCCTGCATCCCCCTGCACTCGGCTGGGTGGGGGATGGCTGCGCTGCTCAGGCCTCTCACTCCCTGCCTTATCACATCCCCCTACGCCCACCTGGGTGGGGGATGGCCAGCGGTTGCCTGCTCCCCTCCCCTCATCACTGACCTCTGCCCACCGTCAGCTCCCTGCGCCCAGCCGGGCAGGAGATTCCGTCCAGACGTCCGCTGACACAGCCTTGCTTCAGTTTGCCGCCCTGCACCATCTCCCTGCGCCCAGCAGGGCGGGAGATGCCCATGTGATGCCCGCCGCAGCGGCCTTGCCCCTGCCTGCAGCTCGGCACCATCTGCCTCGGTGAGTATCTGCCTTCTTCGGCGGCACATCCGCACCTCGGTGAGTATGATTGTGATTTGATTTGGGGTAGGTCCAGTGACGCTGCTGTATCGGGTCCATGGGACGAACACATTGTTACAGTCATAAAATCGGTCCTGTCTTGCATTGGTGTGTCGGGTCCAGTATGCAGTTCTGCGTCACAAATTTATAGTTTTTCCTCGCTTTAGTCCCTCCCGATCGAGAGACGATCGACAAATCCTGTCGGGTTGACGATGCGGCACAGGGCGAAAAATCTAACAGCTTCCGCGGACATTCAGGAATTGGCTGCAGGCGTTCTGTGCTTACGCCAGAGTGCTTTGCGAGCGCTTTCCGGAGTTAGCTGCATCACTCTTTTGCTATCTTGATCTCATTTGGGGTGCCTAAAAAGTGTACGGGGTCAGTGTTGGTTCCACTAAACGACACCCAGTTTCGCCAAAAAAAAAAAAAAGGCGTCCAGGAGGGAATTCCGCTTTGATTGTCAGGACGGTAGCCTGTGGTTATTGCTCATGTGCCCCCACAGGCCTTCATCCTTCCAGTCCCCAGCCAGCGCTCCCTCCGGAGCGTCGGCTGCCCCCCCCAAAAAAAAAGAAAACTAAAAAGGGCTATGCTGGCTGTTCAACGAGAGCCACTGCAAGTGGTACACCACGTTTTGTGGAGGTGCTCACCCAGCCAGCCGGTGCTCCCGAAAGGGAATATAACCTCTTTCCAGGGCCGGGGGCCAAGCCTGGCATTTCTAAACCGGGGGACCCCAGTGATTGTCTCATATATGCTTCCCTGGCTAGACCCTTACCCCCCTTAATAGATAGGCCTTGATCTCGAGGGATGTTTTGGACAATGGTTTTTGGATCCCCTTACTCAGCCAGCAGTGAGTGCCAGCAGCTCCTGTCTGTTTTTCAGGACACCTGTAAGCGTTTTTGCCATCCCGCTGTCAGCTGACAAGACAGAGGGCCCTGTGACAGTTCTGGCCTTCTTGGGTATTGAAATAGACACCATGGAGATGGTTTTCTTGCTGCCCAGTGACATGCTGGCCAGGCTACTCTCCCTGGTCCGCTTGCCAAAAGGGGAAAAAAAAAACTGCAGTTGAAACAACTTCAGGCTTTGCTGGGTCACTTGGTCATTGCCTGTCGCGTCATCCGCATGGGAAGGGCTTTCTGTAGACGCCTGGTGTGGGCCACAAAAGGGGTGGCTGCCCCCCCTCCACAATCACTTCTGCATCACCAAGCCCGCGCGGGATGACTTGGGGATGTGGCTATCCTTTCTCCAGTTCTACAATGGCTAGTCATGTTGATGGAGGAGGTACCAAATTCACAGCTCGAGCTATACACTGTGGTTTCGGTGGCTTTTTTCCAAGGGGAGTGGTCTGCTGAGTGTTGGCCGGCCTCATGGGCCCACATGGATCTTTTGCGCAACCTCACACTGCTGAAGCTCTTTCTGAATGTTTTCTGGTCCGATAGCATGAGCGTGGTGCAGGTTGTTAATAAGCAGTCTGCCAGATCCCCCCTATCGTGTCGTAACAGCATTTTTTGGCTTTATTTTCTTACCTTGTTCATTTACTTCAAAAAGGTTCTTTGGGATCCACGGTTTCGTCAGCTATGTCTGCTTTGTCTTTCTGGTTTCAGCTCTCTGGGTGGGAGGACATCACAAACGCGTTCCCTGTCCGTCGGCTCCTGCGGGGTTGGAGACGTACAACCCATTCCCCCAACTTCCGGTTTCCCTCACTATTCTCTCCGGTATCCTTTCCCTGTTGCCGTCCGGTTGCTTCTCCCGTTCGAGACTCTTCTCTTCCAAATGGCTTTCTTGTGGGCATTTTTCGGGGCCTTTCACATCGGCAAACTGGTTTTGAAATCCACCTCCTCTGCGGGCAGCGTCCTTCTCTGAGCGTTGCGTGTCGGTTTCTGTTGCGCACATCAAAAACTGAAAGTTTTAGCAAGGGCAGAAGGGTTGTTTTGTACCCTTGCGGGGACCCATTCTGCCCTGTTTTTTTGGCCTACCCCTTCCTGTCCTTATGCTCCCCGTCCCCTATTTTTCTTTGTCCACACCAATTCCTCCTCTCTCTTGGCAGGTTCCAACTTCTGCGTGTTTTTTTGTTGCTGCCTCGAAAAATTGTTCTCCCTTCACGTGACTTTGCGACCCACTCCTTTCAAATTGGCACTGCCACCGCAGCTTCGGGTATGGGTTTTTTCTGATACTGATTTCAGCATTAGGGTAGGTGGGAATCGTCCCCTTTTTCCTTGTATGTCTGCCCACACCTGTTGCTTTAAATTTCAGATCGTTACCCAGCCATAGTATGGATCGTGGAAGATCCCTTCATTTAGTGGGCCGCTCGTTGGGTGGAAGTTTGGAGCTACGGGAAGAATTAGGGTTTTACCTATGATCTCGCCAGGATCCGTTGGCTTGGGCTTTGTGGTTTATGCTGGCCTCAGGTCCATCCAGAGTGTTTACACCTTCGGTCCCACGTATCTGGCCCCCATCATCCTGATTCTTCATGCTGGGGGGAATGATGTGGGTTATACACGTTCTGTGGACCTGATCTCTGCCATCAAGTGGGACATTGCTCAATGCTATGCTGTTTACACCAATTTGGTGCTCATCTGGTCGGAAATTGTGCCTCGCCTGCTGTGGGCCAGGGAATTACCTGGCCCCCGGCTAGAACGCTTCCGTCAGACAGTGAACGCTCAGGTCGCCAAGTTTGTTCGGCAAATGGGGGGGTTCATCATCCATTACAGGGATCTGGAGGGTAATAATGATGATCTGTTGAGACCGGATGGCATTCACCTTAATGACTTAGGGTTGGACATATTCAACCTTGGCCTGCAGCGAGGGGTGGAACAGGCGCTGGCTGCGGTGGGGCGCTCATCAGTTATTAACTGACGGGCAGTTGGCGGTTTTCTTGACCTTTCCAGCAGTTAAAGTTGCTGTAATGGGCTATGCCCTTGATGGAAAATTGGAAGTAGGCTTGTCTGTCCAGCACTTATGGTAAGGACAGGCCCCACTTCCCTCTTTTGGTTAAGTGCTCACAGTACGACTGTGACTGGCACTGGTTAAATATGTGTTGGAATTTAATAAAGCTGTGGCGTTGCCCTTTCAAACTTAATGGTTGTAAGTGTCTTATTTAATGGAGTAAAGGGCAAGGGGATTTTATCCCTTGGTGTTACGTTAAGTGGGACCTAAGCCCATTGCGCCTCAGCAGTCATGAAGGCCTCTTGAGCCCCTCTGTCAGGAAGGGCATGCCAGCACCCAAGATGGCTGCCGAAGAAGACGACCTGTTACCTCTGCCTGTCAGGAAGGGCATGCCAGCACCCAAGATGGCTGCTGAAGAAGATGACCTGTTACCTCCTGTCAGAATGCCATTGGTGCACACACACACCCTGTGACAGCTTTTGACACCCAAACAGGCTACTTAAACTCAGTCAGTTTCCAGACTCAGTGCTGTCTGCTGTACAGCGTTCCCTGTGTATCCTGCAATTACCTACCTGACTTCTGTTCCTGTTGTGACCCGGCTTGCTTCCTGACGTTCCTGTTTCCTGCCTGCATCCGACCCCGGCTTGTCCTCTACTCTGCATCTGCCTGCTCCTTCTGCCACTTCGCTGCCAGTCTGCTGACGACCCGGCATGTAATCTGATTCTGCTTCCGCTTCAGCCTCTGTTCCTGATGTGCCCATTTGTGTATGACCCGGCCTGCCTGTACCTGCCTTCTCTTCAGCCTTGAGGGTGCCACCATCCCTTCTGCTGCACCTGCACTTCTGCCTGTGGGGACCGGTTGTCTACTCACTTCAGCTACCTGCCTACCACTGCTCTGAGATTCCTACAGACACCTCTACAGCCCGGCTGAGTGCTCCGATCCAGCTCCAGGTTCAGCGATCCCGCCAGGCACTCGTGCAAATCTATCAGGGGCTCCAAGTCAGAGTTGTAAGAGAGGCCATCCTCTGCATATCAGGCTCCATCACCAGGTACGTGACACCCTCCCTAGGGAAAGAGAGCCTTGACTGATGGGGGCATGGCTAGGTGCGTGACAAGGGGAATGATTGGTTGGGACATGTGGGATGGAAAGGGCCTGAGCTCAGGAAATCGTGTGCCCCAGGGAATTCTGGGTCTTTCGGAAGAGTTGCCCACCCTCCCGCCCCTTTTTTCCTATTTTGGTATGTCACAGCTTGCTGCAGTTTTTGGGACCTTGCCAGCAGTTAAAGTTGCTGTAATGGGATATGCCCTTGATGGAAAATTGGAAGTAGGCTTGTCTGTCCAGCACTTATGGTAAGGACAGGCCCCACTTCCCTCTTTTGGTTAAGTTCTCACAGTACGACTGGCACTGGTTAAATATGTTCACATGTTATGTGTTGTAATTTAGTAAAGCTGTGGCCTTGCTCTTTCCAACCTAATGGTTGTAAGTGTCTTATTTAACCACTTACCAACCGGCCCATAGCCGAATGACGGCTGCAGGGCGGTTGGATAACTCTGGGTGGACGTACTATGACGTCCTCCCAGAATTCCCCTCTTGCGCGCCCCCTGGGGCGCGCACCCGAACACATCCGTGACCGCCGGGTCCAGGGGACCCGGCGCATCACGGATCCCGGTAAATGGCCGCTGATCGCGGCCGTTTACCATGTGATCGAGCCGTCAAATGACGGCGGGATCACATGTAAACAGACCGGCGTCATCTGATGACGCCGGTTCCTCTCCTCCCCTCCTGTGTACCGATCGGTACACTGTGAGCGGGGAGGGGGACGGATGGATGTCTGCAGCGCTGTGGGCTGTATGTGTAGTGCCCACAGCGCTGCACAGAGACATCCATCCACCCATGCTCAGCCATCCCTCACTACTGCAATGCTGTGCAATACTCTGCAATACCCCCACAATACTCTGCAATACCCCCACAATACTCTGCAATACTCTGCAATGCCCCCACAATACTCTGCAATGCTGTGCAATACTCTGCAATACCCTCACAATACTCTGCAATGCTGTGCAATACTCTGCAATGCCCCCACAATACTCTGCAATGCCCCCACAATACTCTGCAATGCCCCCACAATACTCTGCAATGCCCCCACAATACTCTGCAATGCTGTGCAATACTCTGCAATGCCCCCACAATACTCTGCAATGCCCCCACAATACTCTGCAATGCCCCCACAATACTCTGCAATGCCCCCCGCCATACTCTGCCATGCCCCGCCATACCCCGCCATACTCCACCATACTCCGCAATACCCTGCCATACTCCGCAATACCCTGCCATACCCCGCCATACTCCGCAATACCCTGCCATACTCCGCAATACCCTGCCATACCCCGCCATACTCCGCAATACCCCGCCATACTCCGCCATACTCCGCAATACCCCGCCATACCCTGCCATGCTGAGCCATGCTCAGCTGTACTCGCCCTCTGTATGTGGCCAGGCTGTGGAAGTCTCACACATGTGGTATCACCATACTCAGGAGGAGCAGGAGAATCTATTTTGGGGTGTCATTTTTGGCATGTACATGTTATGTGGTAGAAATATTGTATAAATGGACAACTTTGTGTTAAAAAAAAAAAAAAGCGTTTTAACCACTTCCCGCCCGCCGGCCGTCATACAACGTCCTTGACTTTGTGCGGAGATATCTGAATGATGGTTGCAGCTACAGGCATCATTCAGATATCAGCTTTTTCAGGCAGCGATTCCCTACACCATGAGAACAATCATAGCAGCTGTTCCACTGCTTGATCGTTCTTACGGTAGGCGAGAGGGGACGTCCCCCCTTCCCGCCGCCTTGCGGTGCTTCTACCGACTCACCGCTACAATCGAAGCCAGGATCTTTTTTTTTTTTTTTTTTTTTAATTTCAGGCTTCCCAGCCTAGAGGTGAGATGTGGGGTCTTATTGACCCCATATATCACTGTAAAGAGGACCTGCCATGCCATATTCCTATTACAAGGATGTTTATATTCCTTGTAATAGAAATAAAAGTGGTCAAAATTTTTTTTTTTTTGGAAAAAAGCATCAAACTAAAATAAATAAAGTAAAATGAACAATAAAAAAAAAAAAAAAAAATTTTTAAAGCGCCCCTGTCCCTGTGTGCTCGCATGCAGAAGCGAACGCATACGTAAGTCCCGCCCACATATGAAAACGGTGTTCAAACCACACATGTGAGGTATCACTGCGATCGGTAGAGCGAGAGCAATAATTTTGGCCCTAGACCTCCTCTGTAACTCAAAACATGTAACCAGTAAAAAATTTTAAAGCGTCGCCTATGGGGATTTTTGAGTAGCAAAGTTTGGCGCCATTCCACAAGCGCGTGCAATTTTGAAGGGTGACATGTTGGGTATCTATTTACTCGGCGTAACTTCATCTTTCACATTATGCAAAAACATTGGGCTAACTTTATTATTTTGGTTTTTGTAAAGCACAAAACAGTTTTTTTTCCAAAAAAAACGCGTTAAAAAAATTGCTGCGCAAATACTGTGCGAGATAAAAAGTTGCAACGACCGCCATTGTATTCTCTAGGGTCTTTGCTAAAAAAACATATATAATGTTTTGGGGTTCTATGTAATTTTCTAGCTAATAAATTATGATTTTTACATGTAGGAGAGAAATGTCAGAATTGGCCTGGGTGCTCCAGAACGCCTGAAGGTGCTCCCCTGCATGTTGGGCCTCTGTATGTGGCCATGCTGTGTAAAAGTCTCACACGTGTGGTATCGCCGTACTCAGGAGTAATAGCAGAATGTGTTTTGGGGTGTAATTTGTGGTATGCATATGCGGTCTGTGAGAAATACCCTGCTAATATGACAATTTTGTGGAAAAAAAAAAAAAGTAAAAAAAAAATCTTGATTTTGCAAAGAATTGTGGGGAAAAAATGACAACTTCAAAAAACTCACCATGCATCTTTCTAAATACCTTGGAATGTCTTCTTTCCAAAAAGGGGTCATTTGGGGGGTATTTGTACTTTTCTGGCATGTTAGGGTCTCAAGAAATTAGATAGGCCGTCAGTAATTCAGGTGTGATCAATTTTCAGATATTCGCACCATAGCTTTTGGACTCTATAACTTTCAAAAAGACCAAATAATATCCACCGATTTGGGTTATTTTTACCAAAGATATGTAGCGGTATAAATTTTGGCCAAAATATATGAAGAAAAATTACTAATTTGCAAAATATTATAACAGAAATGAAGAAAAATGTATTTTTTTACAGATTTTTCGGTCTTTTTTCTTTTACGGCGCAAAAAATAAAGAAACCAGCAGTGATTAAATACCACCAAAAGAAAGCTCTATTTGTGTGAAAAAAAGGACAAAAATTTCATAAAGATACAGTGTTGCATGACTGAGTAATTGTCATTCAAAATGTGAGAGCACCAAAAGCTGAAAATTGGTCTGGTTAGGAAGGGGGTTTAAGTGCCCAGTTGTCAAGTGGTTAATAGAGTAAAGGGCAAGGGTGGTGGGGGATTTGATCCCTTGGTGTTACGTTAGGTGGGACCTAAGCCCATTGCGCCTCAGCAGTCATGTGTGGTGAGAAGGTTTATATGCAAATGACTAGTCATTGACAGTAGCTGTACATGTTACAGATATTTCTTTTTAATTAATTAATTACCTTAAAGCTCTATTAAACCCCAAATCAAACACTGAATGTATTGCAGCTTATCAATCCTTAAATGTGATGCTTGTCTTCTTTTTTTAAGGCTTTTTCTCCTTTATTTTCCCTTGGTGATCCAACCAGTAACACACATCCTGTCTATGGGTGGCTACAGAAATCAGCATTGTTAACCTTGGAAGATGATGCTTTTAGATGCACTAGATGTTAGATGGACATGACTAACAAATTAAGGCTACTTTCACACTGAGGCGCTTTACAGGCGTTTTAATGCTAAAAATAGCGCCTGCAAAGGGCATGTAAAGCGCCTCTCCTGTCACTCAAGTGTGAAAGGACGTTAAAAAAAGTTCTGCAAGCAGCATCTTTGGGGTGTTTTAGAAGCGCCCTGCCCATTGAAATCAATGGACAGTGCCTGCAAAGCACCTCGGCAGCTGCGTTTTATGGGCGCTATTAACCCCTTCATCGGCAGCTAGCGGGGGTTAAAAGCGCCCTGCTAGCGGCTGAAAAGTGCCGCTAACACAATGATAAAGCTCGCCGTCGCCCAACCCCCTGCCCCAGTGTGAAAGTGTCCTAAAGGTAAATGTCTGCTAACACTTTTATAAGCAGTTGCAGCAACAGTTTTTTTTTTTTTTTTCTTAATTTTGGGATAAAAATTATATAAATGAATAAAATCTAATCATTGTAAGCACCCCAGTGAGTGTGAAAAGGTTTGCATAAACCCTCTAAATGTCACTTTAGCTTGACAGCCTGGATTGTTAAAGGAAGTCGAGAAATAACAGACGTATTGCCCAGATGATAATAAAGTGAAAAAAGCCTTATAAAAAAAAGTAATACAGCCGCAACGTCTAATATTTGGTAAGCTACAATATTATACATTTTTGGATTTAATACAGCTTTACCTTGGAGAGTGAAAAAAGCATATTATACCTCCCTACAATAGGACAATATAATAAATTTCAACAAGATCCACTGTAGACTGTGGCTGTTAGAAACTCAAGATAAATAGGTGGGGCTGTTCCACGTTGTTTAATCACTTGACAGTGTTCTCCTGCTGTCCTCTCCTTGCTCCTGAGCCTCCTGGTCAGGATCCCTCCATGTGTCATGAAAAGGGGCCCTTCTGCACCCCAGCCCAGGCATGAGTTCATCCCCTCCAGACTAGGGGGCTACTCTCAAAGGCCTCTGACAGTATAACACTCCATCTCCATCTTCCACCCAAACCCACACTGCCCCAGCTGGGCTGACCCTGAGTATTTGAGGGGGCCTGATCCCTGCTGACCCATCTGTTGGGGATTGGTCAGAGCTCTCAGAATACTCCAGGCAGCTCCTCCTCCCCTCCATGCCCATCCTTCTGGAATCTTCTGCTAGTTTCCAGAATTTGGGGGAGGTATTTGAGATTACTGCCTGTGAGTCATACCAGCCTCCCTGAGTCACTCAACCCTGACCCAGAAAAACACATAGGCTTGGCTGCAAGCCTGAATTTACCTACACTAACAACTAAAACTAACACTAGCACACTAGCAACGCTAGAGGGTGCTACAGTGGTCAAGGGCACACATTATAATGCTGTTTTAATACAACTGACTTTTTGAAGGTGTGAATTGAACTCATACAATTTATAGCTGTAACAGACTTTATAGCATCATAGTGATTGCATAATTTAATTAGAGCTGCGTGATTTAACAAACCTTCCCACCGTCCATCATGTTTTTAGGCAATACCTTTTTTTTAACATTCTATGTGTATTGGATTAAGGTACACGTATGGCTATAAATGGCAGGGTATGTTTTTGACACTCACTAGAACTAAGAAAGTTATATGCCCAACTCACCAGAGAAGCTACAGTATATAGAGTCAGTATGGTTGCACCAGGGCAAGGGAAGGGAGTTTAGAGCAGGGGCTGACTGGCACATTTTGGGCCAGGGGGCAAGTACAACCCAGAGGCCCATGGTGCAGCGACTCAGTCCCCTTCTCACTCTCCCTCTTCCCTGCCTCCTCCCGACTCCCAGGATGAAACTCTGCTCCAGGTACTCTCTGCTTACCGGGCAGGTTGGGATGGACAGCGCCTGCTGCAGCAACTATGCATTCCTGAACTAACCGGCAGGGAGCTGCAGGGAGAGCCAGTGTGGGTCAGCCGGGGCTCGTCGGGGGGAGAGATCCTTCAGTAGGGCACTGAGCCGTCCTCTGTCAGACACGGCATACACCATCTATGTGGCCTGCACTCTTTCCTCATCCTCATCCAACACTCGGTAGAACACCAGTGGGGACTTTTTACTCCTTTTCACCAGGAGGCCTTTAGGCATGTTGGAGTGATAATATACTGTGAATAATATGTGGTAAATTACCTAATATATCCACATGTACATGGGACAATGACTAATAATAATTCAATATGTGCCACACATATACCATATACAGCTGAATGAATAATGAGTTAATGTTCTATTTTTGTAAACAATTAGTAAACAATGAAAAAATGAAAAAAAAAAATAGTGATTAAAACGCACATGTTGCTATCCCACAGCCATCCATCATCACAGTGCACAGCATGGAAGGGTGTTACCAGTAAAGAAAAGCACACTGCACATTATATGGTTTTTTTCACAGAAGAAAGGAAGTCACTTTATCCTTTATTTTTTGTTTATCTCACGGAGCACTTTATTATCTAGTACTTTTTTGGAAGATTGCGAATCACTCTTCAGAGGACTGTAAATCGCTTCTCAGAGGACTTTGACATTATTTTTATTTTTTTCACTTTTTTTTGTTGTTTATTGTTTACAAATATAGAACATTAACTCATTATTCATTCATCTATATATGGTATATATATGGCACATATTGATTTATTATCAGTCATTGTCCATTATACATGTGGATATATTAGGTAATTTACCACATATTATTCACAGTATATTATCACTCCAACAGTGCAGCACTATATTTCATTGTTAATTTTCCTTGTGGTTATGGTATGACCTCTCAGTGCTTTGCAGCAGTTATTTAGTTGTATTTTGTTTCTTTGATACAGCGCGGGAATACTTACTTGATAATCATAGGTCTAGTGCTGAGGATTTTGCTGGGTCTTTTTGTGCAAATAAATAAAATTAAAACACAAACACTTTTTTGTAAAAACAAATTAAATATTTTAGGGCCTCATGCACACATGACATTTATACTGCCGCTTTTACGGGCGTCAGGTGTTTTTTTTCCTGCTTCAAAACTCCCCTGCATGTTAGCCTGTGTCCATGCACACATAGGCTTATAACAGTGTATAGTGGCAGTAGAGTTTAGAGGCAGGAGAAAAAAAACACTGCCAGTGGCAGCAGAGTTTTGACAGAAAAAAGTTTGTAAACGCGTCTGATATTAATGCTAGGCGCGTTTCGCACTTGTGTGTTAATTCAAATTAATGGCCAGAATAAATTATGTAAGCGAAGGCCTGTAAATGCCTAAACTCTTGTAAAAAAAGGCATGTTTTTCTGCCAAAATGCTGCTGCCAGGAGGAAAAGTGTTCTCAAAACATCCTGTGCATGAGGCCTAATTACCATTAAATGTGCCAGTTTAAGCAATAATAACCCCTGGCATCAGTGCCAGTTTCTGCAACAATAATCCCCAACAGTGGTGCCAGCTTATGTAATAACCCCCAGTATTGATGGTAGTTTCCATAATAACCACCAGCATAAATGCCAGTCTACGCAATTGTAGCACCCTCTACCTGAAGGTAGGTGCTAGAATAGTATTTCTATAGCTTAGGGTCCTAACACAGGTAAATTTGGCCAGGCCTGTGCTTTAAGCTGGGCCTGGTTGTTTTGATTTGGGACTGAGAGTGTTCAGTGCAGTGGTAGGTGTGGCCACCTGTACTCTGACTCAGAGGAGCCTCCCCTGCTTTCAGAAGGATTGTTCTGGAAGAGGAGTTGGAGCTGAGGTTTGAGTGGCAGGCAGCTCATGTGAGGAGCTCTGACCAATTAACCTTTGGTATTCGCAGGGGGCAGGCCTCCCATATAAGCTGAGGTCACATACTGCCAGGGAGCAGTTCTGGAGAGCAGGAACAGACAGAATGTAGTGTTGAGTTGCTGTTCCGGGCATCCCCACGTGGGGATGCGCTGAGCGTGGAGGAGGGATGGAGGAACCGCTTGGAGGGAGTCCTAGATAAAGATCTTCATCTCTAAGAAGTATCAAGCTGCTGTGACCGGGGAACACAGGACTTGCATGCTGGAGAAGATCAGTATGGAGGAATTAACAGTCAAGCGGAGGAGAGTAGAGCAGCGTTCTGTGACCGGGGACACAGAACTATTATCCTCTTAAAGAAAGGTCAGTGCAGAATGCTGTGGCCGGCGAACACAGCATTGATAGTTATGGACTGGCTGAGAGCACTAGTCTGCCCATTACCATGTGTCAGGCCGTCGTGTAGTGGTTATACATGCTCTGTCTGGGATGTCACAGACCTACAGCTGGAGTCAGCGCATGGGCCCGGTGTGGACACTGTGGGGACCCACTGACTCGTCTGGGACTGGTACAGCAAGAGGTCCGATATTACTCCACCAGCTTGATAACCAGACTTTGTTTGCCACAGATCCAGGTGACCCGGAAGGCCGGAGAGGGCCATGCATCACCCACCCCTGTGGTGAAGGAGCTCTCGTCTGGCTCGTTTGTTTCGGAGCTCTCAGAGGCCAAGGAAATGTTGAGGAGGCCCGTGGTCTGGCCAGGGGCCCGGAGGATGCCAGTGTCAGTGGGCAGACTCTGGAAGACATTCCTGAGGAGCCGGCCTCAAGTAAGTCCTTTGCGGACTGTTTGGTAGGAGCCTAGGCTGCAGGAGGGGGATCCCTCGGGAGGGCCGGACAAGGTGAGCAAGGGCCGGGCTGTGAACTGGGGTTCTCCCCAAATGCTGGAGAAGTATGGATCTCTGGAGAATCTATTCGAGTGGTCCTCCCCAGAGGAAGGCGCATCTAGTGATGAGGAGCCGTGGGTCCTAGGTGATTCTCCATCCCCTGGAGCTTCAAAAAAAGCAGCGAAGGACTCACCGTATCCAGCACAAACCCCAGTCCAACCTCACAGACTTTTCACTAGTTCACCAAGTGTTTCTTCTGAAGGAATATCTATGTACCGACAATGGGTCAGCAGGGCCCCTGACTTCTGTGTTTTGCCTGGCCGAGGGAGGCCCAAAGAATTGCCTAGACTCTCCCGGTTCCAGAGGGATGTGTAGTGGAGAGTTGCTCGGGAGTGGGGCCTGGACTACCCTTATGTTCCGGATCATGTCATGGAAGTCGTTGAAAACTTCTGGGAGCAGTGGGAGAATGACATGATCTGGGACTACCTATATGTCCCAAAACCAAAGCGAGTACCAGAGAGTGAGGTCTGGGTCCGCTTTAACCACTTAAGGACCGCCTAATGCCGATTTACGTCGGCAAAGCGGCACGGGCAGGCAAAATCACGTACATGTACGTGATTTGCCTTCCGCGGGTGGGGGGTCCGATCGGACCCCCCCCCCACCACCCGAGGCGGTCCCGTTCTGTTCCCCGGCGATCCGAGATGAGGGGGAGGCCATCCGTTCGTGGCCCCCCCCTCGCGATCGCCGCCGGCCAATGGGAACATTCCTTTGCTGCTGTATGCTAAACAGCAGCAAAGGAAATGATGTCATCTCCCCTCAGCTCGGTATTCCGTTCCAGCGCCGAGGGGAGAAGACATCAATGTAAGTGCACAACACACTACACACACAGTAGAACATGCCAGGCATACAAAACACCCCGATTCCCCCCCCCCCTGTCACAAACTGACACCAGCAGGTTTTTTTTTTTTTTTTTTTTTTTTTTTTTCTGATTACTGCATAGTGTCAGTTTGTGACAGTTACAGTGTTGGGACAGTTAGTATTACCCCCCTTTAGGTCTAGGGTACCCCCCTAACCCCCCCTAATAAAGTTTTAACCCCTTGATCACCCCCTGTCACCAGTGTTGCTAAGCGATCATTTTTCTGATCGCTGTATTAGTGTCACTGGTGACGCTAGTTAGGGACGTAAATATTTAGGTTCGCCGTCAGCGTTTTATAGTGTCAGGGACCCCCATATACTATCTAATAAATGTTTTAACCCCTTGATTGCCCCCTAGTTAACCCTTTCACCACTGATCACCGTATAAACGTTACGGTTGACGCTGGTTAGTTCGTTTATTTTTTATAGTGTCAGGGCACCCGCCGTTTATTACCGAATAAAGGTTTAGCCCCCTGATCGCCCGGCGGTGATATGCGTCGCCCCAGGCAGCGTCAGATTAGCGCCAGTACCGCTAACACCCACGCACGCAGCATACGCCTCCCTTAGTGGTATAGTATCTGATCGGATCAATATCTGATCCGATCAGATCTATACTAGCGTCCCCAGCAGTTTAGGGTTCCCAAAAACGCAGTGTTAGCGGGATCAGCCCAGATACCCGCTAGCACCTGCGTTTTGCCCCTCCGCCCGGCCCACCCAAGTGCAGTATCGATCGATCGCTGTCACTTACAAAACACTAAACGCATAACTGCAGCGTTCGCAGAGTCAGGCCTGATCCCTGCGATCGCTAACAGTTTTTTTGGTAGCATTTTGGTGAACTGGCAAGCAAGCACCAGGCAGCGTCAGGGTAGCGCTAACACCCACGCACGCAACGTACACCTCCCTTAGTGGTATAGTATCTGATCGGATCAATATCTGATCCGATCAGATCTATACTAGCGTCCCCAGCAGTTTAGGGTTCCCAAAAACGCAGTGTTAGCGGGATCAGCCCAGATACCTGCTAGCACCTGCGTTTTGCCCCTCCGCCCGGCCCGGCCCACCCAAGTGCAGTATCGATCGATCACTGTCCCTTACAAAACACTAAACGCATAACTGCAGCGTTCGCAGAGTCAGGCCTTGATCCCTGCGATCGCTAACAGTTTTTTTGGTAGCGTTTTGGTGAACTGGCAAGCACCAGCGGCCTAGTACACCCCGGTCGTAGTCAAACCAGCACTGCAGCAACACTTGGTGACGTGGCGAGTCCCATAAGTGCAGTTCAAGCTGGTGAGGTGGCAAGCACAAGTAGTGTCCCGCTGCCACCAAGAAGACAAACACAGGCCCGTCGTGCCCATAGTGCCCTTCCTGCTGCATTCGCCAATCCTAATTGGGAACCCACCACTTCTGCAGCGCCCGTACTTCCCCCATTCACATCCCCAACCAAATGCAGTCGGCTGCATGAGAGGCATTTTCTTTATGTCCTCCCGAGTACCCCTACCCAACGAACCCCCCCAAAAAAGATGTTGTGTCTGCAGGAAGCGCGGATATAGGCGTGACACCCGCTATTATTGTCCCTCCTGTCCTGACAATCCTGGTCTTTGCATTGGTGAATGTTTTGAACGCTACCATTCACTAGTTGAGTATTAGCGTAGGGTACAGCATTGCACAGACTAGGACACACTTTCACAGGGTCTCCCAAGATGCCATCGCATTTTGAGAGACCCGAACCTGGAACCGGTTACAGTTACAAAAGTTAGTTACAAAAAAAGTGTCAAAAAAAAAATATATATATAAAATTAAAAAAAATAGTTGTCGTTTTATTGTTCTCTCTCTCTCTATTCTCTCTCTATTGTTCTGCTCTTTTTTACTGTATTCTATTCTGCAATGTTTTATTGTTATTATGTTTTATCATGTTTGCTTTTTCAGGTATGCAATTTTTTATACTTTACCGTTTACTGTGCTTTATTGTTAACCATTTTTTTGTCTTCAGGTACGCCATTCACGACTTTGAGTGGTTATACCAGAATGATGCCTGCAGGTTTAGGTATCATCTTGGTATCATTCTTTTCAGCCAGCGGTCGGCTTTCATGTAAAAGCAATCCTAGCGGCTAATTAGCCTCTAGACTGCTTTTACAAGCCGTGGGAGGGAATGCCCCCCCCCACCGTCTTCCGTGTTTTTCTCTGGCTCTCCTGTCTCAACAGGGAACCTGAGAATGCAGCCGGTGATTCAGCCAGCTGACCATAGAGCTGATCAGAGACCAGAGTGGCTCCAAACATCTCTATGGCCTAAGAAACCGGAAGCTACGAGCATTTTATGACTTAGATTTCGCCGGATGTAAATAGCGCCATTGGGAAATTGGGGAAGCATTTTATCACACCGATCTTGGTGTGGTCAGATGCTTTGAGGGCAGAGGAGAGATCTAGGGTCTAATAGACCCCAATTTTTTCAAAAAAGAGTACCTGTCACTACCTATTGCTATCATAGGGGATATTTACATTCCCCGAGATAACAATAAAAATGATTAAAAAAAAAAAAATATGAAAGGAACAGTTTAAAAATAAGATAAAAAAAGCAGAAAAATAATAAAGAAAAAAAAAAAAAAAAAAAAAAGCACCCCTGTCGCCCCCTGCTCTCGCGCTAAGGCGAACGCAATCGGCGGTCTGTCGTCAAACGTAAACAGCAATTGCACCATGCATGTGAGGTATCACCGCGAAGGTCAGATCGAGGGCAGTAATTTTTGCAGTAGACCTCCTCTGTAGATCTAAAGTGGTAACCTGTAAAGGCTTTTAAAGGCTTTTAAAAATGTATTTATTTTGTTGCCACTGCACGTTTGTGCGCAATTTTAAAGCATGTCATGTTTGGTATCCATGTACTCGGCCTAAGATCATCTTTTTTATTTCATCAAACATTTGGGCAATATAGTGTGTTTTAGTGCATTAAAATTTAAAAAAGTGTGTTTTTTCCCCAAAAAATGCGTTTGAAAAATCGCTGCGCAAATACTGTGTGAAAAAAAAAAAATTAAACACCCACCATTTTAATCTGTAGGGCATTTGCTTTAAAAAAATATATAATGTTTGGGGGTTCAAAGTAATTTTTTTGCAAAAAAAAAATAACTTTTTCATGTAAACAATAAGTGTCAGAAAGGGCTTTGTCTTCAAGTGGTTAGAAGAGTGGGTGATGTGTGACATAAGCTTCTAAATGTTGTGCATAAAATGCCAGGACAGTTCAAAACCCCCCCAAATGACCCCATTTTGGAAAGTAGACACCCCAAGCTATTTGCTGAGAGGCATGTCGAGTCCATGGAATATTTTATATTGCGACACAAGTTGCGGGAAAGAGACACATTTTTTTTTTTTTTTTTTTTTTTTTTTTTTTTTTTGCACAAAGTTGTCACTAAATGTTATATTGCTCAAACATGCCATGGGAATATGTGAAATTACACCCCAAAATACATTCTGCTGCTTCTCCTGAGTACGGGGATACCACATGTGTGAGACTTTTTGGGAGCCTAGCCACGTACGGGACCCCGAAAACCAAGCACCGCCTTCAGGCTTTCTAAGGGCGTGAATTTTTGATTTCACTCTTCACTGCCTATCACAGTTTCGGAGGCCATGGAAAGCCCAGGTGGCACAAACCCCCCCCAAATGACCCCATTTTGGAAAGTAGACACCCCAAGCTATTTGCTGAGAGGTATAGTGAGTATTTTGCAGACCTCACTTTTTGTCACAAAGTTTTGAAAATTGAAAAAAGAAAAAAAAAAATGTTTTTTCTTGTCTTTCTTCATTTTCAAAAACAAATGAGAGCTGCAAAATACTCACCATGCCTCTCAGCAAATAGCTTGGGGTGTCTACTTTCCAAAATGGGGTCATTTGGGGGGGTTTTGTGCCACCTGGGCATTCCATGGCCTCCGAAACTGTGATAGGCAGTGAAGAGTGAAATCAAAAATTTTCACCCTTAGAAATCCTGAAGGCGGTGATTGGTTTTCGGGGTCCCGTACGTGGCTAGGCTCCCAAAAAGTCCCACACATGTGGTATCCCCATACTCAGGAGAAGCAGCTAAATGTATTTTGGGGTGCAATTCCACATATGCCCATGGCCTGTGTGAGCAATATATCATTTAGTGACAACTTTATGCAAAAAAAAAAAAAAAAAAGTGTCACTTTCCCACAACTTGTGTCAAAATATAAAATATTCCATGGACTCAATATGCCTCTCAGCAAATAGCTTGGGGTGTCTACTTTCCAAAATGGGGTCATTTTGGGGGGTTTTGTGCCACCTGGGCATTCCATGGCCTCCGAAACTGTGATAGGTAGTGAAGAGTAAAATCAAAAATTTACACCCTTAGAAATCCTGAAGGTGGTGATTGGTTTTCGGGGCCCCGTACGCGGCTAGGCTCCCAAAAAGTCCCACACATGTGGTATCCCCATACTCAGGAGAAGCAGCTGAATGTATTTTGGGGTGCAATTCCACATAGGCCCATGGCCTGTGTGAGCAATATATCATTTAGTGACAACTTTTTGTAAATATTTTTTTTTTTTTTTTTTTTTTGTCATTATTCAATCACTTGGGACAAAAAAAATAAATATTCAATGGGTTCAACATGCCTCTCAGCAATTTCCTTGGGGTGTCTACTTTCCAAAATGGGGTCACTTGGGGGGGGTTTTGTACTGCCCTGCCATTTTAGCACCTCAAGAAATGACATAGGCAGTCATAAACTAAAAGCTGTGTAAATTACAGAAAATGTACCCTAGTTTGTAGACGCTATAACTTTTGCGTAAACCAATAAATATACGCTTATTGACATTTTTTTTACCAAAGACATGTGGCCGAATACATTTTGGCCTAAATGTATGACTAAAATTTAGTTTATTGGATTTTTTTTATAACAAAAAGTAGAAAATATCATTTTTTTTCAAAATTTTCGGTCTTTTTCCGTTTATAGCGCAAAAAATAAAAACCGCAGAGGTGATCAAATACCATCAAAAGAAAGCTCTATTTGTGGGAAGAAAAGGACGCAAATTTCGTTTGGGTACAGCATTGCATGACCACGCAATTAGCAGTTAAAGCGACGCAGTGCCAAATTGGAAAAAGACCTCTGGTCCTTAGGCAGCATAATGGTCCGGGGCTCAAGTGATTAAGGACATACATCGAGAATGGAAGCTCAGACGGACTATTTATAAAGACAGAGTGCTGGCTGTAAAAGCAGCACAGAACACCCGCAGCTACTCCATCTCGGTCAGAGGTGAGGGGGACAGTCGGAAGAGGTTGCCGGACCCGAGGTACTACTTATGATGTGAGACTCCTGTTGTGTAGTCACAGGTGGGATATTGTACCTTTTTGGACTTCTGGATTGCAGCTGGGTTAGGGTGGGCTTTCCCAATGACTGTCTTTAATGCAGAATGTCTGCCACTTAGGGTACCTGGCAAAGACAATGTCATGGACACTAGAGTGTGCTGTCCCTGGTCAACCCTTTGTCACTTGCTGAAAAGGAGGACTCCTTTGCTTTGAAGCCTCTACTTTGCTCAAAAAGGACTCCTTGTCTAGGAGCCAAACAGAAAGTTTATTTGCCTATGGGCACATGTACTTAACTACTGGCGTGTCTGTCTAGGCTGCACTCTGCAGGAGGTCTTTCAGACTCCTTATGAAGGACTGACAGCTCTAGCAGGGAACCACATACCAATTTTGTTGTGTTTGTTCTGTCACCAGACAGGGGATTGTAACCCCCCCTGTTTGGTGAAGTGTTGATTTAGTTAAGTTTTATAGTTAGTTTTGTGTTGTTATGTCTTCTTTTAGGAAAACCCTGGGATGTGACGGCTGTACATCCCCACCGTTGGAACAGATGAAGACCTGTGGTAAGCAGAGTATTCCTCCTAAGGGAGCAGTGTTCTGGTTCCACTTGTATGTCACATTGGTAGCAGGGATGTGTAGTTAGAATGTATAGAGTGTGCAAATGTATATGTGTCATTTTTGTACTTTTATACAATGTTACCCCTTTCAAGTTTGTTTCTTTATTCCCCATCCAACTAAATTGATATGAGATGCCTTTCCTCCTTAGTTAAGGAGGTATTTTGCAAATTAATTTTCCTACAACTGAGGACAGTTGTGATTTTTGTGGGGGGTGATTGCAGCACCCTCTACCTGAAGGTAGGTGCTAGAATAGTATTTCTATAGCTTAGGGTCCTAATACAGGTAAATTTGGCCAGGCCTGTGCTTTAGGCTGGGCCTGGTTGTTTTGATTTGGGACTGGGAGAGTTCAGTGCAGTGGTAGGTGTGGCCACCTGTACACTGATTCAGAGGTGCCTCCCAAGCTTTCAGAAGGATTGTTCTGGAAGAGGGGTTGGAGCTGACGTTTGAGTGGCAGGCAGCTCATGTGAGGAGCTCTGACCAATTACCCTCTGGTATTGGCAGGGGGCAGGCCTCCTATATAAGCTGAGGTCACATGCTGCCAGGGAGGAGTTCTGGAGAGCAGGAACAGACAGAATGTAGTGTTGAGTTGCTGTTCCGAGCGTCCCCACGTGGGGATGTGCCGAGCGCGGAGGAGGGATAGAGGAACCGCTAGGAGGGAGTCCTAGATAAAGATCTTCATCTCTAAGAAGTATCAGGCTGCTGTGACTGTGGAACACAGAACTTGCATGCTGGAAAAGATCAGTACGGAGGATGTAAAAGTCAAGCGGAGGAGAGTAGAGCAGCATTCTGTGACCAGAGACACAGAACTATTATCCTCTTAAAGAAAGGTCAGTGCAGAAAGCTGTGGCATTGATAGTTATGGACTGGCTGAGAGCAGTAGTCCACCCATTACCATGTGTCAGGCCATCGTAGAGAGGTACCGAGTATCTCTGGTCTGATTCGCATAATGGTAATACCTTCCAAAAGACTGTGTGGCTGTCTGATTCTCTGGGCCATCGGGGAGAGGCTGTGTAGGTTTCTGGCTCTTGGATTCGCATAGGCAATACCATTATGGTCTGCAAGGAGGAATTATTCAGAGTGATTCTTTCTTGTCCCAATGGTAGTGAAGAAATAGAATGTCAGTATTTTTACAGTAAAGGACTTGTACAAGGAAAGAAGGAGCAACAGTCTGCAGAAAAGTTATTCAAATGAAGGAGACTGGGGTGCAAGGTGTGTATCCAATTTTTTCTAATAATGTGCTAAATGCTATGGGCATCTCATATCGTCCTTTCCCCAATTCAAGTTGTATCCTGCAATAAACGTTAACAAAACTGTGCAAATGACTGTCCATTGTCTTCACTGATAGATGGGGGTCTGGCAGCAGGGTGATTGGCGGATTGCTAAGTAACCAAGTGGTGAACATACCGCTACACAATAATAACCAAACACATTGGTGTCAGTAGCAGCAATAATAACCCGTACCATCAGTGCCAGTTTCTGCAATTATATCTCCCAACATCAGTGCCAGTTTAAAAATAACCCCCAACATAAATGTCAGTGTCAATAATAACTGCCAGCATTCGTGCCAGTTTATGCAATAACAGCTCAGAGCATTGATGTAAGTAGCAGTAATAATAACCCCCAACATCAATGCCAGTTTCTGCAACAATAATCCCCAGCAATGGTGCCAGATTATGTAATAACCCCCAACATTGATGCCAGTTTCTTTAATAATAATCCCCATGTGAACTGGCTGGAATGGTTAATTCTTTGGGGGGGTTGGGGGGAGCTTAATTAATTAAACATACTATTTTTAATGTGCAGCATAAAGGGTTAATTAACACTGCCACTGGAGCCACTAATGCAGCACAAAGGGGTTGATTAACTGCCACTGGTCACTAATGCACGAATGACAAGTGGCAGTACATTAAAGGATAAGTTCACCTTTTATGGAAAAATAATAATTGCAGATTTTTTTGCAGGTAAAAAAATGTGCATTTAATATTTTTTGTTTTAGGAGCCTGTAAAGCATTTCACCAGCAATAAGCAGGATCGATTAACTACCTGGAGCACTCACAGGCTACTGACTCCATTCAACAGGGCCAGGACCCAGGTACTCCCACTGCCACTCTATACAGTACACCTGGGCTGGGCCTGGGGGGGAGGGGGGTGGTGCTTTTCCATACTAAAGAAATACGTGCGCCACTCCACTCAGCAGGGCCAGTACCCAGGTACTTCTCTGCCAATCTATACACCTGGGCTGTCTGGGGGGTCTCTCTTACCAAAGCAACTTTAGCCTGTGTGCCACTCAACTCAGCAGGGCCACCAGGTACTCCAGAGTCCACCGTTCCCAGCCGCCAAAGTTGCCACCATGTCAGTACAGGCTGAAGCAGCTTCCAATCTAGTCCTCACGTCAGTATCCGGCTCTCTCTCTGCACAACTCCGCCCTTGCCATTTATAAAGTGTGCCAATGCTGGGGCAAGGTCATCCAGTGCCCAAGGCAAACATGGCAAACTGGGCCCCCCATCCTCACCCCCATATACCTCCTTCCAGCACAAATCCCCCCTCTCATCACAAATCCTCACTCACCATATCCCCCTTCCAATATAAATCCCCCAAAACCCCTCCTTCGTTCGCAAATTCTCTTACCCCCAAATCCCCTCTCTCAGCAAACATCCTCCCTCTTCTGCTATAAATCCCCCAAACTCCTCCTTCTTACACAAATACTCTTACCCCCAAATCCCCCCCTCCCATATTTCCCATTCCGGTATAAATCCCACCCAAACCCCTCCTCCTTACACCCAAATCCTTAACACCCCCCACCGATAAAAATTTTCTCACCTCCGAATTCTCCTCAGCAAAAAATCCTCTTAATCCCACCAAGCATAAATATTCCCTCTCCCTCCTCTTCTAGCACAACTCCTCTTATTCCTGCCCCCAGCACAGACTTCAGACACTAGAACCTCAGTGCCGAGAGATCTCCTTCTTCCCGGGCTCCTTCTCCTGTTCTATCAGACCAGCCTGCTATGCTGTGACTTGTAGTGCCCTAGACTACGGGGGACTGAAGAATGGCAGCCCACTATGCTGGGATTTGTAGTGCCCTCTGTGGGGGACTGAGGATTCCTCAGTCCTCCCCACAGTCTAGGGCACTACAAGTCCCAGTATAGGAGGCTGTCATATCTCAGTCCCCCACAGAGGGCACTACAAGTCCCAGCATAGCGGGCTGCCATCAGTCCTCCAAACACACCATGAAGAGACTGCAGCAGCAGCCTTCCATCCATACACTCACACCCTGGCTGCCATACACCATCGCCCTCCCCACCTCCCCTTACTTTAGAGTGCACCTGGTGGTCCCCCTCCGGAGTCTGGGCGGCATGTCTCAATGCAGTTCGGAAAGAAAGCCCTCCCGCCGCCATCAGCAGTGGCGGAGGCGATCGGGACCTGTCCGTGGCTGGGTATGAAGACGAGCAAGGGGAAGATGGCCCCACCCATCTCCATAATATAGCAGGGCGTAAGCGACATCAAAACGTCACTTCCGCCCATACGTCTTAAAGGGCCATTTTTCTGTTGTCATTTTTTCAAATAACATTTTTTTTTTTTTTTTTTATTGCATTTAAGTCCTAATATGAGATCTGAGGACTTTTTGACCCCAGATCTCATATTTAAGAGGACCTGGCATGCATTTTTTCTATTACAGGGGATGTTTACATTTCTTGTAATAGGAATAAAAGTGACCCATTTAAAAAAAAAAAAAAAAAAACAGTGAAAAAATAAATAAAATCAAGTAAAATAAATAAGAAAAAATTTTTTTTAAAGCACCCCGTCCCGACGAGCTCGCGCACAGAAGTGAACGCATACGTGAGTAGCTCCCGCATATGAAAACGGTGGTCGAACCACACATGTGAGGTATCGGCGCAATCGTTAGAATGAGAGCAATAATTCTAACCCTAGACCTCCCCTGAAACTCAAAACATGCAACCTGTAGAATTTTTTAAACGTCGCCTATGGAGATTTTTAAGGGTAAAAGTTTGACGCCATTCCACGAGCGGGCGCAATTTTGAAGAGTGACATATTGAATATCAATTTACTCAGCGTAACATTCTCTTTCACTATATAAAAAAATTGGGCTAACTTTACTGTTGTCTTATATTTTTATTCAAATAAGTGAATTTTTTCCAAAAAAAAATGCGCTTGTAAGACCGCTGTGCAAATACAGTGTGACAAAAAATATTGCAATGACCGCCATTTTATTCTCTAAGGTGTTAGAACCCCCAAACATTATACATTTTTTTCTAAGTAATTTTCTAGCAAAAAAACTTGTTTTTAACTTGTGAACACCGAGTCTGAAAAAGAGGCCTGGTCTTTAAGTGGTTAAGCACTTGAGCCAGTTCACACTGACACAACATTAGAAATAATCATCTACCAGCCCAGACAATGCTTAGTAAATTTATTGCTCTCTGCTCACTCACTTGCTCTCAGGTTCCTCTCAGGTATCAGTGCCTAGACCCTGGAGCACTCTCCTTTCCCATCCTGCCTCCCGGCCTCTGGATGACGTCATGTAGGGTGGAACTAGGAAACACTGCCTGAGAGGGAATGTGTTAGCCCTACACTTACATGGTGCAGGAACACACTTGTCACACTGGCACCGCTTCAGGCAGCTATGCAAGTATCATACTATAGCAGCAGCTGGTGAGAAGCATTGTGTACTGGGCCATGTTTAGCTATATTTTAGCACTCAGAACCAGTGCGTTTTTTTGCGGGGCATCAGAGCGGCCTGGGAAGCAATTGCCTCCCTGCCCCTGGCCCAGTCTGCCACTGTTTTAGAGTAAAGGAAAAGCCAGGTTTTCCAAGGATGAAGTAGTCAGAAAAAGATGCAACAGGGAGTCAGCAGTACACAGAAAGGACAAGAGGAACAGCAACTTGTGGATGGCAGTACCCAAGTTACAAAGAAGGAATGATAGCAGGGAACAGCATAAAGCTCAACAGCAGGTCACCTCTGACCAAGTGTCCTGTATCCACCAATGCTACAGGTGAAAATGCCTGTTGCAAATGATCAGTGATTGCCTGGCTGGCAGAGCCAACCATTGGGTCTTGACATATCACAGTCTATGTATAACTTTCTGTAAACAAATTGCCCAGTAGGGCAGTATCAAAGTGAACAACTTTTACCCTAATTTGGAAAGAAACTCATCAAAAACAATTACCTCACTACATGCTGTATAAGAGGTCAATAAGCACTTTAAGGAGATTCTGATGAGGCCCCTGATGCAACTCTATTGGATAAAACATGTAGGGTGAAAATGTTATCTTTGACATCAGATACAGAATGCAGTGTTCTGATATTATATGGTTTTAAAGTGGATGTAAACTGGATTCATGAAATTTGAGCTGGGCACATACAGTATCTCACAAAAGTGAGTACACCCCTTACATTTTTGTAAATATTTTATTCTGTCTTTTCATGTGACAACACTGAAGAAATTACACTTTGCTACAATGTAAATAGTAAGCGTACAGCTTGTATAACAGTGTAAATTTGCTGTCCCCTCAAAATAACGCAACACACAGCCATTAATATCTAAACCGCTGGCAACAAAAGTGAGTACACCCCTAAATGAAAATGTCCACATTGGGCCCAAAGTGTCAATATTTTGTGTGGTCACCATTATTTTCCAGCACTGCCTTAACCCTCTTGGGCATGGAGTTCACCAGAACTTCACAGGTTGCCACTAGAGTCCTCTTCCACTCCTCCATGACGACATCACGGAGCTGGTGGATGTTAGAGACCTTGCGCTCCTCCACCTTAAGTTTGAGGATGCCCCACAGATGCTCAATAGGGTTTAGGTCTAGAGACATGCTTGGCCAGTCCATCACCTTTACCCTCAACTTCTTTAGCAAGGCAGTGGTCATCTTGGAGGTGTATTTGAGGTCGTTATCATGTTGGAATACTGCCCTGCGGCCCAGTCTCCGAAGGGAAGTGATCATGCTCTGCTTCAGTATATCATAGTACATGTTGGCATTCATGGTTCCCTCAATGAACTGTAGCTCCCCAGTGTCGGCAGCACTCATGCAGCCCCAGACCATGACACTCCCACCACCATGCTTGACTGTAGGCAAGACACACTTGTCTTTGTACTCCTCACCTGGTTGCCATCACACACGCTTGACACCATCTGAGCCAAATAAGTTTATCTTGGTCTCATCAGACCACAGGACATGTTTCAGTAATCCATGTCCTTAGTCTGCTTGTCTTCAGCAAACTGTTTGAAGGCTTTCTTGCGCATCATCTTTAGAAGAGGCTTTCTTCTGGGATGACAGCCATGCAGACCAATTTGATGCAGTGTGCGGTGTATGACATGAGCACTGACAGGCTGAACCCCCACCCCTTCAACCTCTGTAGCAATGCTGGCAGCACTCATACATCTATTTCCCAAAGACAACCTCTGGATATGATGCTGAGCACGTGCACTCAACTTCTTTGGTTGACCATGGCGAGGTCTGTTCTGAGTGGAACCTGTCCTGTTAAACCACTGTATGGTCTTGGCCACTGTGCTGCAGTTCAGTTTCAGAGTCTTCGCAATCTTCTTATAGCCTAGGCGATCTTTAGGTAGAGCAACAATTCTTTCTTTCAGATCCTCAGAGAGTTCTTTGCCATGAGGTGCCATGTTGAACTTCCAGTGACCACTATGAGAGAGTGAGCGCAATAACACAAAATTTAACACACC
The DNA here is from genome assembly GCF_042186555.1 of Aquarana catesbeiana. Taxonomy (NCBI): domain Eukaryota; kingdom Metazoa; phylum Chordata; class Amphibia; order Anura; family Ranidae; genus Aquarana; species Aquarana catesbeiana. The sequence goes on along the minus strand of NC_133331.1, from coordinate 232,652,426 downwards.
TGCTCCCCATTCACACCTCAGACCTTGTAACACTAACGAGCCACATGACACCGAGGAGGGAAAATGGCTAATTGGGCCCAATTTGGACATTTTCACTTAGGGATTTACTCACTTTTGTTGCCAGCGGTTTAGACATTAATGTCTGTGTGAGTTATTTTGAGGGACAGCAAATTTACACTGTTATACAAGCTGTACACTCACTACTTTACATTGTAGCAAAGTGTAATTTCTTCATTGTTCTCACATGAAAAGATATGATAAAATATTTACAAAAATGTGAGGGGTGTACTCACTTTTGTGAGATACTGTATATCTGTTGTGTTTTCTTATCTCTCTTCAAAGCACTATGTTCAGTAGCTGTCTGCTGCTCTGTTCTTCTGTTATTAGCCTGATAACTCTCAAATTCTCAAACTAACAAATTCTCAGACACATGATATAAAAACAGCCTGAGTTTTGTGTTGGGTAGGGAGCTATAAATAGATTAGCGGACAGCTTGCCATGTTGCAGAACACCTCTGTGAGTCTCTGCCTATGTGGAGAGGGTGTGTGTGCCTTTCCTCCAATCAGCTGTCTTGGCTGTCTTGGCTGTGTGCCCAGGCTGTTCACTTCACTGGGTATATGTGAGGGTTCATATTCCACTTTAATGTTTATGAGAGATTTTACAGATATAAAGAATGTATTTTCCGTGTTGTACAACTTTTCTTCCTAAATAACGTGGTGTCTTTGTAAAAGTATACAACTTTATTGAGTAGGTCTGCTACAGATTGCTACATACAGTGTAAAACCATGGAAACTTGCAGGAGAAGATTGAGATGTACTGAACTGCTGCCAGGCCTGAGTCCAGGGTAAATAAAACTGGGATACGCTTGCTATTTCTGTGTATGTGTCAGCTCAACCACATCTTCTAGCTTTAAGTGAAACTGTGATCTGCTTGCTATTTCTGTGTATGTGCTTAATGGTAATCTACGCTGCCTTCAAATTCTTTACCTCTGTCCATATCACTGTTATGTTTATTTTGCTTTCTTATTGTCTATTCCTAAATTATGAGCTGTTCTTATCTTTATAACCCTCACCCTTCTGCTCTCTTGCTGTGTCTTGTAGTCTGCTTTTTGGTGTGAGAAGTTTGTTCTGTTAGCCATGTGTTCCTCCTATTCATCCTCTGCTCCCTCTGTGAGGGGCTGGATGAGTTCTGCAACCTTACCCTTGTAATGTGGATCAAGAAGGGTTGCCAGCCAGTAATGATCCCTCTTCTTGATACCACAAATCCTAGGGTCCTTTCTCAGGCTTTGCAGAATCAGGGAAGCCATGCAGTGTAAGTTTGCAGAGGCATTCAATTCTGAGTCTTCTGGGTCACTAAGGATCACATGATCTGTAACAACCTCTTCCCAGCCACCTACAACTCCTTGGGTTTCTGGGGACTGAAAACCATTCCTTGAAGATTGCTGCTGAGTGTTATCCTCCACGTCCATGCTGACACAATCCTCCTCCTCTTCTTCCTGTGTGTTTGGCGGGCACGCAGGAATACTGTCTGGATAAAGGAGGCCTTGAGAGGTAAGGAAGTCCTCCTCTTCCTCCTGCTGTTCTGCCTCAAGTGCCCTGTCCATTATTCCACGAAGCGTGTGCTCCAACAGGAAGAGAAGAGGGACAGTATCACTGATGCATGCATTGTCACTACTCACCATCCTTGTGGCCTCCTCAAATGGTGACAGGACAGTGCATGCATTCTTGATCAGTAGCCACTGGCGTGGCGAAAAGAAGCCAAGCTCCCCTGACCCTGTCTTGGTGACATACTCACACAGGTGCTCATGGATGGCTCTCTGCTGCTTGCGCAGCCGGTGCAGCATTGCCAACATTGAGTTCCACTTGGTGGGTATGTCACAAATGAGGCGGTTGGTGGGCAGGTTGCATTCCCTTTGAATGTCAGCTAGCCGAGCACTGGCATAGTATGACTGGCGGAAGAGACCACAGACTTTTCTGGCCTGCCTCAGGAGATCCTGTAAGCCTGTGTACCTGCTCAAGAACCGCTGAACCACCAAATTCAGGACGTGTGCCAAACATGGGACATGGGTTAAGTGTCCCCATCGGAGGGTGGAGAGAAGGTTGGTGCCATTGTCTCATACAATCATTCCTGGTTGAAGCTGGCATGGCGTCAAGCACCTCTGAGCTTGCCCCTGCAGAGCTGATAGAATCTCTACGCCAGTGTGGCTCCTGTCCCCTAAGCAGGCCAACTCAAGCACCGCATGGTCCTGTGCTTGCATAGGCCCTTAAACACTTATGGAGCACCACTGGTTCAGAGGATAAATCTGCAGAAGAGGCCATAGAGGAAGAAGAAGAGGAGTGGGTAGAGGAGAGAACTGTGGCAGAATCACCACTAGCATTTTGGAGGCGTGGTGGCGGAACAAGTTGCAACAATACTGAACCCTGTCCTGCATCCTTCTCAGCTGCCAGCAGAGTTAATCATTGCACCGTGAAAGAAAGGTAAAATCCCTGCCCATGCCTGCTAGATCATGAGTCAGCAGTAATATGCATCTTCCTGCTGACCGCCCTGTCCAACGAGGCCAAAACATTGCCTTCCACATACCGGTAGAGAGCCAGAATGGCCTTCCATGAAAAGAAATGGCGTTTTGGAACCTGCCACTGAGGTACAGCACATTCCACAAATTCACAAAAGGGGGCAGAGTCTACCAGTTGAAAAGGCAGCAGTTGCAGTGCTAGCAATTTGGCCAAGCTAGCATTCAGACGCTGAGCATGTGGATGGCTGGGACTTTTTTTTTTTTTACGGTTTAGCAACTGGGGTAGAGAAATTTGCCTGCTAAAATGAGATGGAGGTGTACTGATAGCAGATTGGCTGCAAGCACTTGGGACACCTATTGCTATACCTTCATTCCTCTCAGTGCAGGTTTTTGAGAGGACTGGAGGTATAGTGGGGTTGGAGATCCCAGATGAGGAGCAAGGAGAAGTCCGCCTTTTTCTTTGATGTGGGTCTTTCAAGTGCTGTTGCCAACGGAGGTCGTCATATGTCTGGTCAAGCATGTGGTGCTCAAGCAGCTGCTGTTCTGGCCACTCTTGATCCGCTTCAGACATAGGTTGCGAACAGCAACGGTGTGATCTGCTGCACACGTGTCAAAAAAGGCCCACACCAAGGAACTTTTCAAAATCAGCGGGGAGTCAGCAGCTCCCTGCACCTGCGGAGCTCTGCGTTGTGATGCAGTAGGGTGGCTGCCCTTAAGCTGCCCCTTAGAAGACATCCTGCCTCATTGGAGTTGTGCTCCTCCTCCTCCTCTTCCTCCTCCACCGCCCAAGTAGAGTCAGTGATCTCATCATACCCTCCTTCCTCATCACTGGAACAAACTTTGCAGTATGCTGCGGCTGGGGGAACATGACTTCCAGTTTCTTGTCCTACTTGGGCATCCCTTCTCTCTAGGCTCACGTTACTCCCTTCCTCAACCTGGCAAACAACATCGGAACCTTCAAATCACTGTGCATCCTCCAGCAGCTTATACCTGACACTGTGGTCGAATAGTTCGGGGGACTCCTCCGTGCATGATGGTGGGGCTAAGGAAGAAGTGACTGTGGACAAGGAGCCAGTGGAATAGGCCACTTTGGCAGCTGCATTGGAATGCAAACTACTCTGAGCCTGGGTGACAGAGGATGAGGAGGATTAGGACGGCTTTGTTATCCACTCCACCAGCTCTTCTGCATGTTCAGGCTTAACAACAAGGCCAGTAGCAGAAAAAAAGGACAAGCGTGCCCCACTGCCACCTGCAGAGGATGCACAATGTCCACAACCAGCACTGTTGACTGTAGACACAGAGCCTGCTTTCCCTCTTTTAGTGGCCTGTGAGCATCTGCCTCTCCTTGGTGGCCTTCCAGACATGATGTATATTTTTGTTTTGCAACACCACACTGCACTGTATTGTGTACTGTGTTCACCACCAGAAAAGTAGTAGCAACTGCACTATGGCTACACTGTATTGTGTAATGTGTACACCACCAGAAAAGTAGTAGCAACTGCACTCTGACTGCACTGTAGTGTGTACTGTGTACACCACCAGAAAAGTAGTAGCAACTGCACTATGGCTGCACTGTATTGTGTAATGTATACAACACCAGAAAAGTAGTAGCAACTGCAGTCTGACTGCACTGTATTGTGTACACAACCAGAAAAGTAGTAGCAACTGCACTACGGCTGCACTGTATTGTGTAATGTGTACACTACCAAAAAAGTAGTAGCAACTGCACTACGACTGCACTGTATTGTGTAATGTGTACACCACCAGAAAAGTAGTAGGAACTGCACTATGGTTGCACTGTATTGTGTACACCACCAGAAAAGTAGTAGCAACTGCACTACGGTTGCACTGTATTGTGTACTGTGTAGACCACCAGAAAAGTAGTAGTAACTGCACTACGGCTGCACTGTATTGTGTACTGTGTATACCACCAGAAAAGTAGTAGTAACTGCACTACGGCTGCACTGTATTGTGTACTGTGTACACCACCAGAAAAGTAGTAGCAACTGCACTACAACTGCACTGTATTGTGTAATGTGTATACCACCAGAAAAGTAGTAGCAATTGAACTACAACTGCACTGTATTGTGTACACAACCAGAAAAGTAGTAGTAACTGCACTACGGCTGCACTGTATTGTGTAATGTGTACACTACCAGAAAAGTAGTAGGAACTGCACTATGGTTGCACTGTATTGTGTACACCACCAGAAAAGTAGTAGCAACTGCACTACTGTTGCACTGTATTGTGTAGACCACCAGAAAAGTAGTAGCAACTGCACTACAGCTGCACTGTATTGTGTACTGTGTACACCACCAGAAAAGTAGTAGCAACTGCACTACAACTGCACTGTATTGTGTAATGTGTACACCACCAGAAAAGTAGTAGCAACTGCACTATGGTTGCACTGTATTGTGTACTGTGTAGACCACCAGAAAAGTAGTAGCAACTGCACTACAGCTGCACTGTATTGTGTACTGTGTACACCACCAGAAAAGTAGTAGCGACTGCACTGTATTGTGTAATGTGTACACCATCAGAAAAGTAGTAGCAACTGCACTACAACTGCACTGTATTGTGTACACAACCAGAAAAGTAGTAGCAACTGCACTACGGCTGCACTGTATTGTGTACTGTGTACACCACCAGAAAAGTAGTAGTGACTGCACTGTATTGTGTAATGTGTACACCACCAAAAAAATAGTAGCAACTGCACTACGGCTGCACTGTACATAAAAGTAGTAGAAACAGTACGACTGTATTGTGTAATGTGTACACCGCCAGAAAAGTAGTAGCAACTGCACTACAACTGCACTGTATTGTGTACACAACCAGAAAAGTAGTAGCAACTGCACTACGGCTGCACTGTATTGTGTACTGTGTACACCACCAGAAAAGTAGTAGCGACTGCACTGTATTGTGTACTGTGTACACAACCAAAAAAGTAGTAGCAACTGCACTACGGCTGCACTGTACATAAAAGTAGTAGAAACAGTACACCACGGAATGCATTTTAGATATAGGCTACACTGGATGCAGAGTATATATAAACTGCTCTCCTAAAACTAACAAACGATCTACTAAAGGCCAAAACTAAGGGACACTATTCTGTACTCCTACTCCTAGACCTCTCTGCTGCCTTTGATACGGTTGACCACCCCCACCTCCTCAAAAAACTCCATGCCTTTGGCCTCCGTGACTGTACTCTTTGCTGGTTCTCTACCTACTTATCCAACCGCACCTTTAGCGTTACTTACTATTCTACTTCTTCCTCTCCTCTTCCTTTCTCTGTTGGAGTCCCCCAAGGTTCTGTTCTTGGACCCCTCCTTTTTTCAATCTACACTTCCACCCTGAGTCAGCTGATAGCCTCCCACGGCTTCCAGTACCAACTCTACGCTGGCGACACTCAAATCTATTTCTCTACCCCTCAACTCACTCCATCACTCTCCTTGCGTATCACTAATTTACTATCAGATATACCAGTCTGGATGTCACACCAATTCCTCAAACTTAATTTATCCAAAACCGAACCTATAATATTTTCTCCCCCACATGCTCCCTCCCCTGATCTCTCTGTCAAAATCGATGGCACAACTATCAGCCCATTCCCGCATGCCAAGGTTCTAGGTGTAGTCCTGGACTATGAACTCTCCTTTAAGCCCCGCATCCAATCGCTCTCCAAATCTTGCCGCCCCAACCTCTGCAACATCTCCAAAATACGCCCTTTTCTAACCAATGACACCACAAAGCTCTTAATTCACTCCCTAGTCATCTCTCGCCTTGATTACTGCAACTAACTCCTCATTGGCTTACCCCTTCATACTCTATCCCCCCTTCAATCCATCATGAATTCTGCTGCCAGACTCTTACTAATCGCTCTGTGTCTGCTACTCCTCTCTGTCAATCCCTCCACTGGCTTCCGCTCATCCAACAAATTAAATTCAAAATATTAACGACTACCTACAAAGCCATCCACAACTCTGCCCCCAGCTACATCACTGACCTAGTCTCAAAATACCAACCTAATCGTTCTCTTTATTCTTTGCAAGACCTCCTGCTCTCTAGCTCTCTCATCACTTCCTCCCACGCTCGCCTCCAGGACTTTTCCAGAGCCTCTCCAAGCCTATGGAACGCCTTACCCCAATCCAATCTGTCCACTTATCTCCTACTCCTGCGCAAATTGTTAGCGCTATATAAATCCTGTATAATAATAATAATAATATATATACTAGACTATATATATATATATATATATATATATATATATATATATATACACGCGCGCACACACACTGCCTGAAGTATATTAGAAATATACACCACTGAATGAACTGTAGATAAAGGCTACACTGGATGCAGAGTATATATATATATATATATATATATATATATATATATATATATATATTACACCGCCTGAAGTACTGTATTTATTGGCGTATAACACTCACCTTTTCACCATGAAAATTGGGTGCAAAAAGCATGTGCGTGTTATACACCGATACTTCAATTTTAGCTGCCTCGGAGGGGACAGGGAGAGCGCCATCAGATTACATACAGTGAGAATCTCCTGTTTACTTGGCGGCCTCTGTAATAGGAATTCCTGTCTCCTGGGCCACCATTGGACCACTGTTCTGTCTATCATAGGACATTCTCACTGTATGTAATCTGTCGGCGCTCGTCTCGCCCCCCTCCCTGTCCCCTCTAGGCTGCAGATGGGCATCGATCAGGCTGCACTGATGGCAATGGTGAGGCTGCTGCACTGATGGCAATGGTGAGGCTGCTGCACTGATGGCAACGGTGAGGCTGCTGCACTGATGGCAACGGTGAGGCTGCTGCACTGATGGCAACGGTGAGGCTGCTGCACTGATGGCAACGGTGAGGCTGCTGCATTGATGTCAATGGCGAGGCTGCTGCATTGATGGCAATGGCGAGGCTGCTGCATTGATGGCAATGGTGAGGCTGCATTGATGTAGAATGGTGAGGCTGTATTGATGGCACTTGTGAGGCTGCAGATGAGCATTGATCAGGCTGCATTGATAGCAATGGTGAGGCTGCTGATGGGCACTGACCCTTATTTTGCTTCAAAGTTCCTTATTTAAAATTTAAGTTTTTTTCCTGAAACTTCCCTCTTAAATTGAATGTGCGTGTTATATGCCGATAAGTACGGTATATTAGAAATAGTACACCACGGAATGCACTGTAGATATAGGCTACACTGGCTGCAGAATATATATATATATATATATATATATATATATATATATATATATATATATATATATATATATATATATATATACACATACATACAGTATCTCACAAAAGTGAGTACTCCCCTCACATTTTTGTAAATATTTTATTATATCTTTTCATGTGACAACACTGAAGAAATTGCTACAATGTAAAGTAGAGAGTGTACAGCTTGTATAACAGTGTAAATTTGCTGTCCCCTCAAAATAACTCAACACACAGCCATTAATGTCTAAACCGCTGCCAACAAAAGTAAGTACACCCCTAAGTGAAAATGTCCAAATTGGGCCCAATTAGCCATTTTGCCTCCCCGGTGTCATGTGACTCATTAGTGTTACAAGATCTCAGGTGTGAATGGGGAGCAGGTGTGGTAAACTTGGTGTTATCGCTCTCACTCCCTCATACTGGTCACTGGAAGTTCAACTTGGCACTAGTCTGACTATATATACATATATATATATATATATATATATATATATATATATATATATACATATATATCAAATACAATGCCACTAACTGAATAACCTACCTGCTTAATCTAATCACACTATCTCTCCGTCCGTGCCAACAACACTACACAGGGCCACCGTGTAGGCAGCCTTATATAGTGTTGGGCGTGGACTTAATCCCCCTGAGCCATGATTGAAATGCTTTTTTGAGCTCCTGCATTAAGGTTTCTGTTTTTGACAGGCAGTTGTGGTTCTTACACTAATGGTTGTTATATATCACTACTGGAACTAGCTTGTGCCCACTAGTTAAACTACTCACTACATGGTATGTATTTAACAGATGAACTACAAAAAATGAACACCCTTTGAAATGTAAACAAAATGTATAACTATAATATTGTGAGTTAATATAACAAATCATTATTCCATAGTTGGGTACATACACGATTGCATTATAATATTTGTTTAATTGCCTTATGTACCTTAGCAAGCAACCCATGAACAGTGTTTTATATTATATGAAGCATGTAGGGCAAGATAGGGTCTTTAATCTCCTCAATCATTACTCCAACAAGAGCATTGTGTGAGGTTTGCATGATGGATTTCTGTTGGGTTCCCAGCCATAGGTCCTACCCTGTATGTAAATCAGGGCATATTATGAGCTTACCAGAGGTTTAGATACTAAACAGAGTGTTTTGTGTAATTCCTTGGACTCTGAACTCCAATGTAAACAGACTTGTGTTTGTATTTGTTTTTCTTGTGCCTCTGGTCCCTGCGGGGAAGGAGAGGGGAGGGGTAGTCTTAGATTCACATCCCTTTAATAAAAATAGCAGACACAAAACAGTTTTCCCTACTTTTGAAAGAAAGTATCAAGCTTGTGGGTCAAAAACATGCAAATCCAGCTGTTAGCTTCACTATGTTGAATTATTTTTGTTTGCCATAGTTGCTATTACGTGTGGATGGTGTAGAGAGATTTTGAGGAAGATTCTGAAATATGGGCAAAACAAAAATAGGGACAATTTGGCATCAAAAGACGCATTATTAATTTAAAGTTATAGAAAGTTGGGCCCGCCAGTTTTTTATAAACTTTAAAGATAATGCTATTATTACTATCATTACTATCACTTACTATCATTAGATATACTGTATTGTTTCATATACTGGGCAATTCAGCATTTGCTTCTTTTTCATAAAAAAGTGAATATACTGTATGCTAATCAGCACAACACTGCAACTATGATTCTTATAAAAGACCATTCTTTCTTTTGCTTGGAAATTGAAGTACTATTTCTAAAGTCGTATATCCGGAGGTCTGGTTTATATTTTAATCTTGTAGTGGCTTAGTTGAAATGGACATCACACACTGACATTTCACGTACTGACCATAAAAAATAACCCTTTTTATTAGGATCTATTAGGATTCATACATGGGGGTATATGAACTTTAATTTCTAATTTACACAAATTAGATCCAAAATATGTTCCTATGGCAAATATCCCTTTCCTTGCATATGTAAATTAGTATGTGCACTTATAAAACTGCATAATGCTTAATTGTTTATAATTCTTTAGGAAGTCGCCAGATTTTATCAATAGCTTGATTAAAATATACTTCTCATGAGAAAATTATGTTGTCTGCCATTGCTGTCCTCTCTTTTAAAGAATGTTTAATAGTTTCTTGGCTGCCATGTTGATCACTGATCTGAAAGTATAGTGATGGGATATTTTAGACAACTGTCTGACTTACATCATGCTTCTTCTGTGACTCAAAAGTTTTAAAGCAGAAAAAGACAATATATTCTGAAAGAGGTCAGCACTGACAGCACCTAGACTTCTGGCTGATAGAAAAACTGTACTATAATTCTTTATGTGGAAAGTTTCTGTTAGAAGATAAAAAAACGATAATTCGAGCACTGAATGTAAAACTAGATAGTACATTTTGGCTTTTACTAAATTATTCTATTCACCTAGAATTTGCCACAACCTGTAGTCAAGTTTTAAATCTTTGCAAGTCCTGTACACATTCCTAAATAAAATAACTGTTTTTTTTTTATTTGGAAGTTTCACAGAAGAACAAAACAAAATATAGGATTGTTAACAGAGTATGTCACAATGTTACAGCATTATCATTAAATTAGGAGATTGAAATACATTACTAGACCATAATCTCTAGGCAGAAACATGTAATTATGAAATCAATATATTCACAAATTGCAGGTTCAATGGTTGTAAACAAATAGAAATGGGGAGAGACAATTAGGTATTAATCCGTAATCCAATAAGACCATTTATTTTTATATATATATATGTATAGTATCGTTAAGGGTATGGAATATCCACTCTACAATTTTGATTGATGACATTCTGGAAATAACTTGTTGCCATGGAAGGTTGTTGGATTTCCAGTTGTAAGCAATCATCCAAAGTATGGAGCTGCATAGAGAATGAATTAATCTGGTACATGGAAGTGGGACATTCGGGATATTAGCAAATAATAAACATATTTGTGGTGAAGGTTTGATTTTTTGTTTAGATGAAGATTAAATAATTTCAAAGGCCTTATGCCATATTATGTCCAGGTGGGGGCATGACCAGAATATGTGTATGAATGTACCAGGAACCGAGCAACCTCTGAAACAGTTTGGAGATATTGAAGGGTAGTACGAATTTAATTTCACTGGGGTTAAGTACCATCTTGAAAATACTTTAATTGGGGTTTCTCTGAATGATATAGATTTGTTACTCTTTCGTAGATTATCTGACATGGATATCCAATCCTCAGTGCTGAATGTGATGCCCAAATCCGACTCCCATTTAATCATCTGTGAGGATTTTTCGGGGACTCCAACACTGTTTAAGAAATTATAAAGTTTTGATATCAAACCTCTATCTCTAGTGAAGGAGATACAGATCTGTTCGAATACTGTGTTGGAAGGGTTTGTAGAGAGTGCATAACATTCAGCATAGAATTCTCTAATTAGTTGATACCGGTGAAATTCTGAGGAAGGGAGGCCATGTATAGATTGTAGAGAAGGGAATGGGGTAAAGTTCCATTTTAGTTGTAGGGATCTAAGTGTAGTAAGATTTTTATTAATCCAGTTTAAGAAGGGTCTTTCGTTATTGTATGCATGAGGAAATCTGGGGTCACCTAAAAAGGATGCTAAGGGTGGAGTGTTAGAGGAAAGTTTGAAGGTGTCTTTGTGTTTATTCCAAAGTTGGAGAAAGTGGGCCACTATAAAATTTACTTTGGAGAGTTTATTGTATGACGTGGTATTAGACCATAGTATTCCTTGTAAGTAAAGTGGTTTAATGGAGGTAGTTTCAAATTTTTTCCATGGGGTGTCATGTATAGGGGTGAACCATTGAGAGAGCTGTGTTAGTCTAGCAGCAAGGTAATATAGCCATATGTTGGGAAGACCTAAACCTCCTGCAGATTGGGGTCTATGCATTAGTGCATAGCTGCATCTGGGCTTTTTTCCTGCCCATATGAATTTGTTAATATTTCTCTGAATAGAGAATAATTTGGATTTTGGAATATTAATTGGTAGGGTACGAAAAAAATATAAAAGTTTGGGTAGGATTGTCATTTTGATGGCACATATTCTACCTAGGAACGAGATATGAAGACCAAGAGTTAAGGATAGTGTTAATATTGGAAAAAAGGGGGATGTAATTAGACTTATATAACTGGTTGTGTGTTGGGGTTATAGAAACTCCAAGGTACTTAAATGAATTAGGGCACCAAATGAAAGGGAAATTACTCGATAATACATTTTGTGTGTTTTGAGAAAGGTTAATTGGCATGGCAGAACATTTGTTCATATTTATTTTGAGGCCAGAGATTTTGTGAAAAAGGTTCAGTTCTTTAAGGAGGGATGGGATAGAGGTAATAGGGTCCGTAAGGAATACAAGAGCATCATCAGCGTATAAGCTGAGTTTAAATTCGTTTTCCCCCTTAGTATATCCTTTTATATCATAGTTAATTCTTATTTTATGGGCTAATGGTTCAATAGCAAGGGCGAACAAGAGTGGGGAAAGGGGGCAACCCTGTCTAGTCCCTCTACTAAGGGGGAAAAATTCTGAATTGTGACCTGGGATTTTAATTCTAGTTTGGGGATTGTGATAAAGGGCGTTAAATCCCTGCAAGAATTTATCTGATATTCCAAATTTGGGTAGTAAAAAGTTAAGGTAAGACCAGCTAACGCTGTCAAATGCCTTGTGAATATCAAGACTTAAGAGGCAAAGCTTCCGCGAGAAAAGATTTGCGTCTTGGATAATATTAGTGACCAATCTGACATTATCAACAATTTGTCTTCCAGGGATAAAACCGGTTTGGTCAATGTGAATTAGATTCATGATAACTTTTGCCAGTCTATCTGCAAGCAATCTTCCAAAAATTTTGAGGTCATTGTTTAAAACTGATATAGGGCGAAAATTTTGAGGGAGAGAGTGATCCTTAAGCGGTTTAGGGATTAGGGAAAGATTAGCTAGAAGCATCTCGTTGGGGAATTGTCCACCATTAAGAATGTGATTAAAAAGGTTAGTCAGGTGAGGGGTTAGGAGGGGGGCAAATTTTTTATAATATGAAGAAGAAAAACCATCAGGGCCTGGGGCTGTGGAGGTTTTGAGGGATTTTATAATACGGGTCAATTCCAGTTCTGTACAGGGGGCGTTCAAGGATTCCATTTGCTGTGGGGTAAGAGAGGGTAGTCTGATGTCGTCCAACCACGATCTGGATGATTGGTCTATAGGAGGCTGAGGGCTTGAGAGGAGGTCTTTATAAAATGTGGAGAATATTTTAAGTACTTCTTGAGGGTGTGTGATCATATTTCCTTTGTGGTCTCTAAGTTTGTATGTATGTGGGGGTTTGTGTTCGTGATTAAGTTTTTTGGCAAACATAGATGATGGAGAGTTACTATGTAATAAAAATTTAGCCTTGGAAAATCTTAATGATTTCTCTGTGTTAGCTGAAAGAATAACATCCAACGCTTTACGCTTGTCTTGAATAAGTTTGGTAATTTCTGATGAAGGAGTTAATTGCAATTTATGGTATAGATCGTTAAGTTCTTTGGTAAGGCATTTGATATCTGTGAGTCTTTGTTTATTTCTGTTTGCAGCAAGACTGATTAAGTGGCCTCTTAGGACAGCTTTATGAGCTGCCCAAATCATAGTGGGAGGAGTATCCTCATTGACATTGTCAGTAAAATAATTCTCAATATGTGTTGTAATGGTCTGTGTCAGTGAAGCATCTGTTAGGATAGTATCATTTAGTCTCCAATTATATGGTGATGGTTTGAGGCCTACGTGTGAAGTTTCGAAAAATGTAATATCATGATCTGACCATGGGCATGGGTGTATTGAAGCTTTAGAGGAGTTAGCTAATAGAATAGGTGTGCAGTAAATGTAATCTAGTCTAGCGTAGACATCATGGGGATGTGAGTAATGTGTGTAAACTTTTGCACCTATGTTATGTGCTCTCCAGGAGTCAAGTAATTGAAATTTATTAAGGGATCTGTTTAAAGATTTAGGGAAAGCTTTGGTGGAAGGGGAAATCTTGCTTCTGTCTAGTGCTGGATGTGCTGTTAGATTAAAGTCACCTCCGACTATCAGATGGGGAGAGCTAAGCTTTTCTAGTGATTCAAAAAAGCTCTGGAAAAAAGAAGAATGTGAGTCATTTGGTGCGTAAATTGATGCAATAGTAATTTCTTTGTTATTTATCTGACCTTTTATAATGATATAGCGGCTATCTGGGTCTTTATAAATATGTTGTGAGTCAAAAATGATAGTGTTACGTATAAAGATAGCAACTCCTCGGGTTTTATTATGGTATGTAGTATAAAAAAATTGGCTATATGTTTTGTCAAAATAGTTTGGATGTCTAGAGGAAGAGAAATGGGTTTCCTGTAGTAGGATAATATCTGCACCAATTCTTTTGTAGTGTTGGAAGGCCTTTTTCCTTTTGTGAGGTGTATTGAAGCCATGAACATTATGAGATATCACTTTAAGTACCATTGGTGATTTGTAGAGAGGTATGCTTATAAAATAATACCTTCCCAGATACACTTATTGAAATGTAAATGAAAAGCATATAAACGTATGGAGGGAGGTTAGAGTTTAGCACTCGGAAAGGTAATGTCATCTTATACCGTATCAGTAGAGAAACCATGGTCAAATGAGTATCAAATTTAGAGCATGAGTATTTGAGACAAAAAAAATTATAACATTGGATTATTAGATGAGAATGAATAGTAGTACTGTAACTTCCATTTTTAAATCTATAAAAAGTATCGACCATAAAGATGAAATTGGTAAATATTGTAATAAAAAATAACAAAACCAAAAGGGACAAGAAATATCTTGTCACAACATTTTCCATTTGAATCAGGAGGACAAACGCATCCTGATCCTGCGAATGCCATCAAGTGCACCACCCTCCAAATTAAGGATGTGGCAATTAACCGCATGAGCAGGTGGGGAGACAATCCAGCGACGACGGACTTAGCGGGCTATTTGAAAACACTGAAACAAAAACAGTTAAATACCAACCAGAGGGGTAAATGTAACAGTAGAGGTAAATTCCCTGTTTCCTTGGGGGTTAACAAATAAGGAGATTGTATCTCATTTTTAACAGACACCAAGTATGCCCAGCCCAAAATTACCATCCAAAGCCCGGCTAAAAACTCACTTTAGCCACATATATACCTTTTAGCTATAATAATAATAATAAAAAAAAAAAAAGGGGGGGGGGGGAATAGGGAAAATGAAGGGAAGGGAGGGATGGAGGGGAGGTATGGAGGGAAGGGAAGGAATAGGGAAAGGAAAGGGTTTGAGATAAAATTGTGGTAAGTTTGTTCCTCCATTTGTTTTATAAGGATCTTGATAAAGTCCAGGTACCAGATGGGGGGAAGTTCAGATATTAACAAACTGATGATTAGGGCTGTGCTCAGAAAGATTCATCCAAACAGGGATTAGAAAAACGAACTAAAAATTTAGTCCTGAGAGGACAGCTAAACAAGTGGGGCCTTGTGTGAATAGAAAAAACATTTAATCAAAGTGGTCAGGTGGTTTGGTTCTGGAAAGGTTGCCGCCATCTTCTCTGTTCAGCAGTGTTGCGTCTGGAAGATGGAGTCGACCATATTGGGGAGGGTCTTGGAGTAGTTGGAAATCTGTTAGGTGGTTCTGGATCAAGTAGTCCCAGTTTCACTAGCAGTTCTTTGCCTTCAATTACATTATACACGGTGTATGTAGTGCCATTATGTGGGATTGTAAGCTTGAATGGAAATCCCCATCTATATCTTATGCGAGCTGTTTGTAAGATGTTTGTGACTTCCTTCATTCTGCGTCTTCTATCCAGAGTGGCAGGGGAGATGTCAGGGTAGATTTGTAGCCTGTTGCCCTCAAAAGCAATGTTTGGGGTGGTTCTGGAAGCACGCATGATTTCTTCTTTGGTAAGAAAATCCTTCATGCACATGATGATGTCTCTGGGAGGTTTGTCAGGTGTGGGTTTGGGGCGCAAGGCTCTGTGTATACGGTCGCATGTGAATGCTGACATTGGTTTGTCAGGAAGAAGATTGTGGAAAATCTTGGAGACCGTTTGCATCAGATCAGTAACTGTTTCAGGGACACCACGCAATCTGATGTTATGGCGTCTGTTTCTGTTATCCAAATCTTCCACCTGTGCTTGCATAAAGGCGAAGCTATCTGCTAAAGATTCATAGTCCTTTCTTAAATCGTTATGAGCAAGTGAAAGTTCATCGTGTTTAGTTTCTAAGATGTCTGTGCGATTTCCTATATTGGCTATTTCTTGAGATAGGGCCGTAGTAGCTTTATGTACCTCACTCTCTATCTTGTTAACCAGCTTATCAAAGATTGTGGTAAGGCTGGCATCCAAATCAGCTTTAGATAATGGGGATGAGTACTCACAGTTCCCATTGTTGAGAGAGTGGATGGATGGATTGGAGAGTTGTTTCATTGCAGCCACGTGTGTGCTGACTCCGGCGCCATCTTGGGACATCTTCCCGGCCTGCTTGCCTGCAGCGTTCAGAAGATAGTGGGTTAAATGATGTTGTGAGTGGCAAGAATGCCCGATTCTTCTTACCGGCATGCACGGAGGGTTCCCCGAGGGGTATGGAGTATTTTCGGCGGCGTATTGTATGTCTGGCTCTGGTTACTCAGCCCGCTCTAGCCGGGTCAGACGGAGCTGTGGTTACTCACGTCCTACCCGCATCGCGCCGCGCATGCGCCCCAAATAACTGTTTTTTTCACAGTTTAAGATCAGTAACATATAATTGCTGCAGACTTAACATTTGAACACACCTTCACCCTTGCTGTCCAAAGTCCTGCATCTCTCCAGTTTTACAGTAGTTTTCAGAGTGAGATGTCCCAGCAGCAGAATAGGTGTTAAAGCCAATGTTGGGACAAGGTCAACCAGTGCGCAGGGTGATGATGGAATACTGAACCTCCCGGCACCCCAAATCCTCCTCCCCTATTTACCCCTGCCTACTTTGGGTGGAGAAGGGGACAGGGCCAATAGTGGCAAATACCAAAATGTTTGTAATCGGTCGGCGTGATGACGTCACTATTGGCAGTCGCTTGGCCCAACCCTGACACGTTTCGTCATCAACGACATCATCTGAGGGTGTGGCCAAGCGACGCGACGTGCCAGATAATATACCACCCTAATCCCAGTCAATTGAGTCTATCAGAGCCTTGTTAGTGGACGGCCGCTATGGTAACTCCCACTCGACTCACACTTCCTGGTTCCAGCTGTGAACGGACAACACTAGATCTATCTGCCAGTGCTCATACAGCCAGTGACCAACATTTTAATCGTGTATTACCGTCCATACATCTCAGCATTAAAGGGCACAATAAATAACAGCTAAAGCTGCTCAATTTCTATATAAAAAAAGCTTAAACCAAGTTAACCAACCAAGTTAAGAGTGGATCCTAGTAATGCTTAATATGCCTACATAGACAAAAACAGTAATAGGTCTATGTATGTCATAAAATAATCTAAACGTAGAAGATGTCCTCATACTGATAAATATTAAAATAATTATTAAAATAAAATATGAAAGATATCTGTAAATATGGTATGCATAATCTAGGGGAATTAAAATGAACGTTAAAAAAAGATGGAACATTTAATAAAACCCCATATAGGGCTACATATAATTCAAAATATGGTTTTATATAAAACTTTACTAAAAATCACTAATAAAACAATTCACATCAAGTCCAGTATTCATTCCTCTGGGTGTCAGTGTGTCCATCAAAACGATCCACAGAGTTTCTCTCTTGGATATTTCCCATACAAGATTAGAACCTCTCCAATTTAGGGTGCACACAGTCTACCCCCCAAAATTTAAGACCCGAGGGATCCTGATTATGGAACTTCCTAAAGTGTAACGACACACTGTGGTACTTAAACCCGATTTCAATGCTATGCATGTGCTCAGATATCCTGATTTTCAATTCTCTTTTGGTCCTACCCACATACATTAAATTATAAGGACACTGTAACACATACACTAAATTCGGATATGCTGAATGTCTTATTGTTCCCAGTGGACACAAATTCGGACAAACCTCTAATGGGGTTGCTAATTGTAAGCATACACTTCACTTTTTACATGAATAGAAACCAGTACATTGCCAGAACATAGATTTCCTAACTGGAGGATCAAGAACTTTGTGTATAATCCTGTCCCCAAAATTGGGTGCTTTCCGATAGATGAACGACGGATTCTCTGGCAATACATTCTGTAGAACTCTGTCCAGACACAGAACATACCAGTGACGTCTGAAAATGTTTTTGATTTCTTTGTATTGTATGTGGAAATCAGAGATGAAGCCCCATTCTTGTCTGGGATTCGGTTGTCGCTCTCTATCGTTCAGACACACATCATGTGGTATCTCAGCTACTTCTCTCACTATGTTATCCAGGTGTTGTTCTTTATAACCCTTTTGAAGGAATCTATCTCTAATAACCTTAGAGTGAATACAAATGTGTGGGACCTCACTTCCTGACTGAACTTTCTTTTACTCTATATGGACTGAGGAATTTAGCATCAACCTTCACTATAATGCCACTTTCATTTCTGCACTGACACATGCATTGATGTTATGGTATTTTCATGCAGCACTGCCTTATATTGTTTTAATTTATGTATCTATGTGTTAGTAGGACATGTGAATGGTAGCAGCTCTATCCTTAATTGGCTCTGGTTGTAAGGGAGGAGTAGTTTAGTATACCTTCCCACAGTTTAATCTCGCTTTATTTTATTATCCCATTGGGTAATACATTTAAAAGAGCGAACAAAAATCCTGGATGGCTTAACTCCAATGTAAAAATGCATATAAAAGCAAAGGAGAAGGCCTTCAAAAAATACAAGGTTGAGGGATCATCCTCAGCATTCAGACTTTATAAAGAATGCAATAAGAAATGTAAGGGTGCAATTAGGACGGCTAAGATAGAACATGAAAGACACATAGCGGAGGAGAGCAAAAAAAATCCCAAGAAATTCTTTATGTATGTAAACAGTAAAAAAGGGAGGACAGACCATATTGGGCCCCATAAAGAATGAGGAAGGACATCTGGTTACAAAGGATGGGGAGATGGCAAAGGTATTGAATTTATTCTTCTCCTCAGTCTTCACAAGTGAATCTGGGGGCTTCAGTAACCAAAACTGCAGTGTTTATCCTCATGACACAACACAGGAAGCACCTCCATGGTTAACAGAGGACGGAATTAAAATTAGACTTGAGAAACTTAACATTAATAAATCACCGGGCTTGCATCCGAGGGTACTTAGGGAACTCAGTCAGGTGATTGCCAGACCGTTGTTCCTAATTTTTAAAGACAGTCTATTGACTGGAACGGTACCAGCTGATTGGAGAAAAGCCAATGTAGCACCAATATTTAAAAAGGGCCCAAAAAACATCCCTGGGAATTACAGACCAGTTAGCCTAACATCAATAGTATGTAAAATCTTGGAGGGGATGATAAGGGACAAGATTTTAGTAATAAGAACGATATCATTAGCAGTAATCAGCATGGATTCATGAAGAATCGTTCTTGCCAAACCAATCTATTAACCTTCTATGAGGAGGTGAGTTGCCATCTAGATAAAGGAAGGCCCGTAGACGTGGTGTATCTGGATTTTGCAAAAGCATTTGACACAGTTCCCCATAAACGTTTACTGTACAAAATAGGGTCCGTTGGCATGGACCATAGGGTGAGTACCTGGATTGAAAACTGGCTACAAGGGCGTGTTCAGAGGGTGGTGATAAATGGGGAGTACTCAGAATGGTCAGGGGTGGGTAGTGGGGTTCCCCAGGGTTCTGTGCTGGGACCAATCCTATTTAATTTGTTTATAAACGATCTGGAGGATGGGATAAACAGTTCAATCTCTGTATTTGCAGACGATACTAAGCTAAGCAGGGCAATAACTTCTCAGCAGGATGTGGAAACCTTGCAAAAAGACCTGAACAAATTAATGGGGTGGGCGACTACATGGCAAATGAGGTTCAATGTAGAAAAATTTAAAATAATGCATTTGGGTGGCAAAAATATGAATGCAATTTATACACTGGGGGGAGAACCTCTGGGGGAATCTAGGATGGAAAAGGACCTGGGGGTCCTAGTGGATGATAGGCTCAGCAATGGCATGCAATGCCAAGCTGCTGCTAATAAGGCAAACAGAATATTGGCATGTATTAAAAGGGGGATCAACTCCAGAGATAAAACGATAATTCTCCCGCTCTACAAGACTCTGGTCCGGCCGCACCTGGAGTATGCTGTCCAGTTCTGGGCACCAGTCCTCAGGAAGGATGTACTGGAAATGGAGCGAGTACAAAGAAGGGAAACAAAGCTAATAAAGGGTCTGGAGGATCTTAGTTATGAGGAAAGGTTGCGAGCGTTGAACTTATTCTCTCTGGAGAAGAGACGCTTGAGAGGGGATATGATTTCAATTTACAAATACTGTACTGGTGACCCCACAATAGGGATAAAACTTTTTCGCAGAAGAGAGTTTAATAAGACTCGGGGCCACTCATTACAATTAGAAGAAAAGAGGTTTAACCTTAAACTACGTAGAGGGTTCTTTACTGTAAGAGCGGTAAGGATGTGGAATTCCCTTCCACAGGTGGTGGTCTCAGCGGGGAGCATTGACAGCTTCAAGAAACTATTAGATAATCACCTGAATGACCGCAACATACAGGGATATACAATGTAATACTGACACATAATCACACACATAGGTTGGACTTGATGGACGTGTGTCTTTTTTCAACCTCACCTACTATGTAACTATGTAACTATGTAATCCTCTCCTTATATCAATGCATATAAAATCCAAACATATGTTGCATGACAGTAGAGTGATCGTCTGCTTATAACAGTACATATAGTGTCCAAACCCTACATTCAAAATGTATGTAGACCCAGAAAACAAAAAACAAAAACCAAAAAAAAAAAAAAAAAATCGCACCAAATTTAAAAATCACACCAAAATGCAATTTATTGCACCGTATGCAAAAAAACACATAGGTGCATTCATATAGTGTCCAAACCCTGAATTCAAGATGTATATAAACCCAGAAAGCAAACCCCCCCCCCCCCCAAAAAAAAATCCAAGTAATCGCACCAAAAAACAGAAAAAAAAAAAAAAAAAAAATCGCACAAAAATGCAATTTATCACACCGTATATAAAAAATGCATACGTGCATTCATCCCAGTGAAAGTGACTGTTCGTGCTTAGAAGAATTGTAGAAGGTGACTTTAGTGCTCACAGAATCTTGACAGGTGGCTTGCGTGCTCCCACTCAAGGGTCCCCACTCACCAGCTCCTACTACCCCTACAGGGGTAATACGCATGTAACTCCTTAAGGTAGACAGGTAACCACTGGTGTCAGCCTCTGCATTTCCTCAAGCAGCCTTGGGATATCCGAGTTGTAGTAAATGTAAATATTCATAATCCTCATAAAAAAGAGAAATTGGCTCCCATAGTGCAGTATTTCCAAAACATCAGTTTATTAAAACATTTTTGTAAAAATATATGAAAGCAAACAGACAAAAAATGCAGTTCATGCAGTGTAATTCCTAATCCCATAAGGGGCTGCACTTGCTGGTATAGAGCATAAGGTGACCGAGCTATGGGTGGGCAGCGCGCACTCCACCTGCGTTCCACCCACTCACTCAGTTTCCTGGAAGTCACGGGATGTGCGTAGTGACGCCGTGCACATTTCGTCATAGACGTCTTCAGCAGTCTTTGGCTTTAGCTTTTGCAGTCTTTGCGAAATTTAACCATAATGGTACAAAAGCAATGAATAATATTATTGTCTTAAGATCGCATTTAAGAGGGCAAAAAACAAAACATCAAAAATTAAACCCTTAAATCCAACTAAATGAAATCAAATTAAATTAAATAAGGAAAAGGATGGTGTAAAATTTGCATCTAAGAAATGCAATCCGAGGGGACTGGATTGAGTGAACTGGAATAAATAAAAGCACATAAACTAGTCAATGCATTCAGATGGCACTCCTGAAAATACAGATAGCTACTATACCTAATCATAATAAGGGGAAACATCCCACTCCCCTTATAGGAGTCACTATCGTCTCAATACCTTGTATAGACAGACTAGCAATATCCTTATTGTGAATCAAATTCCAATGTTTAGCCACATTAGTAGACTTGTTTTTTCTCAATATCATACAGATGATCGCAAAGCCGGTCTTTCAGCCTGCGTGTTGTGCGACCTACATATTGGATGCAGCATGATTCACATGTAATGACATAAATCAAGAATTTGGTATTACAATTAATAAATTATGAGATCTCAAAAGTTCTGCTTGGTCTGAACCATTCGCCCAACACTATTTATAAAGGTGTTTTGGTGTGGCAGTGTGGGTTTAACGTGTATATACACACATTTTATTTTTAATTACATTTTTACATATACTTTTAAACAATTACATTTGTTATTAACATTAGATTCATTGTAAAATAACCTATGTGATTCTACCAAAACATTATACTAACAGATTGAGAGTGTTGTTAGCAAAGATGCATCAACAATAAATTGAGACCTGGGTCTCGCAGTATAGATAATCTCAAATTAAACCTCCTGCTAAGTAGTTTATAAGTTGTCCTAGATATAGCACACAGGCCCAGACTGGGAGAAAAAATAGGCCTGGGCATTTTAGACTGAGCAGCAAATGGCATATTTACTGGCACCTTCCCCAAGCTCCATCCTAATGGAGGCGAGGGGGACCGGGAAAGAGCACAGGGGGGATCGTAGAGCATGGGGGGGTGGAGAGCATGAGGGGATGGCAGAGAGCATAGGGGGGTCTGGAGAACGTGGGGGAGTGAAGGATACTGTGGGGGGCTGGTTAGCATGGGGGGCTGGAGAGCATAGGGGGGCGGAGAGCACGGGGCAGAGAGCACAAGGGGGCTGTAGAGCACTAGGGAGGGCTGTAGAACACTGGGGGGGTAGTTGGGAGCATGGCGGCAGAGAGCACTGGGGGGGAGTCTGAGAGCACAGGACTAGGGGGCTGAAGAGCATGGGGGGAGCTGAGAACACCGGGGGGGCTGGAGAGCACAGGAGGGTGGTGGGGAGCCTGAGAGCACAGGGGGAAGTCAGAGCACTGGGGGGTTGGAGAGCACATGGGTGGGGGGAGCTGGGAGCACAGGGTGGGGCTGAAAGCATGGGGGGCTGGAGAGCACAAGGGGAAGTCAGAGAGCACTGGGGGGTGGAGAGCACATGGGGGAAGCTGAGAGCACCGGGGGGAGCCTGAAAGCACCGGGGGGGAGCCTGAAAGCACCAGGGGGGAGCCTGAAAGCACCGGGGGGGAGCCTGAAAGCACCGGGGGCAGCCTGAAAGCACTGGGGGAGCCTAAAAGCATGGGGGGGGGAGCTGAGAGCACAGGGAAGGGGAAAATTAGAGCACATTGTGGGGGGCCTTTGAGCACTAGGAGGAGCAGAGAGCACTGGGGGTTGGAAAGCACAGGCAAGGCGAAGAGCACTGGGGGGGGCTGGAGAGCACTGGGGGGGGGCTGGAGAGCAAGGGGGGCACTGGGGGGGAAGTCAGCACTAGGGGGGTGGAGAGCACATGGGGGGGACCTGAGAGCCTAGGGGGGGTCAGAGCATTTGGGGGGTGGAGAGCACATGGGGGACCTGAGAGCCCAGAGGGGGTCAGAGAGCACTGGGGGGGGTGGAGAGCACAGAAGGGGCAGCGAAAAGTAGCTGGATGGGAGGATATAGAAGAATCAATCTCTCCATCTTCTTCCTGCAGCCTCTGAATGCATGTGGGAGAGAGAGGAGGAGAAGCAGGCTTTAAGAGGCTGCAGAAGTATAATAGAGAGATTGATTCTTCAATGCACCGCTCCTCCTATCCAGGCGCACAGGGAGCTTACCTTCTTTCTAGTCAGGTGTCTCCTCCAGATCCCCTCCTATGTCATGGTCACAGATGACTTGTAGTTTCTGCCTCCCCGGCCTGACGGTGGAACGGAACTGGCCAGCTGGCCACAGAGAGGCCAGGTGAGTGACAAGGGCTCAAGGAGCAGCCCAGCTGCTTTGGCCATACCAGCACTGTGCCCTATGGCCAGTCCGGGCCTGATAGAACATGAGAAGGCGAGGGCTACATTCTGTGGGATTTTTTTAGGTTTAGGTTATGGTCTATTTTCACTGTGTAATTTGACACTTTTTCTCCTGCTGGTTTAGGACTATAAAATAATTATAAAATAATTATTTTTGTTTAATTGAATTGTCTTTAGTGTTCTGTACAATTATATTTTGGGATCCAGCCAGCACACTAGTAGTGCATAAAACATCACATAGTTTAAGAAATGGGTAGCCATGATAATATTCAGCCAATACATTTTTTTATTACTGTACTGTGCACACATAGAGAAGATTGTTACAAATATGCCATGTTCATTCAATATCTAATTTTATGTTCTCAGCTAATAAGGAGCCATTTCTTGTCAAAACAGGTCTGGGTTAGATGCAAGGAGCTTCCCTTAGGCTGGATTTACACCTATGCATTTTCGGTGCTTTTTGCATTTTGAAGATTTGCACCACAGTCTATTTAACATGGTTTCCTATGGAACACGTTCTGTAGTGCAAATGTGCAAAATGAAAAAAGGACTAAAAATGCATAGGTGTGAATCCAGCCTTACACTCTCTAAAATTCACTGCACCTGTAAAAAACTTTAAAAAAAAATCTTAACTTTACTCTAATTCACATCCCACTTAAGTTTCCTTGTCTACCAACAGATTGTGTTTTACATTGTACAAAGCCCAGATTTCTCCACCAATACCACATCCCCACAGGATATATTGCATCTCACCAAGAAATTCTTACATCACCCTCCGTATTAACTGTATAATCACACTGACTGAGTGTTTTGGACTGGTGTACATTTTATAATTGTATCTTTGTATATTTTTATTGTATTTTAAGGTATATTTTCTTTGTTATGAGCAATAGCATTTTAGCAGCTACCAGGAATATGTATAAGCAGTACACTTGATACGGCTGTTCCAGATCAAATATATCAGACCCACCACTGGTAGGTGGTCTGCTATTGGAAGGGAACAGTTCAATTTTATTTCATTTGCTTAACAACTCTATAATTTTTTTTTTTTTTCCAAGCACTATATGTTTTAACATATTGGTGAATTTCATTTACTTGTAGAGCTGTTTAATACCTCCTCTTTTTTCCTAAAAGAAAAGGTGGGTATATATATCTCCTCTTGTCTTTGTTTTTATAATAGCAGCTTGAAGTGCATAGATCAACACTATTATATCCATTTTTGAGCACTGGGATCAGAGCCCCTTCACTATCTCTGATATCTAAACTGATCCCCACAGGATAGGGGACCTGGCCCCCACAATCATGCTGTTGCTGTTGATAGTTTGTCCACAGAGTCTTTTAGCTTTATCCCTTCTGGGCCATGCAATGAATACATACTCTTCTGTGGCAACTGCCTACTGAAAGGCTACAAATAACAATGACTAACTGTAAAATTTGAAACATATTATTCATGATAGAAGAGCACTCAAGCTCATCTCAGCAGAAATCACAATAATTAGGATACATATTAACTTCAGTTTGAGATTTTGTTCCTCAGCAGTATCTCATTTGCACATTCCTGTGGTTGTCCTGCATTTATTCCCGCTAAACCTGCCTACAGACTTCCAGGTGAAAAAACACAGTTGAAGGATGGTTTTGCACCGTTGAAGCCCAGATTTTCAGTCTACAGCTTTTCTCTGGTACAGCAGTCCAATTTTCTTCATGGGGTGGTCTACAACTTTTTTCACTCTTCTTGTCTGGACTACATTAGAAAATAATGAATTCTATACAATCTGTGGTTTCTAAGCAAGGTACTTGCTGTGCAGAGGACACAAGTCATCCAGATCCAACAACGCTGACTGCAAAAAAAATACATACATTAGGTGTTAAACATATATAAACACACTGAGCAGGCTTGGTGCTGGTAAAGATTAATATTTATTGAGTAAAGCTTTCTGGTTTCTCATTGCATTATATGATGTGTGAGTTATGGATATGAGATGAACACTCTACTAAAATGGAAACCATGTCTATTATCTGGTTCTCCAATAAATCTCTGTTGAACATGATTTTAAACTTACAAAATGACACTGCTGCCTCTATTATTGTTTTTTATTTCTATAGCACTGTTATACTTCTAGAGTATAGGAAAAACACACAATCAACTTACCACTGTAGGTTGACTGTGCGTTTTTCCTATACTCTAGTGCTATAGAAAAAAAAAAAATAATAGAGGCAGCAATGTCATTTTGTAAGTTTAAAATCATATAAATATATAGTAAATAGTAAACTTCATACTAAGCAATGGAATCAGAGGTAGAACAAAACCAAACAATAGTGTGGCGCTAATAACACTACAATAAATATCTCACATGCACATAAATATTATACAAATTCATTGTCAATTTGCATCAAAGTCTCTTGTATGAATTTTTCAATGGTATTTAATTATGCACATAAGCTCATGTTCACTCCACTTTTCCACCCTTTGTATAAAACCACCACTAGTTGTATTTATTGTTGGAATACATAGTTTATGTATTTTGTGCAATAGATGGAAATGTTAAAAGTTTTTAGTTGTATCGAGGACTATATTCTATGTCTTCTTCTCTTATAATAAATTACATGTTTCCTGTCTGCAGTTAAGCAGCAACGCCAATGTGGACTGTGAACTGTCTGTTCTGTAGGGCTATATACAGAATTTCTAACAGGTTATGGGGCCAGACACCCACCCAGGCATAGCCCAGAGAAAAGCTGAGAACCCAGTCATAGCCAAGTTATAGCCAGCTCCAGCAGATAAGAGCAAAATACACAACAGAAATAAGACTGCAAATGCATAACAGAAAATGGCCAGTAACACAGCTGCAACAAAGTTTTTATTTGCAAATCTGACAAACCAGAACTACCAGTCTTGGAAATTCAAGATAAAAATGTTGCTAATAATAGAAGGCACGTGGAAGTCAGACCTGAACATCCTTCAGATGAGTGGATAGAGAAAAATCAAAAAGCTAAGAGCACAATCTCTCTTAGAATAGAAAATAATCAAACCATACATATATGTAATGCCCCATACACACGGTCGGATTTTCCGACGGAAAATGTTCGATGGGAGCTTGTCGGAAATTCCTAACGTGTATAGGCTCCATCGGAATTTTCCGTCACACAAAATGTTATCGTGATCTCCATAATTTTTTCTTTCGTTTTGTGCCAAGTTACCACAACACCATTATTATCTTGTATTTTTTAACCTCAAGGAGGTTGGTGTTGGTGTCCCTTGTTAATTTGACATTGTATTTTTGAAATGTACCTGTCTACTCACAAACACACTGTCCTTTTTGAAGTAAAACACATAGGCAAATATTTGTGAAAAATAAACAGCCATTTATTATGGGTACAAACAAAATAAAGAGGAAGGCAACGCTGGAGAAACTGGTGAAATTTGCAAAGCCTTTGTACCCTAGGGCAGACATCAATTATTTTACAGTCAAAATTGGTGGCCTGAGGAGTCCTTATAATAGCAAGCACAATCCGGTCCAGGACTACAAGAGATCAGGAATAGGGATGATATTCGAGTTCGAGTCGAACTCATGTTCGACTCGAACATTGGCTGTTCGCAAGTTCGCCGAACAGCGAACAATTTGGGGTGTTCGCGGCAAATTCGAAAGTCTATGGGAGAAATCAAAAGTGCTAATTTTAAAGGCTAATATGCAAGTTATTGTCATAAAAAGTGTTTGGGGACCTGGGTCCTGCCCCAGGGGACATGGATCAATGCAAAAAAAAGTTTTAAAAACGGCCGTTTTTTCAGGAGCAGTGATTTTAATAATGGTTAAAGTCAATCAATAAAAGTGTAATATCCCTTTAAATTTCGTACCTGGGGGGTGTCTATAGTATGCCTGTAAAGGGGCGCATGTTTCCTGTGTTTAGAACAGTCTGACAGCAAAATGACATTTTGAAGGAAAAAACTCATTTAAAACTACCCGCGGCTATTGCATTGCCGACAATACACATAGAAGTTCATTGATAAAAACGGCATGGGAATTCCCCAAAGGGGAACCCCGAACCAAAATTAAAAAAAAAAAAAATGAGGTGGGAGTCCCCCTAAATTCCATACCAGGCCCTTCAGGTCTGATATGGATATTAAGGGGAACCCCGGCCAAAATAAAAAAAAAAAAAAAATGACGTGGGGTTCCCCCTAAATTCCATACCAGACCCTTCAGGTCTGGTATGGATTTTAAGGGGAACCCCGCGCCAAAAAAAAAAAAAAAAAGGCGTGGGGTCCCCCCAAAAATCCATACCAGACCCTTATCCGAGCACGCAACCTGGCAGGCCACAGGAAAAGAGGGGGGGACGAGAGTGCGGCCCCCCCCTCCTGAACTGTACCAGGCCACATGCCCTCAACATTGGGAGGGTGCTTTGGGGTAGCCCCCCAAAACACCTTGTCCCCATGTTGATGAGGACAAGGGCCTCATCCCCACAACCCTGGCCGGTGGTTGTGGGGGTCTGCGGGCGGGGGGCTTATCGGAATCTGGAAGCCCCCTTTAACAAGGGGACCCCCAGATCCCGGCCCCCCCCCTGTGTGAAATGGTAAGGGGGTTCTTACCCCTACCATTTCACTAAAAAACTGTCAAAAATGTTAAAAATGACAAGAGACAGTTTTTGACAATTCCTTTATTTAAATGCTTCTTCTTTCTTCTATCTTCCTTCATCTTCTGGTTCTTCTGGCTCTTCTGGTTCTTCCTCCGGCGTTCTCGTCCAGCATCTCCTCCGCGGCGTCTTCTATCTTCTTCTCCTCGGGCCGCTCCGCACCCATGGCATTGGGGGGAGGCTCCTGCTCTTCTCTTCTTCTCTTCTTCTCTTCTTCTCTTCTTCATTTTCTTCTCCGGGCCGCTCCGCAATCCATGCTGGCATGGAGGGAGGCTCCCGCTGTGTGACGGCGCTCCTCGTCTGACAGTTCTTAAATAACGGGGGGCGGGGCCACCCGGTGACCCCGCCCCCCTCTGACGCACGGTGACTTGACGGGACTTCCCTGTGACGTCACGGGGAATGCCACAGGGAAGTTCCGTCATGTCCCGTGCGTCAGAGGGGGGCGGGGTCACCGGGTGGCCCCCCCCCGTTATTTAAGAGCTGTCAGACGAGGAGCGCCGTCACACAGCGGGAGCCTCCCTCCATGCCAGCATGGATTGCGGAGCGGCCCGGAGAAGAAAATGAAGAAGAGAAGAAGAGAAGAAAAGAAGAAGAGAAGAGCGGGAGCCTCCCCCCCATGCCATGGGTGCGGAGAGGCCCGAGGAGAAGAAGATAGAAGACGCCGCGGAGGAGATGCTGGACGAGAACGCCGGAGGAAGAACCAGAAGAGCCAGAAGAACCAGAAGATGAAGGAAGATAGAAGAAAGAAGAAGCATTTAAATAAAGGAATTGTCAAAAACTGTCTCTTGTCATTTTTAACATTTTTGACACTTTTTTCGTGAAATGGTAGGGGTACTTATGTACCCCCCTTACCATTTCACACAGGGGGGGGCCGGGATCTGGGGGTCACCTTGTTAAAGGGGGCTTCCAGATTCCGATAAGCCCCCCGCCCGCAGACCCCCACAACCACCGGCCAGGGTTGTGGGGATGAGGCCCTTGTCCTCATCAACATGGGGACAAGGTGTTTTGGGGGGCTACCCCAAAGCACCCTCCCAATGTTGAGGGCATGTGGCCTGGTACGGTTCAGGAGGGAGGGGGGGCCGCACTCTCGTCCCCCCCTCTTTTCCTGCGGCCTGCCAGGTTGCGTGCTCGGATAAGGGTCTGGTATGGATTTTTGGGGGGACCCCACGCCGTTTTTTTTTTTTTTTTCTGGCGCGGGGTTCCCCTTAAAATCCATACCAGACCTGAAGGGTCTGATATGGAATTTAGGGGGAACCCCACGTCATTTTTTTTTTTAAATTTTGGCCGGGGTTCCCCTTAATATCCATACCAGACCTGAAGGGCCTGGTATGGAATTTAGGGGGACTCCCAGGTAATTTTTTTTTTTTTAAATTTTGGTTCGGGGTTCCCCTTTGGGGAATTCCCATGCCGTTTTTAATCAATGAACTTCTATGTGTATTGTCGGCAATGCAATAGCCGCGGGTAGTTTTAAATGAGTTTTTTCCTTCAAAATGTCATTTTGCTGTCAGACTGTTCTAAACACAGGAAACATGCGCCCCTTTACAGGCATACTATAGACACCCCCAGGTACGAAATTTAAAGGGATATTACACTTTTATTGTTTGACTTTAAGCATTATTAAAATCACTGCTCCTGAAAAAACGGCCGTTTTTAAAACTTTTTTTTGCATTGATCCATGTCCCCTGGGGCAGGACCCGGATCCCCAAACACTTTTTATGACAATAACTTGCATATTAGCCTTTAAAATTAGCACTTTTGATTATTCATGTTCGTGTCCCATAGACTTTAACGGTGTTCGCGTGTTCGAACGAACTTTTTTCCTGTTCGCATGTTCTGGTGCGAACCGAACAGGGGGGTGTTCGGCTCATCCCTAATCAGGAACAACAGCAGATGACATATCTGTCCCCAGGCTGTGGTCTTACAACAGCCTCTGTCTTTTGTCAGACCAAACTGAACCCAGGCCATCACTTTTTTGTCTTCCTTTCATGCTTTTCCACACTTGCTTCCAGGCTGTGGCTCTGGTGTTGTAGTTGTGGCAGGAGGTGGAGGAGGAGGACCATAGTTGAACTCACAAACATGGCTTTGGCTTGTGAGTTTGCCCCTCAACTCCTTATTTAGGGCTTGTAACATAACTTCCTCACATAAGAGGGATTGGTCCTCCTCCATTTCCTGCATTTTGTAGGCTGCCATGTAGGCATAGTCCTCTTGAATATTGGGTGGGTTCTGAGGGTCGCAGTAGCCTTCCGAAATAGGCCAAGTGCTGCATCCTCCAGGTTACTCCTCTTCCTGGGACTTTTTTTTGGAAGGTGGAGGGGAGGGACCTGGGATTCGGGCAGGCTACTGGGCCCGGCCACCTTCTGGCTGCCACTTACCCCCACCACCTCCTGGCTGCCCACCACCTCCTGGCTGCCACTTTCCACAGCCTCCTCCTGGCTGAGACTTTCCTGTGTATGAAAAAAGGACATAGTTTTAGGTTCATCAATCACATACAATTTTCAGCTCATGACTGTTGTAAATTGAATGTTAATAAATTGAAAAGACTATCATTCTGACCCCAGCATTTTTCATTCTTGTCCCAATCATTTGTGGCCACTACTGTCTATTGATATGTAAAACACTTTGTAAAATCAGAAATTACTGATCAATAATAACATCTAGTTAACATCATTAATTATTTGTCTAGAAATATGTTGAACAATGCTATACCTAGCTCAAGCTGGGCTCCTCCATTTCTTCTTCTTGGCTGGAAGGTTGGATGTCAGAAGCCTCAGCTGAGGTGGAATGAAGCTTTGAAGGA
The DNA here is from genome assembly GCF_042186555.1 of Aquarana catesbeiana. Lineage (NCBI taxonomy): Eukaryota > Metazoa > Chordata > Amphibia > Anura > Ranidae > Aquarana > Aquarana catesbeiana. Next base: position 232,621,186 of record NC_133331.1, on the reverse strand, counting down.
AGACTAGAGAGTGCTGGCCTGGTTTCACTCTGGCCTGCCAGAAATTGCAGTCTGTCATAGTACCACAGCCTGGGTACATAAATGTAATTTGCTGCAGCTCCTGATCTCTGGGAATCCTGGACCTTCTTGCGCTCCCTATTATAAGTGCTCCTCATGCCTTCAAATAGGGGATGTCTGCCGTGGGGATCACCAGCTTCACAAATTCCAGCAATAGATGCCTTCCTCTTTGTTTTAATGTTATAAAAGGGGTTGTTTACCTGCCATAGACAGGGCAGCTTCCTGTACATATCAATGAATATGGGGATAAAGTCCTGATCATTTAATAGATCAATTTTCTCTGCAAGACACAACACAAGACAAACCCTAATGTCAGGCTAAACTCTCCTAATCTTGTCCCAAAATAGGCCTCAATCTATAAGCAGTATAGGCCACTGATGCACCAAGTTAAAATTGTACCGTTGTTCTAACGATCGGCGCTTCTGATACTCCTTCCTCCTCTCACAGATTGTACGTATGACGCACGCATGTTACACTTTATATACACTGCGCATGCGTGAAACTCCACCCGCCCCTGACCTTCTTTCTAGTCTATTCCCCGCCCCTTGTCTTTTGGCGCAGTGGGAGAGCACATGGCGGAGAAAGAGCAAGTGCATGCAGAGGAGAGCAGCAACAACGAAAGCCCAGAGCCACAAACGTCCCGATCTCAGAGGAGATTTAAGGCCTCAAATATGTCCTTTATAGAGATGGTGGATCTGGTGAACATCTTGGAAAGGGGCCGACTATGATGGGAAGCATGGACTTTACCTAAACCCAAATGTCAGAAAGGCCAAGATCATGGCTAAAGTTGTGAAAATTCTGCACAGGAATTTTGGGGTACGATGATCCAAGGATCAATTGAGGAAAAGCTGGTCAGACCTGAAATTGAGGGAGCAGGATCAATACAGAAAGAGCAAGAGAGTTCTTCAAAAAAGTAAGTAGTTGTCGTTTGTTTCTATTATTATTATTATTACTTGCATGCTGCTCCATGTGCTTTTCTTTACTGTTGTACAGTTTAAAATGGCAACTTTCAGGTTTGTGGGCACAGTAATCGTTTGTAGTAAACATGGTTTGTTCACCCACTAATACAATGTTTTTTGGCAGATACAGGTTAACTACATTTGTTCAGGCCTATTTGTATTAAAAAAAGTTTATGACATTGTTGTCTAGATGGGTTTGTACTAGAATGAAATGCAAACTTGATTCAGTGTAAGGAGTTCAATATTTTCACACATTTTAAATATTTTTTAGAAAGCCAAATTTGGAAGATGCGCACACAGTGTGTCAACATGTGCTATCTGCCATCACGGGATATCACCCACAGTGCTTTATAATTTGCCACAATCATGCCATTTTCGTGACTCTGCAAAAATTCATTCATGGTGCTGAAAATGATGTATATTTTTAACAGTAATGCATTACATACATTAACAGCAAAATCAAGGTGTGTGTGTAGCAGACCCACAACATAATAATAGTTTGCTGAAGAAGAGATTGTCACCTCAAATAAATTATGTTTGCACTATTGAAGAAAATGTCAAAAAAAAAAAAAAAAAAGCCCATTGGAGAACCTAGGAGACAGCTGAAAGAAACACAAGTAGTAAATCAAAGGAAATATTATTTCAGCTTAAATAAAAAAAAATTATTTTTAAAATGTTTATTAAACATTTTCTGGCATATTAATGGCCCCCCTACCCGCAAAGTACTCCATATATTTTAAGCGGACCTCGTGTGCGCTTTGGGGGGCAAGCACTGAAAACCAGACATGAACCCACAAGCACAAACTGAAGAGCAGTAACAATCGAAAAAGCACGAGGCTGAAAAGCGCAAATCGTCTCTCAACAAACTTCTACTAACACGAGATTAGAAAAAGGAGCCCAAAGGGTGGTGCACTTGGTATTGAACTCCCCTTTTCTAGTGCCGTTGTATGTCACCGCATTCTTGACGTTCGGAATTTATGACAAGATTTGCGTGACCATGTGTATGGAAGACAAGTTTGAGCCAACATCCGTCGGGAATGTCCGATCGTGTGCACGCGGCATAAGTGTGAAACCTGCTAAAGAAATGTGGGAAGGATTACAAAAGGTGCGTGAAAGAGCTAATCTCAGCAATAAACTGTGTTTGATTAGAAAGCTATACTAAACCAAGCTGATGAAAGGCCAGAATATGCCGGATTACACAAGGCACATCTTGGAAATGGTTGAACGCCTGACAGGTATAGGAGAATAAATAAAGAGTTTGTTAGAGCACAATAGTGCTTACCAGAAAGTTATGAAACGCGAATGGCGACAAACTTTGACCCTTTAAAATCTCCATAGGTGACGTTTAAAAATTTCTACAGGTTACCAGTTTTGAGTTACAGAGGAGGTCTTTTGCTAGAATTATTGCTTTCACTCTAATGATCATGGTGATACCTCACATGTGTGGTTTGAACACCGTTTTCATATGCGGGCATGACTTACATATGTGTTTGCTTCTGTGCGCGAGCTCTGGGGGACGGGGCGCTTTAAAAAATTTTTTTTTTCTTATTTACAGTATTTTACTTTTTCTTTTTACACTGTCCTTTTTAAAAAAAGTTGGGTCACTTTTATTCCTATTACAAGGAATGTAAACACCCCTTGTAATAGAAAAAAAGCATGACAGGACCTCTTAAATTTCAGATCTGGGGTCAAAAAGACCTCAGATCTCACATTTAGATTTAGTCCCCTTTCACACTGGAGGCATTTTTCAGGCACTTTCGCGCTACAAATAGCACCCGTAAAGCACCTGAAAAAAGCCTCAGCTGCAATCCCAGTGTGAAAGCCTGAGTGCTTTCACACTGGGGCGCTGCGCTGGCAGAACGTCTAAAAAAGCTTCTTTGCAGTGCTGCAGGAGCGGTGAATACACTACTCCTAAAGCGCCCCTGCCCATTGAATTTAATGGGCAGTGCCATTGCAGCGCCACTTTGGTTTTAACCCTTTTTTGGCCACTAGTTGGGGTTAAAAGCGCCCCGCTAGTGGCCGAAAAGCTCTGCAAAAATTAGATTAAAGCGTCACTAAAAATAGCGGTGCTTTACTGCCGATGCTCGGGTGCTGGCAGTGTGAAAGTGCCCTAAAATGCAGTAAAATAAATAAATGACTTAAACAAATCCCCTTTAACACCATTGGGTGGAAGTGACGTTTGACGTCACTTCCGTCATCCAATGTTATGAAGCCGAGCTGGGGCCATCTTTCACTCACTCGGCTACCATGTCTCAGAGGGGAGAAACCACTATTAGCAGAAAGAGTACCATCCGTAATTTAGGAATATATCGGGGTTATGGCAGCTATCTGCTGCTATAAACCCAGTATTCTACATACAAATACCGATGTACAACGATAGCAGGCAGTCCGGAAGTAGTTAAGGGCGAGCTTGTGGATGAATATAAGCGTAAAACAGCATTAATTGTGGTGGTGCTTCTGTCACAGAGTCTGCTTTAAAGATGAAAAAAAGGAATAAAAACAGTAACACGCAACAAGACTGTTTTCTTTACTGTCCTAGTTTCCATGTCACCAAAAAGATATCTGTGAAAACCTGTGAGATGTCCCTGCTCTTGAAACTAATCTTTTCTCATTGAAGAAGCTCACAAAACAAGGCAATGTACTGACCTTCCAAGATGACAGTTGCGCTATCACAAAAGAGAATGTCTTACTTGCAAATGTTAAAATTACAGATGAACTGTATCAGCTGGACTGCAATGAGGTAGTTAATACTGCCAAGGAGGAAAAACATTCAAACTGCATTCACACATGGCACAGTTGACTTGGGCACAGAAGTCCTGACATAACAAAGAAATAAACTGAGAATGACTATACAAGTGGAATAAAAACGAGGCCATGTGATCAAATAATGAAATGCACCCACTGTATAAAAGGAAAAATGACAACAAAAGCCTTTCCAAAGCAAAGTAACAGCTGAGCTAAGAAACCTCTGGATTTAATTCATTCAGATCTTTGAGGGCCAATGGAAAAAGTGGCTCCAGGGAAGAAGAGGTATTTTCTCACTTTTATAGATAATTACTCCAGGTATACTACACTATGGGGGTGATTTACTAAGAAGAAGGCACTGCACCAGTTCATACATTAATTGGTGCACCGGAAAAGTCATTAATTGAACGTGCGAACCTGTGGACATTGAAGCGCAAATAACAATAATAAATACCTGCATATGTAAACTGCAACTGGCACTAGAGTAACTGCGGTTTTCTCATTGATAATAGCGCACGCTATACAATTGGTTAATTTCATCTCATTGGACGTGTCTTGTTAGGCAATTAGTAGGTGTACTCAGTTAATTAACCCTTTTGATGCTAATCTCATTCCTATCACTTCTAATATATCTTTGAAATAAGTTTTTTTCTTTTTTTACCCAAATCTTTCAATACATTACAAAGAACATAGAAGTGTTTCTAAACCCAATAAATTAATATTTTCAGATCTTGATCTTTAACCACTTCATCCCCGGAAGGACTTACCCCTTCCTGACCAAGCCCTTTTTTTTGTGATACGGAAATTTTGCGGTCATGCGACATTGTACCCTAAATTGACGTCCTTTTTTTCCCACAAATAGAGCTTTCTTTTGGTGGTATTTAATCACCTCTGCGGGTTTTCTTTTTTGTGCTATAAACAAAAAAAGAGCGAACATTTTGAAAAAAGCAATATTTTTTACTTTTTGCTAAAATAAATATCCTCAAAAAAATAGAAAAGAACAAATTTCTTTCTCAGTTTAGGCCAATATGTATTCTTCTACATACTTTTGGTAAAAAAAAAAAAAATCGCAATAAGCGTGTATTGGTTTGGTGATTGGTTTGCACAAAAGTTATCGCGTCTACAAAATAGGGGATAGATTTATGGCATTTTTATTATTTTTTTTTTTAGTAATGGTGGCAATCTGTGATTTTTATCGTGACTGCGACATTGCGGCGGACAGATTGGACACTTTTGACACTATTTTGGGACCATTGGCATTTATACAGCAATCAGTGCTATAAAAATGCATTGATTACTGTGTAAATATCACTGGCAAGGAAGGGGTTAAACACTAGGGCGCAATCAAGGTGTTAGGTGTGTTCCCTGGGCGTGTTCTAACTGTAGGGGGCATGGGCCCACTAGAACATGACAAAGATCACTGCTCCCGATCACTGGCAGCAGTAGATTCCAGTCACGTTGTTAGGCAGAACAGGGAAATGCCTCGTTTACATAGGCATCTCCCCGTTCTGCCTCTCCGTGTCATGATTGCGGGACATAGAGTCCGCTCCCGCGCCGCATGCACCACCAATTACACAGCAACGTAAGGGTACATTGTCTTGCGCACCCATGCCACTTTGCTGACGTATATATATATGATTAACCACTTGACCACTGGGCACTTAAACCCCCTTCCTAACCAGACCAATTTTCAGCTTTCAGTGCTCTCACACTTTGAATGACAATTACTCAGTCATAGAACCCTGTACCCATATGAACTATTTTTCCTTTTTTTTCACACAAATCGAGCTTTCTTTTGGTGGTATTAAATCACTGCTGGGTTTTTTATTTTTTGCGCTATAAATCAAAAAATACTGAAAATTCTGTAAAAAAAAAAAAAAAAAATTTCTTTCTGTTAAAATTTAGCAAATTAGTCATTATTCTTCATAAATTTCGTCCAAAATTTATACTGCTACATATCTTTGGTAAAAATAATCAAAATTGATGTATATTATTTGGTCGGTGAGAAAGTTATAGAGTCCACAAGCTATGGTGCCAATCTCTGAAAATTGATCACATCTGAAGTACTGATGACCTAATTAATTTCTTGAGACCCTAACAAGCCAGGAAAGTACAAATACCCCCCAAATGACCCCTTTCTGGAAAGTAGACATTCCAAGGTATTTAGAAAGAGGCATGGTGAGCCTTTTGAAGTTGTTTCTCACACACAGCATAAGCATACCACACATGACACCCCAAAACACATTCTGCTACTCCTCCTGAGTATGGCGATACCCCATGTGGGAGACTTTTACACAGCGTGGCCACATACAGAGGACTGACATTCAGGGAGCACCAGCAGGCGTTCTAGGGGCATACATTTCAAGTCTAATTTGACTATCTGTTTACACTTTGAGGCACTGTAGTAGCATGGATGCCAACTGATGTGGCATGGATGAGCCTTGGATGTGGATGGCTGGGTATGGATGGGATGGCTGAGCATGGCCGTGTGGGTATGGCTGAGTGTGAGTGGGATGACTGGGTATGGCTGAGTATAGTTGGGTATTGCAGAGTATGGATGGATGGATGAGTATTGCAGAATATGGATGGATGGATGAGTATTGCTGAGTATGGATGGATGGATGGATGAGTATTGCCGAGTATGGATGGACGGATGAGTATTTGCAGGGTATGGATGGACGGATGAGTATTGCAGAGTATGGATGGACGGATGAGTATTGCAGAGTATGGATGGACGGATGAGTATTGCAGAGTATGGATGGACGGATGAGTATTGCAGAGTATGGATGGACGGATGAGTATTGCAGAGTATGGATGGACGGATGAGTATTGCAGAGTATGGATGGACGGATGAGTATTGGCAGAGTATATTGGCAGAGTATTGCAGAGTATATTGGCAGACTATTGCAGAGTATATTGGCAGAGTATATTGGCAGAGTATTGCAGAGTATATTGGCAGAGTAATGCAGAGTATATTGGCAGAGTATTGCAGCTGGAATGGGCACTGAGCAGCGCTGTGGGCACTACACATCCAACCCACATCACTGCTGCAAACAATCTCTCCCCTCTCTGTACCGATCAGTACAGAGAAGGGAGGGAAGAACCAGACGTGACACCGGTTTGTTGTTGTGATCGCTCAGTCATTTGACAGAGCGATAATGTGGTAAACGGCCGCTATCATCAGCCAGTTACTGTGATCCGTGTTGGCGGTCAAGGATATTTCCGGGTGCATGCCCCAGGGGGCAAGATTCTGGGAGGATGTTCATGGACGCCCTCCCAGAATAAGCCGAGCGTGCTGTAGCCATCTTTCGGCTATGGCCCGGTCGGCATGTGGTTAAAGGTGACCATACACTGCAATCGGTTAGATCTTAAATAAATTAGATTTAGTGCAAGAGCCTGTTTGATTTCCTATATTTTGAATTAAGTGTTCAAATGTGTTTTCCTATTACCTAATTTGCCTAAATATCGAGTTGTATAGAGATTGGGCAATCAGATTGCATAGTGCATGACCATCATAAGTGCCAAATTTGGAATGTAGATGTGCCATGACCCACTTGTATTTTCCTAACAATATTTCTTGAGCACTATACAAGGCACATGAAAATCCACCTTTTTCAAGACATGCTAGAGTGACCAGGAATCTTCAAACTATGGCTCTCCAGCTGTTGCGGAACTACTCATACCATGAGGCATTGTAAAACTCTGACATTCACAGACATGACTAGGCATGATGGGAATTGTAGTTCCTGAACAACTGGAGTCCCATAGTTTGGGACTGTGCTAGACCATTATTATGCCTCCAGAATTGGGAGTGTAGCATCTACCCAACTTCTCTCTGCTGGTGGACACAAGAACCTAGATCTATAGATATATAGATACATCTCTATATACACACACATGTACAACACAGAAAAAAACAAGTTAGACTTACCGGTAACTTGTTTTACAGAAGTCTTTCAGGACAGCACCTGAGAGATAGCGACTCCATCCACCGGAAACAGGAAACACCTTCTTCCTCCAAACTTTAAAGGGAGGCGCCTCCCTACCATACCTCAGTTGTAATAGAGAAGACCTCCGGCCCCGGCTGGAACACATAAACACATACGTTAGTCACAGCATAGTATATACAATACAATAGGGCGGGATGTTGCTGTCCTGAAAGACTTCTGGAAAACAAGTTACCGGTAAGTCTAACTTGGTTTTTCCCAAGGCGTCTTTCAGGACAGCACCTGAGAGGATAACAGAGACTTACCCCCTTAGGGCGGGACAACAGCTTGCAGGACCTTTCTGCCAAAGGCCTGATCATTAGCAGATGCGAGGTCCAGCCTGTAATGTTTCACGAATGTGTGAAAACTCGACCATGTTGCCGCCTTGCAAATTTGTTCAGGGGTGGCACCAGCTCTCTCTGCCCAAGTGGCCGCTAGTGCTCTTGAATGTGCAGAAATTCCTGCTGGAGGAGACACACCTGCATGTGAATAAGCCTCAGAAATGGCTAGTTTCAGCCATCTCGCTAAAGAAGTCTTAGAAGCCTGGCAACCTTTCCTGTTGCCCGAAAATAGCACAAACAGCGAGTCTGACCGTCTAAAGAGCTTTGTTTTTTCCAAGTAACATAACAAAACTCTTCTAACATCCAACGTGTGGAAACGAGTCTCCTTCTCCCCTGCTGGGTTGGGGCAGAAGGTCGGAAGTACAATGTCCTGAACACGATTCTGTACTGAAGCTACCTTTGGTAAGAATTTCTGATCTGTTCTAAGTATAACCCTGTCTGGGAAGATAGACAAATAGGGTTCCTTAATTGATAAAGCATTAAGCTCACTGATCCTGCGTGCAGGGAACATGTCAATCAGAAACACAGACTTCAAACTGAGATATCTGAGTGGCGCTTCTTCCAAGGGTTCAAAGGGGCTCTTTGTTAGAGACTGAAGGACTATCGACAGATCCCATTTGGGAAACAACTTAAGTGGTGCTGGTCTGGATCTTGTAAGGGATCTGAAAAATCTGGTTACCAACAGATCTGAGGCCACAGATCTTTCTAGGAACACTGCTAGCGCAGCAACCATTCACCTTCAAGGTACTAACTGCTAGTCCCTTGTCAGCACCAACTTGTAAAAATTCCAGAATGGTAACAAGACTCCCTGGGTCTTGGGCAGATGAATTACACCATGTATTATAAACCTTCCAGACCTTGGAATAGATATTCCTAGTCACCCTTTTCCTACTTGATAATAATGTTGAGATTAATCGGTTCGAAAAACCTTTGCTCCTTAAGAGCTGCTCTTCAGATACCAGGCTGTGAGTGCCAAAGTGGCTACCTCTGGGTGATTTACTGGACCCTGAAATAGTAAATCGTGCCTGAGGGGCAGATGCCAATAAGGCCTGACCGCCATTCTCAGAACGGTTGAAAAACAGGCCCTTCTTGGCAAAAAGGGCATGATTAGGACAACTGGTACCATTTCCTTTAGAATTTTCCTTAATACTAAGGGAATTAACTGGAATGGGGGGAAAGCGTAGCAAAGATGGAATCTCCATGGATACGCCAAGGCATCTGTTCCTAGTGACCCGTCGTGATTGTTTAGGGAAAAAAATTGCGGAACCAAGGCATTCTCTTTTGAGGCGAACAGGTCCACCTCTGGCAGCCCCCACTTTTCGGCAATCATGGCAAAAACCTCTGGGTTCAGCGACCATTCTGCTTCCTGAATGGGGTTTCTGCTCAGGAAATCCGCCACCCTGTTCAGGGATCCCTTTAGATGGACTGCTGATAGAGACAGAAAATGTCCTTCTGCCCATCGGAGAATGCTCATGGCTAGTACTTGCAGCGATTTGCTCCTTGTACCTCCCTGCCTGTTTATATAATATTGTCTGTTAGTATTTGAACATGCTGGGCCTGAAGCCCCTGAGCAAATGACTTCAGAGCCAAGTTGATCGCCTTGAGCTCTCTCCAGTTTGAGGACTTTGTCACCTCTTTCCTGGACCAGTTTCCCTGCGTGAAACCCTTTCCTAGGTGGGCTCCCCAACCCCAGGAACTGGCATCGGTTGTCAGCCTTTTTCCGATTGGAAAGGCCCTGACTAACCCCTCCGATAGGATATCCTGCCTTTTCCACCACCATAATGACCTCTTCACTTGGGTTGGAATTTTTACCTCTGATTCTAGGGATTCCAAATTGTGATCCCAAGATCTCAGAAGAAAGGCTTGCAGGTGTCTGAAGTGTAGTTTTGCCCACTGAACAGCTGGCATTGACGAAGTCAGAACACCCAGAGCTGACATGACCCGTCTTACCGTCAGCTGCTGGTTGGTCTGCAAGAAAGACACTGTATCCTGGATTTTTTCTTTCTTCTCTGAAGGAAAAAAAATTCTTTGGCTTACCGAATGTATTATATACCCTAGAAACCGAATCTCCTGAGATGGTTCCAGGGAAGATTTTTGGAGATTTAGGATCCAACCTAGAGACTCCAGATGGCTGCATGCTCTGCTTAAATTGCTCCTCAATTCCTCTCTTGAGGGGGCGAAAAATAGCAGATCGTCTAAGTAAGAAATTACTGCGATTCCCTGAAGACGCAGCGGAGCTAGGGCCTCTGCCATTACCTTGGTGAAAATTCGGGGTGCGGATGATAGCCCGAGGGGTAGGGCTCTGAATTGCAGATGCTGAATTCTGCCTTCCATCCTTACCGCCAACCTGAGAAACCTCTGGGACTGGGATGAGATTGGAATATGCCGGTATGCATCCTTTAGATCCACTGACGCCATGAAACAATCTGGAGTCAGAAGATTTCTAGCGGTGAAAATTGAGTCCATCTTGAACCTTCTGTATTTGATGGCTTTGTTTAGTGGTTTTAAATTGAGAATTAATTGAAATCTTCCTGTTTTTTTTACCAGGAAGACATGCGAATAGAAGCCCTCGTGCCATTCTTCTGGTGGCACTGGGATTACTACACCCTGTTGCCTCAGTTCCTCCAAAGAGGACTTCATGGCCAGGGCCCTTATTGGATCTCGAGGAGCATTTGTTATCAGAAACCTTCTTGGGGGGCTTCTGGAAAACTCGAGAGTATAACCCTCCAAGAGAGTGGTCAGAATAAACTGATTTGAAGTTATCCCTGACCACTGCGGAAGAAACTCTCGTAATCTTCCGCTGACCTGCAGGGAGTCATTGTGAGTTTTTGGCCTGTGAAGGAGGACGGAAGAGAATTCCGCCTTTGCCCTTCGCCTTTTGCGCGGACCAATTTTTCCTCCTGCCCTGAAACTTATTTTCCTGCTGTTGAGTTTTTTGAGGTCGAAAAAGATGTTTTGGGGTCTGCTTTTTCTTTTTGACCAGGAATGACTTCTTCTTATTGGCAGTTCTGTCTTGCATATTATCTAGATCAGGGCCAAAAAGAAGGTCACGTGAAAAGGGAATACCACAAAGTTTACTCTTTGAAGCTGTATCACCTGGCCAGGTTTTTAGCCATAAAGCTCTTCTTGCAGCATTTGCTAAAGCTGCAGACCTAGCTGACATCTTGATAGCTTCAGCTGAAGCATCTGCAAAATAAGCAACCGCAGAGATCAGGGTAGGAAAGGAATCTAAGATCTCCTGCTTGGGGGAATCTGCCACTATATGAGATCTAAGTTGGTTCACCCAGTATTCCAGATTCCTGGCTACACAAGTTGTGGCCATTGCTGGCTTTAAATTGCTCATAATTGATTGCCATGATCTCTTGAGCAAAAGATCCATGCGTTTGTCCATTGGATCCCTCAGAACCCCCATGTCTTCAAAAGACAGGTCTGTGGATCTTGAGACCTGTGAAAAAACCGCATCCAACCTGGGCACCTTATTTCACACCGCAGAAGGGTCCTCCTCAAAAGGGAAGCGCCTTTTGTGGGCTCTGGAAAAAAAGGGCTTTTTCTCTGGATCTTGCCATTCTTTAGTAATGGCGTCAGAAATGACCGAATGGACTGGAAATGTTCGCCCCTTAGGCTCATTTAACCCTGCATACATGCGGTCATGAAGAGATAACTTCTTCTTTTCCTCACTTAAGCCAAGTGTAACATGGATAGCTTTAAGGAGTCTGTCCACCTCCTCTAGGGAAAGCTTAAATTTGGAAGGAGCCACCTCCGCCTCCTCACCCTCCTCCTCCGAATCCTTAAGGGAAGGAGCAGGGGACTGCTCTTCCCCGATTGAGGGGCCTTCAGGTAAAGCTTCTACCATGGGGATAGAAATAGAACCCTGGGAAGCCTCAGAAGTGGATGGCTGACTAGCAGCTGGATTGACTAAAGAGTCACGAAAAGTCTGAATCGTGGCATATAGTTCCTTCTTTACAGAGGCAACCAGGTCATCACAAACCGAAGCTGATTCCTCCTTAACTAAAGAAGTTATGCATGTACTGCATAAGACTTTTTTCAAATTTTCTCCCATTTTGGCCCTGCCAGAAGGACATCTCTTTTTTGGGTCAGAGCTTTTAGCCTATGAGAGAAAAAACAAAAAAGGGAAAAAAACCAGGGGACCTTTTAGTGAGACCCAGTCTCAGCTACACAAGAATCACCCACAGGTGCACTAAGAAGAAACCAGTCAGCCTCTAGTGCCCAGACAGGCCCCTTGCCACTAGGGGGTAGAGAAAAAAAGAAATAGACCAAACCCAGGAAAAAGGAAGAAAGGCAGACTTATTTAATAAAATATCATCTTTAAATTTTCTGATTCTTATAACACTTTCACATAGGGATATACCTCTTAACATAAAGAAATGTGAATAATTACATCTCTCTTATATTTTATTTACTCTTCTTTCCCTCTCTTTACTTTTCATTTCTGTTACTATATATATTTAGAAGGGTATTTTTATAGACCCTTGAATTTATTTTTCTCTTGAATTAAATAATAGATTTTGATACATAAATTCAGAGTATTTCAAATAAACAATTGATGTAAAGATAGGCTGATTACAAAGCCATCTTGTTGGTTTCGCTAGTAAAATACTCTATCATTAAATTCAATTATATACAGTTATATTTTTATATGATACTCATGTACAAATTCTATATTTTAACATCAATAAAAGCTTATTGTTTAAAAAAAAAAAAAAAAAAAAAAAAGAAAGGCAGACTTAAACTGCTGCTCCTACCTGAGCTTTACTGGCACCTTTGCCTGTCCCCACCGCTGCAGATGCTGAGTCCTCCATCTCTGGTGTGCAGCTTTCCACCTGTGGCTTCATATGTCGCTTCCGGACTCCCATAGTGCATCTGCACCGGACCGGAAGCGGAAGTAGGCGCCAGCTCCTGTCCTCCCCCCTTGCATCCACGCCGGAAATGACGTTTTTGCTGACCCAGTGACCCACCTTGTCACTTCCGGCGCGACTGCCGGGCAAAAACATGGCAGTGCGCGCGCACCGCCGCTCCTACAACCGCGCAGGCCACCGGGTCTATGGCTCCCACCGAGCACCAGGGGGGGAAGAGGAGTCCGATTACTACCGCTGCAAAGGCTTGGGTAGGCCGGGAGGGCAGCGGGTCTCTTGAAGGAGGAAAGAGAGAGAACCCCCGTCTCCCAGGAGCACCTGAGAGACCTTGACTCCCCTCCCAAAAGATGTTCCCTCCGGGCCGGAGGAAACACAAAATCTGAGGTATGGTAGGGAGGTGCCTCCCTTTAAAGTTTGGAGAAAGAAGGTGTTTCCTGTTTCTGGTGGGTGGAGTCGCTATCTCTCAGGTGCCGTCCTGAAAGACGCCTTGGGAAAAAAATGTTTTGCCCACAGGGCTTTTAGAGTCAGACCTCAGACAGTAAATGTAAAAATATATTTTTTTTTTATTATCATACATTTAAAAACATATGTACCACAATTATAAAGAAGACATAAATGATGAACATGAATGGTGCTGCATAGAGCTCATCTGAAAAAATTAGATATGCGGGACCTGAAAGCACCATACAGATCCCCCAATTGATCTAGAGCTGCTGCGTGAATGATCTTTACGCATTTGGCAAGGTAATTCTCGCTTTCTCAGGAGAGGCGCAGGTAGGTATCTGGAGATAAAAATGAATCAATGAATGATAACAATAATAAACAAAAAAAATAAAAAGAGAGGAAAGGGCAGGATGAGAACCATGTATGTATGAGTATATCTCAATATCTGTAACTTACAGATATGCTTACAGAAATGCTGGTCAACTCTCGCCGGAAAGGTAATCTGGTTGGATAAAGAAGGCATGTCCAGAAGTCAACTCCTTTTACACACACACACACACCTGTCCCTGAGCATGCCCAGAACTACCCAAATGCAGCTAGCACAAAATAAGCCACCCCCCTGTCCTAAATTAAGCACATCATCCAGCATGCTACAATATTACAGATGGGACAAACACCCCCTGGTCCAGGGGGGGGCAAACAAAGAGCCTAACATGGGCAAAAGTTATACAACAAATACTATTGCAGTCTATGGAAACTGACTTGTTAATTTTGTGAGTCTCCACTTGCCTGGCTGATATTCTAGTTATTGGCCTTAAAATGGGTATGGGAGCCCAGGTCCCACCCTGAGGGACATATATCAATGTCATCAATTTGGACAACCCCAAAAACAAAACAAGGAGAAGTGCCTTTAAAAATGCAAAATTTCTTAACAGCTAGTAACTTGAGGGGGGGGGGCTTACTCTGCCTGTAAAGTGGTGCATCTGTAGCATGTATCCAAAATGCTGCTTCAAAGATATACAGCTTTAGAGAAAACTTATAAATCTACATTTGTAAGCTGCAGATGCAATATTTTAACCCAAAACAAAAAATATCCTGCCCTCCCAATACATACAAGGCCATTTGGGTCTGTTAAGGCTTAAAACGAGAACCTCCACGTGAAAAATACTACCCCAAAGTTAAAAAATATTGTGCCCCTCCCACACTAACAAACTCCTAGCCAAACACACAGCAAGCCAGCCCATGAAAGGGGGTGGATGCTTGGGGGCAGGAGGGGCTTGGGCACCCCAAAAGTCAACCACCTTGTTTCCATGTTCAGGGAGACAAGGGCCTCTTCCACACAACCCTAGGCTGGGGTTGTGGGGGGCTGCAGACAGGGGGCTTTACAGAATGTGTAAAAACCCCTTTAAACTAGTGGGTACAAAGTGCTTTGTGGTTGGTATTGGGCTGACCCCAACATGCCCCAAAGGCAGCCAGCTATGTTGAGTGCATGTGGCCTTGTATGGTTCAGGAGGGGGTTGGGCGATTGCTCTTCTTGCCCCTTTCCTAGCTGGCCCTGTTGTATGCTCTGAAAAAGGATGTGGTTTGAATTGGTGAAGGCAGCTCACAGCCTTTTGAGAATGGAGTGGAGTTCCCCTTTAAAAGCAAAAGTTAGCCCATAGAAATCCAAGGGGTTAGAGGGGGAGACAAGAGCATTGTAGAATGGAGTGTGGAGTTCCCCTTTAAAAGCAAAAGATAGCCCATGGAAATCCAAGGGGTTAGAGGGGGAAGACAAGATACCGTGCGCCATGTCCATATTGGCACACAGATTGCATTCTCCCGTGCGCCGAGATCGCCATAGTAAATGGAGGATTTGCGCTCTGTTACCGGCGCACCATTTTGTAAATATGGAAATGTGCATTGCGCCTCTACTGATGGCGCACTGCTTTTGTAAATCACCCCCTATATCTGTTACACAGCAAAAGTGAAGTAGTAGAGAAACTTGAACAGTATTTGGCTCAAGTAATGCAGCAAAATGCTGAGTGTATTGTGCACAGACAATGGATTTGAATCTACAGGTGTTAACACAGGCAATTCTCAGAAAGCATGGCATAATATTTCAAACTACTGTACCATACAACCCAGAACAAAGCAGTATTGAAGAAAGAATGAACCATACTATATGTGAGAGTGGAAGAACCATGCTGTTGGATAAGCCAGCCACATACTGGGAGGAGGCAATTAAGACCACATGCTATCTCCAAAACTGACTACTAGTAAATTCAACTGAGAAAACTCCATATGAACTGTGGAATGGAAATGCCCCGAATTTGGCGGGGGACAGGAGGCGGAGCCTAGCGGAGCAGACATGCATTGTTAGAGCTCCGCACCGCTGAGGAGAGAAGAGAAGGACAAAGCGGAGCCTGCAGGCTCAAAAGGTATCCATTTGAACCTTTTTGCCCCAGGGAACAAACTGTGAAAGTTTGGGCAGGAAATATGGTACTGGGAGGAAGCTATGGCAGAAATAAAAATCACCTCACAAAGAGCTCACAGGCACCCACTGCAACTAAAGCAGCTCCAGTCACCTCACAATATACAGCATCAGGGCGCTCTCACAGACAGAAAATGTCACAGCAAGACTCTCCATTTGAGTCAGATACAGAACAAATTCTCTCACAAACTTCTCCACAAGCCTCCTCAGCATCCCCAGTAATATTATTACAATTTGAAAAGATGCTTCATAAGGCTTTAAAACAAACCTCAGACCAAATAACAAACAGCCTAACCAAAGAAATAAGAGAGCTGGGAAACCGCACCGCAACCTTAGAAATAAAAATGGATGAAATTGAAATTACAACCCAAGAAAATATAACAGAATTGGAACAATTAAAAGAAGAGAATTTAATACTTCAAACTAAGCTCGAAGATTACGAAAATAGAGCCAGACGTTCAAACTTGCGCATAAGGGGAATACCTGAAACTGTGACAGACCTGCAATCTACTATTACTGCTCTATTACAAGAACTAAAGCCAGATATCCCTATTGAACGTTTAGAGCTGGACAGAGTACACAGAGCCCTCACAGCCAAAAAGAAAGATGGACCCCCACGTGAAATAATCAAAAAATGTCATTATTACGGAAAGAAAGAACAAATACTAATTGCTGCAAGAGAAAAAAAGGAACTTAATTTTCAAGGACACAATTATCACATTTTTGCTGACCTATCCCAACTTACTATTACTAAAAGACGATCCATGAAACCCCAACTAATGGAACTGCAACGCCACAACATTATGTATCAATGGGGCTTCCCCTTTTCAGTCAGATTTAACTACCAAGGTACAATTTACAGAAGCAGATCAGCAGATGAACTACAACAAACCCTTTTAAAATTAAATCTGACAGAACCCACAAGCAGCAACACTCCCACACGCAGAAGAATGGCATCATCTTCACCTTCAGGCAGCACCCAGAAAATTTCAGAACAAAATGGGAATCATCATTCTCACAAAAGAGGCCGTTATGCCACATCATCCATGGACCAAGAAGATTCAATGGACTGACATCCTAATTCCTGATATCTCTTCATTTATTATACTAAGAGATGGTTCTCTATAAAAAACCTGTATTTATAACTGAATGTAACTGCATTCTGATAGTCACACACTGTATGGGATCAAGTTACATTCCAGTTATATTTCTTATTACTTCTGATTCATATAGCCTTAGAATATATAAGTGAAATAAGGAAATTCTTGTTCAGTTATATATTTTCAGGTAATAACAATAGATTTATTACTTTTTAGGACAAATATGTTCAATAATCCAGAAGTAATGTAAACTTTTTCTTTCTTTTCTTAAAACAAATATATTAGTACCTAACTAGTTCCTAGAACTATGTTTTTGTTTATTCTAATCTGAAGCAATACAACCTCAATTTTATGAGTTAACATATCTAAACAGTTACATATGAATAAAATATGTAATTGTTTACTCTAAAAGGGTTAAAATCCCCAAATAATTCAAACTATCTTCATCAATACCAAAGTTATTAACAGTACCTTTCTAACTGAATTATTTAGCCTAGGGCAAGACTAACCATATACAACCACCCTGGAATAAATAATTTCAACAAAAACTATATTCTGCACTCCAATTAATGAATCATCATTTTGATGTCTTTTGACATAGCACTTCTCTCCTGTAAGTGGAAGATCCGTGTACCCCCATTAGCCCTCCTCATTCTCCCAACCATATTATGTGGGAGTGTGACGAAGGCACTTATTCCCCTGAGAGAGATATTTATTCTCTTTCACGGGTAAATTGTGATTACTTGCAAAAAATAATTTATACAATGTATCATCTAATCTCATATGTTATTTGTTTACTCTTTACTCCAGAATTCACTGGTTTCTTTTCTATCTTTTCATCTCTTCAGTCCACACAGGTTGATCTGCGCAGTCAGCTCTGCATAACAAAAAGTAAGTCAAAACTATTTGATCTGTTGCCATGGCACCACTGAATATACTTTCCCTGAATGTTCAGGGAATAAATGTCCCTCAAAAAAGGACCAAAGCCTTCCGTACTTTCCATAACAAGAAGGCTCACATACTATGCCTCCAAGAAACACACTTCACCAAAGATTCTACTCCAAAATATATTTCTCCTTTTTATCAACAAATTTACACGGCTTCTGTCTGTACCAAAACAAAGGGGTACTCTAACTGCATTTCACCGATCCACACCATTCACCTTATCATCAGAAATTAAAGACCCAGAAGGTAGATACCTGATACTCATGGGTTATATAATGGATACAGCAATCACAGTGATTTCCTACTACGCTCCTAACAAACAACCTACACCATTCCTCTCACATATATTACAAGTGATTAATACACACAAAATAGGAACAGTGATAATGTGCGGAGATTCGAACCAGGTCCTCCTCCCATTTCTAGATAAATCACCTTTTACACCATCCAAAATAACCTCTAGATTACCTTTTTCTCAACTTCTTTCCAAATACAATCTGGTAGATTCATGGAGAGAAAGTAACCCAATGAAAAAGAAATTCACTTATTTCTCGAACCCTCATCAAACCTTCACCAGAATAGATCATATTTTTCTAACAATAGGAATGATACCAGAAATTATTGCATCAGATATAATTCCGATTCCGTGGTCTGACCATAATGCAGTATACACTACTATAGCCTCAGCCTTACCAAAAGCGCATGACCCAACGTGGTACTTACCAGACATAATGCTCAAACACCCACTACATCAGATGGCCATTGAACAAGCTTTAAAGGAATACATATCAATTAATAATACAACAGACATTTCCCCAATAACACTGTGGGAAGCTCATAAGCCTGTCTTGCGTGGTACAATACAAAGACAAATGGCACTATTTAAACGGGAACGCAAAAATCTAGCAAAAAAACTAGAACTCAATTTTAATGCAGCCTACATATCATTCCAAGATAATCCATCTCAGAGTACAAAATCTCATCTGGAAAAATTTAGATTGGAATACTACCTATTTCTCACTGAGTCAGTTGATAAATCCCTCAAACGCTCCAAACACAATTTCTACATGAATACAAACAAACCAGGTACATATTTAGCTCGGGCATTAAATTCAACTAACAAATCTTTCAAACCAATACGTTTGAAATTATCAAAAAATGTTTATACTTGTAATCCAGTTAAAATAGTCCATAAATTTTACTCACATCTCGCAACTTTATACAAGACAAACAATGAATTTAATCCTACAGAGGCTGAATCCTTCTTCTCAAAATAAGCTTACCT
Source organism: Aquarana catesbeiana (assembly GCF_042186555.1). Lineage (NCBI taxonomy): Eukaryota > Metazoa > Chordata > Amphibia > Anura > Ranidae > Aquarana > Aquarana catesbeiana. The sequence goes on along the minus strand of NC_133331.1, from coordinate 232,601,980 downwards.
GAGTTGTCTCAAAATCAAAAAAGCAGTTTGGATGAGCCTATAACTATAGATGAAGTTGCTAACGCCATAAAAGACCTAAAACTTAACAAAAGACCAGGCACAGATGGCTACTCGGCTTTATACTATAAAACATTCTCAGAAATACTCTCTCCCATTCTCACTGAAACTTTTAACAAACTTCTAGAAGGACATTCTTTTCGGCAAGAAACACTAATGACAATTGTTTGTATGATCCCAAAACCCCTTTCTGATGATACTTCCTGTGTGAAATCTCTCTGTTAAACCTCGATATTAAATTATTAGCAAAAATAATAGAAAAACGCCTCAATAGCATTATAGGAAAATTAATACATAGAGATCAAGTAGGCTTCATGCCAAATAGACAGGCAGGCGATAATATACGCAGGGCAGTGTTATTGGCACATATTGCTAAAAAACGGAAAATCCCTTTATGTTTTCTATCTCTCGATATTAAGAGGGCATTTGACACAGTATCCTGGCAATATATGCAATATTCATTACAAAAATGGGGTTTTGGACCCCACTTTTTAACATGGATCAAAGCATTATATAATAAACCCAAAGCCTATATAAAATACGCTGGATACAAATCTGATGCCTTTAATATCGAAAGAGGTACCCGACAGGGTTGCCCATTATCTCCCTTATTATTTGCCCTTATACTCAAACCCATGGCCCAATACATCAGAACAAACCAAACTATAACTGGCATTGAAGTAGGAGGTATTACACACAAATTATGTATATTTGCAGACGATATATTACTTTTTCTATCATCACCACAGGTCTCTGGTCCTAACTTAATACCAGCTCTTGATGGATTTGCAGCCCTATCCGGCCTTATGATTAATCCTAAGAAATGCCTAGTGCTTAATATTTCGCTCACAAACATGGAGTTGATCCCGGCTAGGGCTGCACTCCCATTCACATGGGCAGAAAAATCAATCCCATATCTTGGAATTCATTTAACAGCATCTCATTCTGACTTATTCTCAACCAATTATCCTCCTGTATTAAGACAGATGACAAATCTAATAAAACAATGGTCGCAACTTCCTTTATCCTGGATAGGGAAGATTAATGCAATCAAAATGACTATTCTACCCAAATTGCTTTATCTATTCAGAGTCCTCCCTATTCCAATTCCTTCCTATTTTTTGAGAATAGTACAAAAAAGAGCAACTTCATTTATATGGGGCTCTTCTAAACCACGTATACCTATACACACACACACTACATCTTCCCAAAAATAAAGGAGGCCTGGGATACCCTAATTTTACTAACTACTACAGAGCAGCACATTTGGCCAGTCTGTCCAAATACCATGCAAAACAGGAAATCCTATTATGGGTATTTATAGAGGCTTCAGAAAATGACCCTCTATTAATATCAAACTTGTTATGTCTTGATCCTAAAGACCGCTTTAAAATTCATAATCCCATAACTAAACACTTCTTATCTCTCTGGGATGAACTAAAAACCAAATATCAGTTACAATCTCCACACAATCCTCTCCTTTCTTTTATCAGAAATCCGGCCTTTTATCCGGCATGGATCTACCCAAATTCCTTTAAAGCTTGGACAACATCAGGCATTCAGACACTAAATGACTTCATAGCATCTAAATCATTCCTTTCATTCCCATCGCTTAGAGAAAAATATGATCTACCAAACTCTGAGATATTTAGATATCTCCAAATCAAAAATTTCTATACACCATTCCTAAAGGGGGATATACCATTATCCCAATTATCCATTTTTGAATCAATCTGTACTAGGGATGAGCCAAACACCCCCCTGTTCGGTTCGCACCAGAACATGCGAACAGGAAAAAAGTTCGTTCGAACATGCGAACACCGTTAAAGTCTATGGGACAGAAACATGAATAATCAAAAGTGCTAATTTTAAAGGCTTATATGAAAGTTATTGTCATAAAAAGTGTTTGGGGACCCGGGTCCTGCCCCAGGGGACATGGATCAATGCAAAAAAAAGTTTTAAAAACGGCCGTTTTTTCAGGAGCAGTGATTTTAATAATGCTTAAAGTCAAACAATAAAAGTGTAATATCCCTTTAAATTTCGTACCTGGGGGGTGTCTATAGTATGCCTGTAAAGGGGCGCATGTTTCCTGTGTTTAGAACAGTCTGACAGCAAAATTACATTTTGAAGGAAAAAACTCATTTAAAACTACCCGCGGCTATTGCATTGCCGACAATACACATAGAAGTTCATTGATAAAAACGGCATGGGAATTCCCCAAAGGGGAACCCCGAACCAAAATTAAAAAAAAAAAAGACGTGGGAGTCCTCCTAAATTCCATACCAGGCCCTTCAGGTCTGGTATGGATATTAAGGGGAACCTTGGCCAAAATTTAAAAAAAAAAAATGACGTGGGGTTCCCCCTAAATTCCATACCAGACCCTTCAGGTCTGGTATGGATTTTAAGGGGAACCCCGCGCCAAAAAAAAAAAAAAAAAAAACGGCGTGGGGTCCCCCCAAAAATCCATACCAGACCCTTATCCGAGCACGCAACCTGGCAGGCCGCAGGAAAAGAGGGGGGATGAGAGTGCGGCCCCCCCTCCCTCCTGAACCGTACCAGGCCACATGCCCTCAACATTGGGAGGGTGCTTTGGGGTAGCCCCCCAAAACACCTTGTCCCCATGTTGATGAGGACAAGGGCCTCATCCCCACAACCCTGGCCGGTGGTTGTGGGGGTCTGCGGGCGGGGGGCTTATCGGAATCTGGAAGCCCCCTTTAACAAGGTTTTCCCCAGGTCCCGGCCCCCCCCCTGTGTGAAATGGTAAGGGGGTACATAAGTACCCCTACCATTTCACGAAGAAAGTGTCAAAAATGTTAAAAATGACAAGAGACAGTTTTTGACAATTCCTTTATTTAAATGCTTCTTCTTTCTTCTATCTTCCTTCATCTTCTGGTTCTTCTGGTTCTTCTGGCTCTTCTGGTTCTTCCTCCGGCGTTCTCGTCCAGCATCTCCTCCGCGGCGTCTTCTGTCTTCTTCTCCTCGGGCCGCTCCGCACCCATGGCATGGGGGGGAGGCTCCCGCTCTTCTCTTCTTCTTTTCTTCTTCTCTTCTTCATTTTCTTCTCCGGGCCGCTCCGCAGTCCATGCTGGCATGGAGGGAGGCTCCCGCTGTGTGACGGCGCTCCTCGTCTGACAGTTCTTAAATAACGGGGGGCGGGGCCACCCGGTGACCCCGCCCCCCTCTGACGCACGGTGACTTGACGGGACTTCCTTGTGGCATTCCCCGTGACGTCACAGGGAAGTCCCGTCAAGTCACCGTGCGTCAGAGGGGGGCGGGGTCACCGGGTGGCCCCGCCCCCCCGTTATTTAAGAACTGTCAGACGAGGAGCGCCGTCACACAGCGGGAGCCTCCCTCCATGCCAGCATGGATTGCGGAGCGGCCCGGAGAAGAAAAGAAGAAGAGAAGAAGAGAAGAAAAGAAGAAGAGAAGAGCGGGAGCCTCCCCCCCATGCCATGGGTGCAGAGCGGCCTGAGGAGAAGAAGATAGAAGACGCCGCGGAGGAGATGCTGGACGAGAACGCCGGAGGAAGAACCAGAAGAGCCAGAAGAACCAGAAGAACCAGAAGATGAAGGAAGATAGAAGAAAGAAGAAGCATTTAAATAAAGGAATTGTCAAAAACTGTCTCTTGTCATTTTTAACATTTTTGACACTTTTTTCGTGAAATGGTAGGGGTACTTATGTACCCCCTTACCATTTCACACAGGGGGGGGGCCGGGATCTGGGGGTCACCTTGTTAAAGGGGGCTTCCAGATTCCGATAAGCCCCCCGCCCGCAGACCCCCACAACCACCGGCCAGGGTTGTGGGGATGAGGCCCTTGTCCTCATCAACATGGGGACAAGGTGTTTTGGGGGGCTACCCCAAAGCACCCTCCCAATGTTGAGGGCATGTGGCCTGGTACGGTTCAGGAGGGAGGGGGGCCGCACTCTCGTCCTCCCCTCTTTTCCTGCGGCCTGCCAGGTTGCGTGCTCGGATAAGGGTCTGGTATGGATTTTTGGGGGGACCCCACGCCGTTTTTTTTTTTTTTTTTGGCGCGGGGTTCCCCTTAAAATCCATACCAGACCTGAAGGGTCTGGTATGGAATTTAGGGGGAACCCTACATCATTTTTTTTTTTTTATTTTGGCCGGGGTTCCCCTTAATATCCATACCAGACCTGAAGGGCCTGGTATGGAATTTAGGAGGACTCCCACGTCATTTTTTTTTTTAAATTTTGGTTCGGGGTTCCCCTTTGGGGAATTCCCATGCCGTTTTTATCAATGAACTTCTATGTGTATTGTCGGCAATGCAATAGCCGCGGGTAGTTTTAAATGAGTTTTTTCCTTCAAAATGTCATTTTGCTGTCAGACTGTTCTAAACACAGGAAACATGCGCCCCTTTACAGGCACACTATAGACACCCCCCAGGTACGAAATTTAAAGGGATATTACACTTTTATTGATTGACTTTAAGCATTATTAAAGTCACTGCTCCTGAAAAAACGGCCGTTTTTAAAACTTTTTTTTGCATTGATCCATGTCCCCTGGGGCAGGACCCAGGTCCCCAAACACTTTTTATGACAATAACTTGCATATTAGCCTTTAAAATTAGCACTTTTGATTTCTCCCATAGACTTTTAAAGGGTGTTCCGCGGCATTCGAATTTGCCGCGAATACCCCAAATTGTTCGCTGTTCAGTGAACTTGCGAACAGCCAATGTTCGAGTCGAACATGAGTTCGACTCAAACTCGAAGCTCATCCCTAATCTGTACAAAAGATCCATTTGCTAAAGGTACAATTTCATCACTTTATAATCAATTATATGGAGTAGTAAATCTTAATAGACCCTCTTACGTTCAGAGGTGGGAGGAGGACCTGGGACAAACTTTAGAAGACACGGACTGGTCTAACATATGGCTCACATCTAAGTCATCTTCACCCAACATCTTAGCACTGGAGACAAATTATAAAGTCCTAACTCGCTGGTACCTTGTACCCGCTAGAGTGGCAAAATATTCACCTAATACCTCAGCTCTTTGTTTTCGAGGATGCCCAGAAATAGGCACACATTTACATATATGGTGGACGTGCCCAGTAATCCAAACCTTCTGGAAGGAAGTCTTCGTGATTGCATCTAAAATATTTAAAGAAAAAATACAACCAGATCCATATATAACTTTACTTAATCTAAAACCGGAATGGTTAACACTCTCTCAATTCAAACTTATGTTCCAACTAATAACGGCTGCAAAACAAACAGTGGCCAAAGCATGGAAATCTCCTACGTTGGTACTAGCAGAAACAATTCACAGAATGAATAATACAATGTCCCATGCTAAGATGGTAGCCATCGATCAAAATCAAATTCCAAAATTTGAAAAACTTTGGCATCCTTGGATAAAACAACAGTTCCTGTCAAATTTTAATGACTCTGTCCTGTTGCCATGGTAACAGATTAAATGACTTACAGAGACACCCATTCTAAGGCTTCAAAGAGAACTAAAAAGAATAATAAACTGACGAGCGGGACAACCTTGTGGACCATACCTCTGCCTTTCTACCCTTTTTCTTCTTTCTCTTTCCTTTTCTCCACCTTACGATTAAAGCTCATTATCAGAATTTATTTGACCTATATACACTCTACCTGTAATCAATATGTATAGTAGGTATAAATCATTTAAATACCTACAAAAGTAACTAAGGAAATGATATATATCTTTAATTTAGGTTTACGTGAACCCAATGTTTAATATTTGAAATTTCATGATATTTACCTATATAATCCCTACTGTAAAACAATGAGCTTACTTTATAGATCCTTGTAAACTTACTTTATGTATCTTTATAATATTGTATACTCAATAAACTTCTTTTGACAAGGAAATGCCCCGAATTTGAACCATCTAAAAAAAATTTGCAAGCAAAGCTTATGTGCACATCCCAAAAGAAAAACATACAAAATGGGATGCTTGCACAAAGGAAGGTGTACTTGTGGGGTGCAGTAGACATGTGCAATTTGTTTAGTTGCGAATTGAAATTCGGACAAATTTTTGTTTTTCGGTAATTCGGATGTATCGGATGCTCTGTACACATGATCAGACATCGATTGGACATTCCGACAATAAAATCCATCGGATTTTTTCCGACGGATGTTGGCTCAAACTTGTCTTGCATACACATGGTTGCACAAAGTTGTCGGAAAATCCGACCGTTCTGAACGCGGTGACGTAAAACACGTACGTCGGGACTATGAACGGGGCAGTAGCCAATAGCTTTCCTCTCAATTTATTCTGAGCATGCGTGGCACTTTGTGCGTCGGATTTGTGTACACACGATCGGAATTTAAACGATCGGATTTTGTTGTCGTAAAATTTTATATCCTGCTCTCAAACTTTGTGTGTCAGAAATTCCGACAGAAAAAGTCAGATGGAGCCCACACACAATCGGAATTTCTGACAACACAATCCAATCGCACTTTTTCCATCTAAAAATCCGACCGTGTGTGCAGGGCATTAGAATTTCCAAATTAGACTGCTTTCACACAGCGCTAAAAATAGCGACTGCATAGCGCCTGTAAAGAGCCTCTCCTGTCTCTCCAGTGTGAAAGCCTGAGTGCTTTCACACTGGAACGGTAAAAAAAGTCCTGCAAGCAGCATCTTTGCAGTGCTGTAGGAGCAGTGTATACACATGCTCCTAAAGAGCCTCTGCCCATTGAAATCAATGGGGCAGTGCCACCAAACCGCCGGCAAAGCGCCGCTGCAGTGGCGCTTTGCAGGTGGTTTTAATCCTTTTTCAGCCACTAGTGGGGGTTAAAAGCACCCTGCTAGTGGCCGAATAGCGCCGCTAAAATGACGGTAAAGCACCGCTTAAAATAGCGACACTTCACTGCCGCAGCCACAGATGCCTCGGTGTGAAAGCACCCTTACAATAGTACCAAATTTCAACAAATCCGAAAAAATGGAAACATATTCAGACGGAATTCAAATTCGAATTGGTTCTAATAGTTTTCAAAGCAATTCGAATAGTTTTATGGTACAATTTTTTCATTAAAATATATGAGAAGTAAGAATAACTGTAATGATCACGCGCAGGGGATATGAGCAGTAAGCATAACATGGTACAATGTAATAATACACATTGGGAACATGTTTGGTAGAAAGAACTGTCGAACATCAATAACCCTCCGGCCAAGGCCGAGGGTCAACATAGTGTGACTGAGATTAATTGCTCAGGGGTTGGGATGTGAAGTAGTCCACAATAATTTCGAAAAAACAAAACTTGGATCGAGGACATACGAGCAAGCAAATAAAAAAAAAAGGGGGGGCACATGGCAAAGAAGGGGGAACGAAAGAGATGAGAAGGAAAGACGGAGAAGGAAAAGGGGGTGCAGAATATTTAGGAAAGAGATCAGGCAGAGGAGGTCAGTTAGAGAGGCCTAGGCTGGTCGGATGCAAAGTAAGAAGAGCGTAGGACCACCACAGGCCTCATACCTTGAGGAATTTGGCATGGGAGTCATGGAGAATACTAGACATCTTCTCATTAATCATGAGAGTAGTTAAGATGCTCTTCACCTCTGCAAATGAGACAGCTGGCCTCTTCCAGGCCCTTGCTATTGCACGCTTCACAGCGATAAACAAATAGGTGGCCAATTTCTGCTGATAGGAGAAGAGGCCTGGGATCGGGCAGTGGAGTAAGGCCAACTTGGCATCATTGCGGGTAGACACATGGAAGAGAGTAAACAGAAAACCAAATACCCTTGACCAGAATCCCACTAAGCGGGGGCAGGACCACCAGATATGAAGTTCATCTCCATGCTGACCACAGCCCCGGAGCATCTATCACTGTAGGATGGGTTTGATTTGGCAATATGGGTTGGAACCCAGTACCAACGAAGGAGTACCTTATAGGCTGCCTATAGGGTAGCCATGTTAAAGGAGCATTTCGCAATATTAGACCAGGCTTTGCTCCAATCCACCACATCAATGGGGGATAAGTCACGCTCCCATTTGGGGACATAAGATAAGGAGGTTGGAGTCCCACTTGAGTTAAGGGAGGAGTAAATCAAAGATATGGTACCAGGAGATCCTGGAGAGTGTTGACATGTTTGTTCAAAGGCCAATTTCTGGTACGGAAAAGCGTCATTGCGTCTGAGAGAGGAAATCCAGTGTCGTAATTGGAGATAGAGGAAGAATTCCACTGGGGGAGCTTCATGAGTCTCTTGGATTGAAGCCCACGAGGGGAAGGTGCGGGTTCCAAGAAAATGTCGGACCTGAGAGAATCCATGGGCTGACCACCAGGAAGAAACATGAGGTTGTGCAGTTCGAATAGTTTTCAAATAAATTTCGAACAGTTTTCGACTTTGAATAGTTTTTGAATTCTAATAGTTTTCCAATTTCCAAAGAAAATAAAAAAGAATAGAAAATAAAGGAATAGAATAGAAAAAAATGTATAGAATAGAAAAGAATATAACAGAAAATAAAAGAATAGAATATAATAGAATAGAAATGAGCAAAATAGAATAGAATAAAAAAGAATTGAATAAAATAAAAAAGAATATTACCATCTTCTGAAATTTGAATTTCAAATAGAATAAAATTTAATTTAAATACAAAAGAAAAGAATAAAAAAGAATAGAATAGACTATAATAGAATAGAAATAAAATATAATTAAAAAAACAATAGAATAGAAAAGAAAGAATATGACCATTTCCCAAAATTCTAATATAATCGATTTGAATTTGAATAGAATAGAAAGAAAATTATTAGAAAAGAATAGAAAATAACAGAATAGTATAGAAAAAAAACAACAGAATAGAGTAGAATAGAAAGAATATAACCATCTTCCAAAATTCAAATTTGGAATAGAATAAATTTGAATAGAGAAGAATAGAATATAAAAGGATAGAATATAATAGGATAGAATAGAGTAGAACAGAATAGAAAAAAAAATAATAGAATATAAAAGAATATAACGGAAAATAAAAGAATAGAATAATAAATAATTGAATAATATAAAAAGAATATTACTATCTTCTGAAATTTGAATTTCAATACATAAGAAAAGAATAAAAAAAGAATTGAATCGAAAAAAAAAAATAGAATAGACTATAATAGAATAGAAATAAAATATAAAAAAAACCCCAATAGACTAGAAAAGAAAGAATATAACCATTTCCCAAAATTCTTTTAGAATCAATTTGAATTTGAATAGAATAGAAAAAAAATGATTAGAAAAGAATATAAAATAACAGAATAGTATAGAAAACACAACAGAATAGAGTAGAATAGAAAGAATCTAACCATCTTCCAAAATTCAAATTTGGAATAGAATACATTTGAATTTGAATAGAAAAGAATAGAATATAAAAGGATAGAATATAATAGGATAGAATAGAATAGAAAATAAAATAATAGAATAGAAAAGAATATAATAGAATAAACAAATAGAAAACTGATTTAATTAAACAAAATAGAATAGAAAGAATATAACCATTTCCCAAAATTCACATAGAATCAATTAGAATTTGATTAGAATAGAAAAGAATAGATTAGAATAGGAAGATGGTTTTTCTATTCTGTTTTTTTTTTCTACACTATTCTGTTAGTTTCTATTCTAATCTATTCTTTTCTATTCTATTTAAATTCAAATTTCTATCCTATTGTTTTTTTAATTATATTCTTTTCTATTCTATTCTATTCCATTTGAATTTCAGAAGATGATTATATTCTTTAATTTATGCTATTCTTTTTTGTTCTAATCTATTTTGTTCTTTTATTTACTATTCTATTTTGTTCTGTTTTACTCTATTATATGCTATTCTTTTATTTTCTGTTATATTATTTTCTATTCTATTCTATTTTTTTATATTCCATTCCTTTATTTTCTATTCTATTTTACTCTCTTTGGACATTGGAAAAGGATTCAAATTTGAAAACTATTCAAATTCAAAAACTTTTTGAATTCAAATTCGAAAACTATTCGAATTCAAAAACTATTCAAAATTGATTCGAAAAAATATTTGAATTTTTGAAATTCTAATTCCAATCAATTTGAATACAAATAAATAAAACAAATTCCAAAAGTTTATGAAATGGGTTAAACAAATTTAACTAAACTAATTTATGTAAATAATGAATCGAAACAAAACTAAACAAATTTTTTCGTTCTGCACATGTCTAGGGTGTAGTCAATCTTAAAAGGGATACAGAACTCTACACCAAGACACAAACAAGGTAACCATTAGGGATGGGCCGAACAGACCCCTGTTCGGATCGCACCAGAACTTTCGAACACTGCAAAAGTTTATAAACAAAAAGGAGACAATAAGCCCTACTCCAATCCTCCTATCTCAG